>NC_079320.1:13247500-13547500 GCF_029931775.1 Euleptes europaea
GAAAAAACTTATTGGATTGGTTAGGGGAATACATATTTTCTGCTTCTTGCAAACAAAAGTATTCTGAAAGTTATTCATTCTAGGCTTCTATTGCTACATTTGCCTTTTCATCCTGGGCTTTAGGACATGGTGAGGGGATGTAACATTTTAATACTTGAAAAGGGTGGATGAGACATCACACAAATCATAAGATGCTTTTTAAAGTGCCTCCGTTTGGGAGGGGGAACTCCAGCTTACCCACCGTTTCAATGAAACCTACAACGGATTTCCCCAACTTTCAGTTACAGTTGATGTGACTGTAGAGGAGGAGCCTGTGTGGTGTAGTGGTTTGGAGCGGTGGACTCTGATCGGAGAACCAGGTTTGATTCCCCACTCCTCCACATGAGCTGTGGAGGCTAATATGGTGAACTGGATTTGCTTCCCCACTCCTACACATGAAGCAGCTGGGTGACTTTGGGCTAGTCACACTGTCAGCCCCACCCACCTCACAGAGTGTCTATTGTGGGGAGGGGAAGGTGATAGTAAAGCCAGTTTGATTCTTCCTTAAATGGTAGAGGAAGTCAGGGTATAAAAACCAACTCTTCTTCTAGAGTAGGCCTGCGTGCAGCCCACCTGCTATATTTTATTTATTTATTTTATGCATTTGCATTATTTATAGTCTGCCTTTCTCACAGTTAATTCAAGGCAGATTACACATAGTGAGTCTGTAAAATCGACCAACTAGGACATTCAGTAACCCCATGCATTAGGATGTTAGAAGGCTGGAACCACCAGGAAAAACTGAAGCATAGCGTAAGTATTAACACAATGCATTAAGCAGTACAGAAATTACTTAATAGGATCCTACTTACAGTAAGCTGTACACTGCATATAAGGTTGCCTGCTCTGGGCTGGGAAATACCTGGAATTTTGGGGATGGAGCCTGGGGAGGGCAGGGTTTAGGGGAGGGGAGAGGAACCTCAGCAGGGTACAAGGCCATAGAGTCTACCCTCCAGAGCTACCATTTTCTCCGGGGGGAACTGTTCTTGTCCAGCTGCAGAACAGCTGTAATTCCAAGAAATCTCCTGGCCCCACCTGGAGGACGGCAACCCTATCACTCACTGAGCTTCATGGCAGAATGGGGATTTAAAATTTGGCCTCCCAGGACCTTCTCTAACGCTCAAACCACTCCACTTGCTCACAATATTATTCCAAGAGGATGCCAGTTTGGTGCAGCGACGGGGAGTCCAGGCCATATACTCCTGCATAAACGTTTGTTGACTCAGAGCTCACATTATCAAACTGGCCTCTTTTTGTAACATCTCTTCCTCCTCCCTACCTTCCTGTTATTAATATAAATGTATCTGCCATATATAGCTGCTTAAAGGATATATTCTTTGTGCATCTGATGTCCTTTATTCTGTTCCATATGCTCACAGACCAACAGGTCATGATCAAAACAAATCAATAAATTTAGTAATACAGAAGTAACCAAGCATACAGAAATACAAAAACACAAAACCTAAGGTATACAGTTAGTAAGAATTGTAGTAAGAATGCTACAGTTAGCAGTATTATTAAAAGCCTTAGATAAATTTTTTGCTATGGCAAGGGTTTACATTTGGATCACTACCAGACAACACCTTTTCAACTATCTCTTGCTTTAGCACAAGTCCCAACTTCTGGATTTATACTGTGATCCAGTGATCTCTGGCAAGATCATGTTTTTAACAATCAATAAAAAATGCCAAACAGTGTCCAAGTGTGCATCTGATGTAGTGACCTGTGATTCACAAAAGCTTATGCCAGAATAAATTTTGTTAGAATTTTAAGTGGTCGCTGGACTCCTGTTTTATCTCGTTCCCATTGCTCAGTGCCTACCAACCTTGTTCTTCCTTTCAACCCCCCCCATCACCCCCTAAATCCCTTGAAACTGGGGAATGATCCAGCCAGTGGCAGGGAATTTGGGATTCATCTGCAAGGTTCGCTGTGGCACTGTGGCCACATCTGTGTGGCTCCATGCTGCCCCAACCTTCCCCTGAAAATCATGCTGACATTATTTCACACCACTGCTCTAATGAAAGGAGAGTGCGGCGGCCCAGTGTTACAAGGAGAAACCCCTGAAAATACTGGCAGGAGCCATCCCAGAGTGGTGGAGTCTGCCTTGTGTAGTGGTAGAGCCCGCATGGTGTAGTAGTTAAGAGCGGTGGTTGGGAGCAGTGGAGTCGGATCTGGAGAACCGGGTTTGATTCCCTGCTCCTCCACATGAGCGGAGGAGGCTAATCTGGCAAACTGGGTTGGTTTCCCCACTCCTACACATGAAGCCAACTGGGGGACCTTGAGCTAGTCACAGCTCTGTTAGAGCTCTCTCAGCCCCACCTACCTCACAGGGTGTCTGTTGTGGGGAAGGGAAGGGGATTGTAAGCCGGTTTGAGTCTCCCTTAAGTGGTAGAGAAAGCCGGCATATAAAAACCAACTCTTCTTCTTCTCGTGCCTTGGACTTAAAAGGTCCCAGGGTCAAACTCCAGCAGGAGCAGTTAATGCCTGTAATGGCAGGGGAGGTCAAGACTGCTGAGCCCCTAGAATAGCGGCTCAGCAGTCTTGGCCTCCCGTTGGCTGCCAAAGAGAGTACTAAGCAATAATCTGACAGTCCAAGGTAGCTTCTTCTGCCCTTCCTGCCCCTAAGGACAATGATTATGTAAATTAAATACATTTATTTATTTATTATAATATGTATATCCCGCTTTGCCCTTGTGGCTCAAGGTAGCTTACAATTCTAAAAACATACTGAACAGGTAAATCCTGATTACCTCATCCACAATGCAACGCCAGCAGCTAAACCCAATGAAAAGCCTTTGCAAATAAAAAGGCCTAATAACACCATAGAACCAGTGCGGTGTGGTGGTTAAGAGCGGTGGACTCTAATCTGGAGAACCGAGTTCAATTCCCCCCTCTTCTACATGAAGCCTGCTGGGTGACCTTGGGCCAGTCACAGTTCTCTCAGAACTCTCTCAGCCCATGCAGAGGCGGGCAATGGCAAACCACCTTCAAACGTCTCTTGCCTTGAAAAGCCTATAAAAAGCATTATTCAAAATAGGGGTTTGCAAAACTCACTAAAGAAGATAACAGTACAATTTCAAAACAGTAACAATTAATTGCACATCTATTCAAAATCAAATTAAGACTTTTTAGTTGAAATTTATTCAGCAGAACTGAGGAACTTGATCCAGTGGTACCAGCTCTTCAAATCTGGGAAAAAATGCTGATAGTTTCCACCAAATTTGCCAGCCTGGTGCCATAGCTTGATCTATTGCAAATTAGCGAACAACAAAGTTGAAGGGGCCCACCTCTAGCGCCCCCTGCTGCCCTTTTGCCTCTTAGTGCCCCCCTAGGTAATCCCACCCCCCAGGGGTGGTACTGCCCTCTTTGGGAACCACTGCCTTAATGTTTACAACATATCGCTCTGATATTATATGCCATCATGCATCGAAAAGGCCTTTCTTCTCTCCACATCTCACAAACATCCGTATCCGTATACAAATGAATAAATGGACATGACTCTGACATTAAAAATGTCAGTGTCCAGAAATCAGCGGGAGAACCTTTCCCGTTCCCCAGAACAGTTTGTGGATGATCTAAAAGCTACTGTCCTTCGGTAAAACAACCACAAAAGGAGACTCCAGTTTGAAACGGATGAAAATTCATCAAGAGGTTTCATCCAACCCACCCACCCTATAAGGACTTGGATTCCATAACTGTTATCGGTCCTAACAATCTTAATGCTAACCATTTCAGAAAAACTAGAGAAATGACCTATTACTGCTACTATGAATGGACTGTGAACTTTTGAATTTTTATATACACTGCCTGCATTTCATAGCCTCTTGACCCTGCTGCTTATTTCCCCCCTTCATATCTCGTAAATAAAATATGCCTTCGTGGTGAGGCTCCACTCCTTGTATCTAAAGAAGAGGGCTCTAGTCCATAAAAGTTTATGCTGGAATCAAAACTTGTTAGCTGCTAGACTCGTGCTTATTTTGCTGCAAGAAACCAGTACAGCTGCCCCTCTGGAATCGTTTGGATTGCAAGGCCTCTTACAATACTGTGCTTGGTATTGCTACTCTGCACCTGCTACTTTGCAACGAGTCTTTCAAATTATGCTTAATAATACTTTCCAACAAATGCAATTAACAAAAATGTAGGAAGTCATTCTTTAAGCTGCACTGCTGGGGGGTAGTTAGACAACTTGCATTAAGCAAACGCAACCTATGAAGGAGTTCACCTCCTCCCTGGAGCAGGTTTAACTACTATTAGCCAATAGCAGAGCAAAGTAAACAGAGCTAGGAGGACAAACCTCTTGCAACCTACATTCCTTCCCTTTAATTAGTTTTCTGTCTTTACCAATGGAACGGAAGTTATTGGTTTGCGTCAAACATCACAGGAAGCCTCGCTGACTTTGCTATTGTAATGACTGGATGTTAGGGATGGCACCGCCCAGTCGCCCCAAGATGATAGCTTCCAAAAGACTAGACAGGAATGAAAAGTGCCTTGCTCAACAATTCCAGCGCATAAGTCTGTGCAGTGTGCTGGAAAGAGGTATATTCCCGCCATCTAGCTGGCCCTTCCTTAGGAAAGGACACACCGACAAGTACCGCAGGCAGAGGTCTGAGAGGATTCAGATCAAGAAACTGTGGCATAAAAGTTTGAATGTTGCACTGCGTTTGGGAGACCTGGATTCAAATCCTTGCTCAGCCATAAAATTAACTGAGCGACTTACCGTGCAATACAAAGGAGAGGTACTGCAGCCTAAGCCCATTCATTTCAATTGGCTTAGACTGGAGTAACCCTGTATATAGGGTTGCCAGGTCACTCTTCATCACCGGCGGGAGGTTTTTGGGGTGGAGCCTGTGGAGGGCAGGGTTTAGGGATGGGAGGGACTTTAATGCCATAGAGTCCAATTGCCAAAGCAGCCATTTTCTCCAGGTGAACTGATCTCTATCGGCTGGAGATCAGCTGTAATAGGAGATCTCCAGCTACTACCTGGAGGTTGGCAACCCTATCTGTATAGGATTGCACTGTTATGTTAGTTGCTTTTTCAGTCTAGCCTACCGTGTAGGGCTGCTATGAAGATAAAGTGGAGGAGGAGGAGACAGAATCATGTCCTTCCTTGTAATAAATATAAGTGATTTCATTCTGGAGAAGGATGAATGACATCCACATGTTTTTGCACTAGCAGGCTATGTATTAAAATGACATAGGTGAGATTGAGAAAACAGGCAGTGAACCCAAAGGCTAATGATTAGCAAATGAGTAACACATGAAGTGGCCTTATACTGAATCAAAGCCTTAGTTCATCAGAGTCAGTATTGTCTTCTCAGACTGGCAGCAGCGTTCCAGAGTTTCAGGCAGAGGTCTTTCATATCACCTACCACCTGATGCTTTTTACTGGAGATGCCAGGGGATTGAACCTAGGACCTTCTGTGTCCCAAGCAGATGCTCTACCCCTAAACCAGGGCCCCTCCCTGCTAAGAAATGTGTTCTTGAAGAAGTCCTAAAGCAATGCATTGGTCAGCACAAAACATCTTAAATATCAACTCAAAGATTCATCCATTGCATCTTCAACTAGCTGAAGGATTGTACAAGGATAGTCCAGATTCAGTCCCCCCCACCCCCCGTTACTCCTTTGGTCAGGAATATTTGACCCTGAGTGGTTTGTTTGCAAGAGCTTCAGCCCAAACAGCTAGATAAGCCCTTTAGTGATTGTTAGCAGTGATGGAACCTCCATATAGAAAGGCAGTTGCCCTCTGAATACCAGGTGCTAACAGGTAATGATAGGTCCTCCATGCCCTACTTACAGGCTTTCCAAGCAATCTGGTTGCCTACTGTGGAAAACAGGATGGTGGACAAGATGAACCTTTGGTCTGATCCTGCAGGGCTATCCTTATGCATTTAGAGATATTACAATCTGCATATATATGGCAAGGGGATATGAATCCAGACCCACAGAATGCAGAAGAGAGCACTACTTCAGCATGGTGTAGTGGTTAGGAGCACTGGACTCTAATCTGGTGAACCAGGTTGGTTTCCCCACTCCTACACATGAAGCCTCCTGGATGACTCTGGGCCAGTCACAGTCTCCAAACTCTCTCAGCCCCACCTACCTCATAAGGTGCCTGTTGTGGGGAGAGGAAGGCAAGGTGATTGTGGGCCGGTTTGATTCTCCTTAAAAAGGCAGAGAAAGTCAGCATATAAAAAACCAAACTCTTCTTCTTCAGAACTGTTAACGACTGAGAAGAAGAGTTGGTTTTTATATGATGACTTTCTCTACCACTTAAGGCAGAATCGAACCGGCTCACAATCGCCTTCCCTTCCCCTCCCCACAACAGACACCCTGTGAGGTAGGTGGGGCTGAGAGTGTGTGACTAGCCCAAGTTCACCCAGCTGGCTTTGTGTGGAGAGGTGGGGAAACCAATCTGGTTCACCAGATTAGCCTCCACAGCTCATGTGAAGGAGTGGGGAATCAAACCTGGCTCTCCAGATCAGAGTCAACCGCTCCAAACCACCACTCTCAACCACTACACCACGCTGGCTCTCTGTACAATGAGAACCTCCAGGAACCAAATGTTCTTCATCGCAGGGTTGGATCCAGACTCATCTGGTAATTTCCAGTGATTCCCCATTCCCAGTGCTGATCACCCCCCCCCATGTTGTTCCCCAGGGTCTATTCCCAGAGGCAGCATTTTGTGGTGATCACTAGGCTACAGTTGGGGGTGGGGGGGAAGGAAAGTTCAATTTTGCCATTAAAAAATAGTTTAGATCCAACCCTATGATTACAGAAAAGGAAGCAGAGATGGAATTAGAGGGGATTTTTTATTATCATCAAATTAAACTCAGTTACACATAAATACAGCAAGCTACAAAAATATATAAATAAATTAATTGTCTGATTTCCACATTCATACTGAGGAGCGATCAGGAAGCTTCAAGGAATGTCTGTAGGTATTCGCAGCAGTTCTTCGGCCTCTTCTTGTAAAGCCTCTGCCTTTTCAGCCAGAAGCATCTGCATCCCAAAACAACATCTGAGGTCAAATTATCCAGGTATTACAACTTCCAGTATGCATTAAGTGAGGTGGGGGGAAAAGGTGGCCATTACCAAGATGAAGAATCAAACGTCAGTAAGCACAAGAGCTGACCTGATCCTTGTGAAAATGATACGTAAACAGCTTCCAAAATCCCACCATGGTATATTATATGCCTCATAGAACAGGCTATGCAGATAAAGGGATGGAGCTATGCAGACAGGAGTAGGTGGGCTGCCCTTTGTTCACGAGGATTCGACAAATGGGCCATGTGCAGGTGTGCATATGCTAAAATGCACTGTAGCCCCCAGAGGTCCTTGCAATACGCAAGCTCTTCTCTACATGCTAACCATTATTATGATGGGAGCAGTATAACACAGACAATTCGTTACGGGTAACATTTCTCCAAAAAAGAAGGCAGTGGGGTGGAAGCCACCACACCACTGAGCAAAGTTGGAAGCCTTCTTCCAACTGAAGTGGTTCTCATTCCCATGGAAGAGCCACTTAAGTTGGAGGCAAGCTTCCTCCTTTGCGCCATGGATAGGGGGTAGGATCCACCCCAGTATCTTTTCCAATCCACTGCTAATGGCAACATAGCAAAGCCACCTTAGTTTCTTTGTGCCAGCTAGGAGAACACTGTCCTGGCACAAAGCCAGGCTGCCCTGCTCAGAGTATCTAGGCAAACATCCTTGCTGAAGATGATGAAGATGATGAAGTTGAAGAAGAGCTGGTTTTTATATGCTGACTTTCTCTACCACTTAAGGGAGACTCAAACAGGCTTACAATCATCTTTCCTTCCCCTCCTCACAACAGACACCCTGTGAGGTAGGTGGGGCTGAGAGAGATGTGACTAGCCCAAGGTCCCCCAGCTGGCTTCATGTGTAGGAGTGAGGAAACCAACCCAGTTCATCAGATTAGCGTCTGCTGTTCATGTAGAGGAGTGGGGAATCAAACCTGGTTCACCAAATTAGAGTCCACCACTCTTAACCACTACACCACACTGGCTCTCTTGGGTGATCATAATGCAACTGTATTCCCAAAAGTATCCGAATCCGCCATTACCTCCTGCCCACCCTCCAGATCCGCTGAAAACCCTTCCCAGTTGGAAAGCGTCGAGCTCGGGGCTTTTTCGCAGAAACATTGCTCACCTTTGCAGAAGAAACTATTTGTCGAGCCTGACGTCTGGACAGATGCTCGATAGTCTCCACCAGAGCTTCTGGATTTGCGTTCGCCAAGTGTGCTACAGTTTTATACCCTGCGTTGTAGAGTTGCTTGGCTCGGGCCTGCAAAAAGGGTCCAAACACTGATTAAAGGAGACAGGAAGCAGCAATCCCAACAACAGTACCAAGCCTCCGTACCCACCTGTATGGAACTAACATGTCTCGCTTTAAGACTGAAAGTTACTCTGCAGAGAGTGATTAATTGTTCGACCTTGATTGGTGGGGGAGGGGCTTTTTTTAGGGCATTAGGCTCGTCCTGGGGACAGCTGTTTTTTTCTCTTCTGATGGCCTTCACTAGTGAGTAGGATGGTTTTATTTGCTTGATATGAATTGAGAGCGTATTCTTTATTTTTAAAATAAATTTTGTTTTACAAAACTAATGAGAGGAGCTGAGCGAGTTGTGAGTGCAACTTTCCCGGGGAAGAACCGAAGGCCGGAGAGATAAGGTTTTGGCAAAGAAAAGCTCTCAAACTTATTTTTAACAAACCACACCTTGCCCATTGGGAGTCTGAAAGGGCTGTCATCAGCATTTCGGACCTGGGCAAGAGGTTGCTGGTTGATACACCTCCTCTTGTATTTCCTAGCCATCCCACTTCCACTACTCAGGCTGAGACACCGATGGCCTTTCACGCAGACAGAATAGTAACTCCACTGGCACAAATAACTACCTCTTCATTTTTTCTTTCGTCTTGCACATCAAGAACTGGAATAACAGAGAGCTGCGCGTCTCCTTTCACAATCATATTTCTCTCGGCTCTCTTTAGCCTCAGTTAAAAGTGGCCGCGAACATTGTAATATAGAACAGGCATGGGATTCTCCAAAAAAGCTTGGGAACAAAAGTGTCGTTTTAATAGTCAGGGCTCTTTCAAATCTTTATTCTGCTATTCCAACATAGAATCATAGAGTTGGAAGGGACCACCAGGGTCATCTAGTCCAACCCGCTGCACAAGGCAGGAAATTCACAACTACCTCACCCCCACAACCTGTGACCCCTACTCCATGCCCAGAAGTTGGCCAAGATGCCCTCCCTCTCATCATCTGCCTAAGGTAATAGAATCAGAATTGCTGACAGATGGCCATCTAGCCTCTGCTTAAAAACCTCCAGGGAAGGAGCTTACCACCTCCCAAGGAAGCCTGTTCCACCAAGGAAAAGCTCTAACTGTTAGAAAATTCTTCCTAATATCTAGACAGAAACTCTTTGATTTGATGTATGTTTAGCATTGTAGAATGAGATTATGGATGTATATGTACAGAGGAGACATGCAGAAATATTATCAGGCTAACAGTGCAATCCTTTTTATTTCGGTTAACCTATCTTTGCTTGGCACTGTATTTAGGCTAAGAGTAAAGCAGGCATTTATTGTTGCAGAACTCTTTTATATTTCAACCTTAAAAAGAACTTTTCAGGGCTATCTCCATTGGTTAATTTACATTAGAACTGAAATACATCAACAACAGCAACAGACAGCTTTTCTTAAGTGTGTCTATTAATTTCTCCTCTGCCTAGAGATTCAGTTCCTTTGATGTTAGCATTGCCTTGGAAAAAGTACTGCACAATTTTAATGCCGTCCACAAGCCTATGAATGTATGAAAGTGGTGCTGTTACAGCAGGTGGAAGCAATGAGAAGAACTTCTTCAGTGCAGCATACAGCCAAAGCAAAGCTCACAGCGGTTTATACCCACGTTCCTTATTTTAGATAGCAGCAAAAATCCAAAATACCAAAACAAAATAATAATAAAAAAAAGGAGTATACTCTGCTCAGACAACAGCAAATTGACTCACTGCAGTGGTGCATCAAAAGAACAACAAAATAGGATACAAACTAGGAAGATTTCTTAGTGGGATTGAAGAAGCTACATATTTTAGGGTGCCTGGATATATGTTCCCTCGATCCAGGGCTTTTATCTGCTCTCAGGGGTTGGGTAATGCTCACTTTTGAAGATAGAAATGACTTACAAATTCTATTTTGGTTTTTTGAAAAGCTGTACATATTGTTGCATTTTTTTTTTTTGCAGAGTTTCACAAACGTGTTCAGAAACTGACCTAACAAAGTAAAGTTGGCTCACCTCCAAAACACCTGCCACTTCCATAAGAGGAATGAGCTCCGCCTTAACACAATAGGTCAATTTCTTGCTAAGTTCTGCGAAGAGAGCTTTATAAACCCAAAATTCATCCAGTTCCTGGAAACATAAAGAATATTAAATATTAAAATGTAATACAAATACTAGAAATTTGCAAGATTTGCTAGTCGGAGGTCTGGGAAATTGCTGAGTGAATCCTGCTACATTTCCAGAAGTTGGAATATTGTATGCCAGTTATTGTTATCCTTCAACTGCAAGTAATGTAAAATTTAAGTGTAAAAAGAACCACAGGGCAGAATGACATTGCAAATGTATTACTTGGGCACCATATTAAATTGCAATGATAGAAGCAGTCAACACCAACATATTATTTCCTGCTAATTAACTGATGGCAAAGAGGTTCTTTCTCAAAAGGTTTAAAGGTAGAACATACATAAAAACACTATCATAATAGACCAGTGAAATGGCTACTTATGATCAGTTGACGGGTTTTCTATACATGAATTAATTAAAACAGAACAAATAATAGCTACTTCTGAAGAAACACTGCTTTGTCCCGTTCTGGAATTAGAAGGGGGAAAAGGCCATTAGGCAACCTGAAAAATCTGAATGGAAATAAAAACCCTAACAAGTAATGTTTTTGTGGCACATGAAAACCTGGAACAGAAAAGGTCAACAACTTAGTGGCAGAGTAGGGTTTGCAGCTGGGTACCCAAGGCTGGGTGTGTTGTGTGAGAAAAATATATATAAATAATGAAAATATAATTTATTAGAAGCGATATGTCAAGATTAAAACTATTTAAAAATGTTAAAACACCACAATGGCATTTCCTAAGGTTTATATCTATAACCACATGCCAGACGACAGACAATATAAAACAGACCAGGCATGTAATAGTTGTATAATATATTACCAATTACACAAACATCTGGTAAGATTGTCTCAAGTTGTTATGCTGGGCTGTATATGTCTCCCATATAAGATGTGTGCAATTATCAACCTGGGTTTGCATGCAGATGGTTCCAGGTTAATTTCCTGGCATCTCAGACAGCAGGTGGTGGGAAAGAGACATTTCTCTGAATTGTTTCAGAGGGTAGCCGTGTTGGTATCTGACGAAGAGAGCTTTGACTCTCAAAAGCTTTTACCCCAAAAATCTTGTTGGTCTTTAAGGTGCTACAGGACTTGAATCAACCATTTTGTCAGCATGAGACCCTGCAGAGCTGAGCTGGGTGGACCAACGATCTGAACTGATGTAAGGCAGATTCTTGCATCGGAAGTCTGTCGCTTCAGTACTCAGCTGCCATACATTACCTCACAGAAATGCAGAACTGAGGAGGAGAACGAAGCAGACGAATTCAGGAGAGTTTGAACAAATCCACGTGATGTGTTAAATTTTTCTGCCACGCTCCATATGTTGGTCTCTTTTAACAGAGCATGAAGAACGAGCGACAGGTATAGTTTACCGACGGTGCCGCTATCCACGTCCTAAAACCAAAAGTAATTTTAATTAGAAATTAGAGACATAGTTGAATGTCTTCTGCATCTTTCAACATCTCTGAACCAACAGACAAAAAAGGTGCAGTCCTGAATTTATCAATTTCCATGGCAATATATAAAGATATATTCCCTGCCTACCTGCATGGTAACACAGACTGAAAAGACATTAGAAAACGCACTTCCAGCTAAGAATTTCAGAGCTAGTATTGGGCAGAGGTTGCAGTATTAGGCTGGGGAGACCCCACTTGCCATAACATTTTCTGGGTGAACCTAGGCCAGTCATTTTTTTCCCAGCTTAATCTACCTCTCAGGGTTATCGCAAGATGTAATGGAAGGAGGCCCAGGGTAAAAAGGACTAAATAAACACATACACACAAGTAACTCCAAATAGGAACATTTAGTAAAAGAAACTCTGAACATGAGAAGCTGCTTTATGCAGAGTCAGACCACCAGTTCATCCAGCTCAGTTCTGCCTACCCTGCCTGGCAGTGGTTCTCCAGGTTCTCCATCTTAATATGCTACATTTAAGTGGACTTGCCAGGGATCGAACTTGGTCTTTACATGCAAAGCATGTTCCCTTTGCTTTCTGGTATACGACTAATGTCCATGTAGCATCCTTAATATTTTTTTAGCAGTTTAAGTGCTACTCCAAGTATGGAGCAAGAAAAGCTTCCTTGAAGTAATCCCCAACAATTTATTGAAGTAATCCCTAACAACAACTTTCATATAAAAATTGCTATTATAATTGTTATTATAATAAAGTTAAATGACAAATAATTAAAAGGCAGTAGAAAAAGGTGAGAAGAGAGAAAAGTAATTATTTTAACAATTATAGCAGGGAAAAGAGGCTTTCAAAATTCCAACTGTGTAAACAGAGAAGTAAAAGTAAGGAGCCCCGTGGCGCAAAGTGGTAAGCTGCAGTACTGCAGTCCAAGCTCTGCTCACGACCTAAGTTCGATCCCAACGGAAGTTGGTTCCAGGTAGCCGGCTCAAGGTTGACTCAGCCTTCCATCCTTCCGAGGTCGGTAAAATGAGTACCCAGCTTGCTGGGAGTAAAGGGAAGATGACTGGGGAAGGCACTGGCAAACCACCCCGTAAACAAAGTCTGCCTAGGAAACGTTGGGATGTGACATCACCCCATGGGTCAGGAATGACCCTGTGCTTGCACAGGAGACCTTTCCCTTTTTAAAAGTAAGGAAGGAAAGTATTTTTCCTGACATTGTTTTTAAGGTACTTCATATGAAAGAGATCTTTCTCTTACCTTCTTGATGGCTTGTCCAGAAGCCTTTTTAGTTATAAAGCTCTCTGGCACTCCAACGGTGGCTGCTACTTGCTGCTCTATTGGAGTTAGTTGATTATACTAAAAAGCAGAATTAATTCAGATCAACAATTCAAGCTAATTTTTTAGTAGCAAATGTCAGAGAGAATGCAGAGCACAACCTGTCCTTGCTCAGGCACATGTACAGATTGGCACAGGGTTCTACATAGCCTTCTTCAGTCCCACTTGGTGGTGTCCCCCCCCAGTCTCCCCCCCTCGAGCTGCATTTGAGATAGAAGGTAGTCTCATCAAGCAGCTACTAGTTCAGTGTGGGGGGAGGCAATCAATTCCCCCCATGGGGTTAATAAATGCTCTGGACTCCCCATATCTACCCAAGAAATGCCATGGGGGGGTAGTCCCCTGCCAACCCTGATCCAAATTCTCTTCCCACACACAGCTTTTCAATTATGTTGTCACGAGATCTGACTGCAGTTCTCGAGTCTTGCCTACTTAAGCCTTGAGCAACAATCAAACCAACAGAACAAATGATTTGGGAGTAACTTGAGATCGGTTGCTTTCAGCACTTGGGATAGGATTGACTTTAGTTGGATCAGGGCCCATAGCATTGAGGAGCATGCCCATTTTACTAGGTGCTGTGGAACACAGGAAGGATGCTGCTGCAGTCATCTTGCTTGTGGGCTTCCCAGAGGCACCTGGTTGGCCACTGTGTGAACAGACTGCTGGACTTGATGGGCCTTGGTCTGATCCAGCATGGCTTTTCTTATGTTCTTATGACTAAACTGAGGTTTCGAATTTTTGCTCGAGGGTGGGAACAAATTCCTGTTTGCTAAAAGACCTGCATATGGATGCCATGACAAACCTGGAACTTGATTAAACCAGTAAACTGCTCATCAAACTCCGTGTGGAAGAGGAAGAGAGGCGAGCACTATAAGTACAGCAACAAGCTCTGTACATGCCTGAGTACATTTAACGACAGTTTACCACGATGTCTCTCGCTTCCTGCACTGAGACAAGACAGACATCTTCCTTGTCTTTGCTCAGGTCAGTTTCACTGGATGTCCTCTTCCCTTTGAGCAAGCCTATACATTCTGAACATTTTAAAAAGCCTCACCTGTTTAAAATAGATCATCCAGTCTGGGTTACATTGGGAAACCATATCATATGGTGTTGTCAGGTACAATAAATGAAGGCAGCTTTCAAGGATGAGCCCCTCGAGGCCTTTCTTAAGGTCTGCATAGAGTGTATCACAATATGCCAGATTGACAGAACCTGAGATGAATTTAAACAAGCAAACATCATATAATGTACAGCATTCAGTATACATGCATGTAGTGCAGATATATTTAACTTTTTCCCCCTCTTGGAAGCATTACATTTTCAGCACCGCAGAATACTGGAAGTCTTTTGAATACGCACTAGCCACAGAGGTCTTTCCAGATGGGTTAAAAGCACCACTTACTTCTCTCCGTTTAAACTTTAGGACAAGACCCTTCTCTCATCTTCATATAATAGACAAAGCACAATGCATTCAGTTCTGGTAGTTAGGTTAGGCTGAGAACCTAACCAAAGTCCCCAGTGAGCCTCCAAGGCAGAGTGGGGATTTGAACCTGGGTCTTCCAGATCCTTGTCTGATAATCTAATCCCTATACAACACTGGCTTTGGTGGGATGGTTGCTGTTGGAACAGTAGCAAGCAGCCGGGCCTGGGCACGTCACACAGGTCTGGTGGTAGCAGTTTGCCCCATGGGTTGCTGCCAGGCTTGGCCCCAACAGGTCCTCCCTCAAAGGCCAGAGCACACCTGGAAAGGGCTTTGCTGCTTCTCCCTTCCATTTACTGACAGAAACCAAGGTTTGAATACTGTTGTGGTTGCCTAGCAACCTCCACAATGGCCATTGGGCTCCTACAGGTACAGGAGTGTCACAGTCTCTGACATATTACAGCACATAAATAGTATTTTGTTGTACATGTGCAGAATTATTCACTATAAAACTAAACGCTACACATACAAACAGCTAAACAGTTATATAATTGAAGGCGTAGTTACTTTTAAAAGAAAGAAGGAACTAAAGCCTCTGGTTTCATTGAGCTTATGTTTCTGAAAATACACTGACAGATGGCAGGAGAAATACTTCTTTACACTTTCAGTAGTGAGCTCCTTTACCCTTTCAAGGTAAACCTTGAGAAGAGCTCCACCAGCATTAAGTAAAGTGCTCAACTACCTTTTTTAATGTAGGAGCACAAAAGACCCTTAATGTCTTATCTGTTATGAACTGTCTTACTGCCCTCTTGAAGGACATTAAATGTCTTATTGCCCTATCAAGGACATTGAATATTTTATTGCCCTACCAAGGACACTGCATATCTTCTCCCTACAAACCACAAGGCTATGTAATACAAAATAAGCATATAATTGTGTTTTGTGATTTAAATGTGTAGACATTATACTACTGATTCACAAATGAATAACATATGCGTCTTGTGCTGGAGATGAGAATGATATTAAAGTTGAGTATATAGAGTGATTACAAAGCTTAAAAACTTATAGTTTATAGTTTAGTAAAATCGACACAGAGGATGTGGATGTCCAAATATGGTCTTATGAGGGGAGCAATTTAGCATACTAAGTGAAGCAATTTAGCACATTCCTGCTACATAGTCACAGAACCCTCCTGATAACAGGAGTGCAGGATCTTCCTCCTTTTCAAGGAGTTTGAAACAGTATAAATACCAGCACAGTAAGACTAGATTTTCAGATCTCTCTCTAAGAGGGTCTCGAAGAAAGGCTACTGGTATGTATGGTTTTGAATTATTATTCTAGATATTGTGAATTAGATACTTTGAACTGAATCAGATTTATTTGACTATTATATTTGAAATGGATTTTAAAACTGAATAGTATGTAATACTTGTTTGCTTTTACTGCATACATTGTAACAGAATACATTGTCACTGCATACATTGTAACAGTGTAAAGACTTTGTAATTTGCATTTACACATTTTTACTGGAAGTATATCAATAAAAAGACTTGCTTGTAACAAAGTAAGTAAAGTCGTTGAGTTCTGCTTTGGTGACTGGCTGAATAAGATAACATATCACTTCTCAGGAAGTGATCCTTTCTAAGAGCCTAATCACTTCAACAGCCCGACCCGCTTCAGGGGTTGCTTCTATTTTTTTTGGGGGGGGGGGGTAATCTCCCCAATGTATTTGCTTTCAGATTTCAGATTTTTCTGCACACCTGGGGCATTTTTAAAAATCAGGTTCCTAGAAATATCTGCCTTGTCAGTTCATGGATCCAATCTCTAGATTTAAGTATCCACAGATCCGGCCACCTTGAGAATCAGATATATTGATATGCCACGCTGAAGGAAGAATTAATGTAAGGGGAGGGGAAATGGTGAGACTGCAAGGGAGGGAGCTCGACAGTTACTATCTACAGTTACTAGACAGTTGTGTATCCATTTGTTCTTGTAGGTTATCCTGGCTGTGTAACCGTGGTCTTGGTATTTTCTTTCCTGACGTTTCGCCAGCAGCTGTGGCAGGCATCTTCAGAGGAGTAACACTGAAGGACAGTGTCTTTCAGTGTCAAGTGTGTAGGAAGAGTAATATATAGTCAGAAAGGGGTTGGGTTGAGCTGAATCATTGTCCTGCAAAAAGTATCAAAGGTAATGTGCTAATCATTGTCCTGTAAGTATCAAGATAATGAGCTAATGAGGGTGTGGTATGTTAATATGGAACCATTGCATCCTGAAGTGATCTGTTAATGTGTGAAATCCAAAGCTAATCTGCATGGCTATTGTTGACTGTAGTCTTTGTAAGTCTGGAGGTTTTCAGGACAGGAAGCCAAGCCTTATTCATTCTTAAACTCTCTTCTTTTCTGTTAAAGTTGTGCTGATGTTTATGAATTTCAATGGCTTCTCTGTGCAATCTGACAAAATAGTTGGTAGAATTGTCCAGTCTTTCAGTGTCTTGGAATAAGACCCTGTGTCCTGTTTGTGTCAGTCCATGTTCAGCCACTGCTGATTTCTCAGGTTGGCCAGTCTGCAGTATCTTTCATGTTCTTTTATCCTTGTTTGTATGCTGCGTTTTGTTGTCCCGATGTAAACTTGTCCACAGCTGCAGGGTATACGATATACTCTTGCAGAGGTGAGCGGGTCTCTTTTGTCTTTTGCTGATCGTAGCATCTGTTGTATTTTCTTGGTGGGTTTAAACACTGTCTGTAGGTTATGTTTTTTCAAAAGTTTCTCCATCCTATCAGTGACTCCTTTAATAAATGGCAAGAATACCTTTCCTATGGGAGACTGTTTTTCCTGAGTTTTCTGATTTTTGTTTGGTTTAATGGCCCTTCTGATTTCATTTCTGGAATAGCCGTTTGCTAGCAGTGCGTGATTTAGATGATTAGTTTCTTCCTTGAGAAACTGTAGTTCACAGATCCGTCTTACACGGTCCATTAATGTTTTGATTATTCCTCTTTTCTGTCGGGGGTGGTGGTTGGAGTTTTTGTGTAAGTAGCGATCTGTGCCTATAATTAATTTAAAGAATGCTGGGGAAAAATGGCAGAGTGTCCACCACTGATGAGATCGTAGGCACTAGACTAATCGAGTGCCTTGATACCAGGGTTGCCAGCATCCTGGAGAAAAAACCCCTGCTCCTTTAATAAGATGTCAAATGTGTGGAAATTGGATTTTCAAGGCATGGAGGTAAGTAACATCACCTAGTAAATAACATCCCATTAAGCCTCTGTTAAAGGGACATTTTTTTCTCCAGGCTGTTAGCAGCTCTACATGACGCTCATAAAACCACATTTCACACAGCCTTGCCACTGCGATGGATCTGCTTGCTGAGGTAAGAATTGCTGTTTCCCAGCAACTTGATTTAATTGAGGTGAAAACTAAGGACCTGAAACACACGGCTGGGCCCACAACCTTTTGATGTGTGAAGTAAGAACATCCACATTGGGGAGGGGCCATGGCTCAGTGGTAGAGCATCTGCTGGGCATGCAGGTCCCAGGTTCAATCCCTGGCATCTCCAGTTAAAGGGACTAGGCAAATAGGTGATGTGAAAGACCTTTCTCTGCCTGAGACCCTGGAGAGCTGCTGCCGGTCTGAATAGACATACTGACTATGATGGACCGAGGATCTGATTCAGTATAAGGCAGCTTCATGTGTACACACACACTTTTCTGTAACAATACAATCACATTAAAATAATGAACAATTTTGTTGCCTTTTCATGATTCCTGAAGCATCTTCATTGTGCAGCCTAAGGGCTGAGCCAGCCCTGCCTAAATATTTCTAGCAGATAAGTCAGAGAGACGTCTTACCTTTGTAAGTGGCTTGGCCCAAGTGAGTTATCTCTAGATTATACTGCAAACGGTGTTCACTCTCACTCTTTGCTCTTTCTTTCAGGAGCCCGTTTTGTTTCAACCACTGTAACGCTTCCACAGTTATGTCCCACAGGCTCTTTTCTTTAGGGAGAAGCTGGGGCTGGACACTAAACAAAGTACTGCCCATAAAGTAGTAAACCTCTTCAGGGCTTGTTGCTATCTGTAATGGAATACAAGAAGGCAAGGAGGACTCAAGATCTCCTGGAAAGAACAGTCCAGCACCGTGGAAGAAAAACAGATTCTGACTACTTGTTATTCCTCCTGACGCTTCCCTCCCCCAGTTGGTCCCCTTAATGGAGCCAGCTGTTTTACAACATATTTGAAAGATTTTAGAAATACCTTCAAGCCAACTAAAGACAGGATCAGGCTTCGGATTCCTCTGTTGCACTCAAGCAAGAGGTTGCTGTAGCAGCTTTCTAAAGGGCTGTGTACTAAGTTTCGAACCTTTAAAATGTTTATAATATATAATCAATGAAACAGCATCGCTAGGTGAGAGGAAAAAAAATACAAACAATTCATATCTGTACCTAATGGTCCTAAAATACCATCTTCTCTAGGACATCTCCCCAAGATCTCTTTTAATAACATAAGCTCTGAGTGAAGTTCACACACTGGGGGTCCTGCCCAATACTTTCTTATCCAAGGAAGCAAGGCCCCCTGACGCTAAAAGCAGAATCTTTTAGCTGGTGACCCCAAACTTGTGAAATTACCTCCTCCAAGAGTCTGGATTATACACCTTCTACTGGCTTTCTGGAAGTGACGTGACATATGCATCTATTCAGGCGAGCGTGCCTGAGTGCCAGGAGTTGCTGACTCTACAGACTTGCTTTGGGATAGCCTGGATGGGTTCTTTGCTAATTTTAGAGTTGTAGTTATGTATTGCTTTATAGTATTTTTTAAGTGCTGGCTCTAAATCATCTTGAGCATCTAGCTTGCTGGGGGTAAAGTGTAGATGACTGGGGAAGGCAATGGCAAACCACCCTGTAAACATAGTCTGCCTAGTAAATGTCATGATGTGACGTCACCCCATGGGTCAGTAAGGACCCGGTACTTGCACAGGGGACTACCTTTACCTTTATAAGTAATCTTGACCTCTTTGGAAATACAGTGTATAAACAATCTTAGACAGCCAGTGTGATATACTGGTTAGAGTATAACACTTGGGACCTGGGAGACCCAAGGTCAAATTCCCACTTAGCCATGAAAGCTTGCTGGGTAACCTTGGGTCAGGCACACATTCTCAGTCCAACCAACTTCACAGGGTTGTTATGAGGATAAAAGGAAAGAGAGGGCAAGAAAGGTGGGGTATAAATGAAGTGAATAAAAAATTCTAAGCAAACAAAATTTTAAAAAGGAAACATGGGACAGCTCTTCTCAGAGGATGCTTCTCAGAGGAGCACCATAACTCTCCAGGTTTTCCAATGTCTGAGCCATTGCCAGCAAGATGTAACATTTTTATTTGGATAAGGCTTTACAGGAAAAAGAACAGCAAGGGTATATTCAAGAAGAAGAGTTGGTTTTTATATGCTGACTTTCTCTACCATTTAAGGAAGAATCAAACTGGCTTACAATCCCCTTCCCCTCACACCCTGTGAGGTAGGTGGGACTGAGAGAGTGTGACTAGCCCAAGGTCAGTACAGAAGTGTTATCTAGGTATTAAAAATAATTGTATAAGAACACTAATATTTGAAATATGTTGCTTTACAATCAGCACTTTTTTTCATATGAGCTTGTGCTTATAAATGTACCCACCCATCCTAAGCCCATGCAGATACATAATAAAATAATTTAATAATTTAGTCAGGATTTTATGCTATTTAGCTGCAACTCCGTGTAATGATGAAATACCATTGGCTTTGAAGGACAGCAGCTAGGTTTTGCTGTTATTATACTCAATGAAAAAGTATCTTTAAAATATACTTACTAAAAAAGAGAATCAAACTATTTCAGTCTTTTTTAAAAAAAAAAAAAATCTGAGCTCCTCCCTACGCTACATAATCGACTTATCCCGATGATTCAGAAGTCTCAAAAATCGCCATTCTTTTTTGCTCAAGTTACCAGCTGTTTGTCTTTCTCTTGCGCTATAAGAATGCTTTCGCCAGCGCTGTCAATACCAGCCCGACCGGCTCTGCCAATCATCTGCTTATACTGATTCTTCTTCATGAATTCTGTAGCAATATACGGAGCTCTTACAATGACCCTAAGAAAACAGCGAAGATGTATTTTAATTACAGTATAGATATCTGGACATTTTCTTCACGACAATAAGAGATAAGAAGCTATTATGCCTTCCTAAAGTCTGATATAACAGAAAGTTCCAGAATACACTCAACTTGAGTCACCTTCGAGCTGGCAGGTTAACTCCAGCGGCAAGGGTAGAGGTGCAAGTCAGGAGACAGAGAATGCCAGAGGAATACGCTTCTTCAATTCGTTTTCTTTCATCGTTGGTAAGGCCACTGTGGTGATAGGCGATTCCAAAAGGAATTGTTCGCTTCAGGACTGGACAAAGTCTTCCATTGCAAATGTTAGTTAAGTCTTCAATCAGGTCCCGTTTTTCTCTCTCCCTGAGGGTTTTATAATCTCTAGGGAAGAAAGCAACAATCAGATTGTAATCATACAGAAAACAGCTTAGGATCTGCATATATATGGCTTCAAAAGAGGCTACAGCGCCATGCTTCCCTCACTGTGACCAGGTGGTCACATTGTCGTCCATCTAGGATGAACAAGGCATCGTTATCTGTGCAGTAAATCTGTAAAAGTCAGCAAAGATGTGACCATTCTTGATCATCACTCATAGTTAAGGGAGTGGAATCCTGCTACTTTCCTTCTCAACTGGCAGTAAATAACTCATGCTAACACAGTTGTGACTGCTAAACAAAGAACTGGATTTATTGGATGAGAGTCACCATCTCTCTAGATCTGTGATACTCAGTGGCTCAGGAGGCCCACGTGGCTCTTTTCACATGCTACCCGTGGTTCTTCTGAGCATTGTTCCCCAACATGGCACACAGTGCATGTTCCCGGGAAGTGAGCTAGATCACTGCCCGGTACGGTAGGGCTTGTGGTTGGCAGGTGTCTCCTACCTTGAAACAGCCCCCGACATGTGGAATGGAGGATAGAGAAGCTGCGACCATCCCTGAGCTGTGGGCCTTGTGCCACAACATAGCTTGCTCTTCTCTGGGTGTATTGCCAATATCACTCTCTTGCCTGAACTACTGTAGCTCATGCTGAGGAGAAAGCAAGAAGACAGAGAGGGAAGCCCTTCCCCTCACTCCAGATACACAAGGGCTGGCTAAGGTTCAACAGCGCTGGAGAGAAAGACCACCCCTACATTCTCAGAGGTGTGCGTTAAGTGCCGTCAAGTCACTTCTGACTCATGGTGACCCTATGAATCAAAGTCCTCCAAAATGCCCTATCTTTGACGGCCTTGCTCAGATCTTGCAAATTGAGGGCTGTGGCTTCCATCTCTTGTTGGGTCTTCCTCTTTTCCTGCTGCCCTCAGCTTTTCCTAGCATGATTGTCTTTTCCAGTGACTCTTGTCTTCTCATACTGTGACCAAAGTACGACAGTACTTTAGCTTCTAGGGTCAGTTCAGGCTTGATTTGATCTATAACCCACTGATTTGTGTGTTTTTTTGGCAGTCCAGGGTATCCGTAACACTCTCCACCAACACCACATTTCAAAGGACTCTACTTTCTTCCCATCAGCTTTCTTCATCGCCCAGCTTTCACACCCATACATAGTAATGGGGAATACGATGGCATGAATTAATCTAGTCTTAGTGGCCGGTGACACATCCTTACACTTCAGAGGTACTGAGTCAATTTAAAATGTTCTGCTTATATATTTAATATTTATATCATTGTACATATGTGTTGGGGGTGGTTCACAGGGTACACAACAGCCACGTGGCTTTTTTGGGTGCGTGTAAAGTGCCATCAAATCGCAGCCGAAATGGCGAACCTTTGGGGGTTTTCAAGGCAGGCGACTTAACAGAGGTGGTTTGCCGTTGCCTTGCTCTGCGTAGCAACTCTGATATTCCTTGGGGGGGGGGGTCTCCCTTCCAAGTACTAACCAAGGCTGACCATGCTTAGCTTCCAAGATCGGGCTACACCAGGCTGCCTTCCCTCCCATGGCTCTTTTGGCTGATGGCAACTGCAAATGCAGCTCTCCATGAGCTGCGGAGTGAGTACCACTCCTCTGGACCCACCCCCAGTGAGAGCAACTAACCACTGGGTGATGGAACTTCTTTTCCAGGACCGTTTCCTAATTTTAGTAGGTTCATGCTAGGATGTCATGGAACACTGTAGAATATTATGACAGAAAACCATGATACGTGGAGATGTTACTGAAGCCATTGATTCATATCTAAGAGTAAAATAAATTTCAATTTTTGCACCGTAATTGCTTAGTTCCTCTTGCAGCTTGTTATGTCTCCACCAGTTTCCTCTGACACATGATACTTTGCATGGTACTACGTCAATCCCTCTCACAAATGCAATTATTCCTGGTATATTAGTGTCATTAGGTCCAGGTGGGCCAATGCTTAAGATGTAGATGCAATGCTGTGGCATATTGAGCAATCCTGATGGTCACAGCCCACTACCCTGACCGCTTCCCAAAGCAGCTTTTAGGATCAGGTCTCTTTGCATTTCTGAACTTTCACTTTAAATTAGGAAATGCTTATAAATCACATCCAGATGACATACCTCTTCAAGTATTTGCATATTGTTTCGGCTACATTTTCACAGTTCTTTTTAGTGGGGCAAAAGACGAGGCAGGAGTACTTTGGAATGACTTCTGTAGCCAAGGCAATAAGGTGGTCTGGGTCAACCTTCTGCAGATTACTAGAATACTAAAAAGATTACACAGCTTGGTTTGTAATCTTGGTTCGTAATCTGCCTCAGCCATCCACATATTCATGCAACGCTTCAGTACATCTGACAAGGGCATAAATCTGTCTAGGACTGAAGCTTCAATTTTAGAAATTGCTCAGGTTCTTCAAGGCCACAAATCTACCCATGATTTCTTAGAAAGAGCTACAGACATCAGTGAGGTACTTTAGACCAGACGTTCTCAGGACTGTGCCATGCATCCTTAAATGAAAAGAAATAAGGAACACTAAAAACTACACCCAATAATCTCCCATATTGTACCTCCTGAGGATACTGGAACCAGGGGCCATACAGCCTGCGCTGGTAAAATATACACGGGCACGCTATTCCTGAAGTAGGGGGAGGGGGCAGTTAGGCAGCAGATGGGACCAGGACAGCCATGCCGCCTCCACAGAGGCTTCCCGGCCACCACAAAGAATATAACAGGCATTTTGAGCAGAACATAGGGGAAATGACCCCAGAGTTTAGCGAGTCTACACCACCCAAAAAGGTGGTGTGGCAACACCGCAGGTCGAGGAGGTGTTCCCGGGGTGAAAGGGATTTGGAAGCTGACTAACGTCATCTCCACCTCTTGGAATGCCCCCTTCCCATGCCGGCTTTCCCTTCCCTGCTGCCGTGGCTGTGCTGATGGCAGGGACCGGCGCAGCTCCTTGGCTCCTTGACGCTGGCGTTTTTGCCCCCGGGATGGTGTAGGTGCCACTTTATTCCATGATAAGGTGGCACCTGTGCCGTCGCAGGGTCATGCCGACTCCTAAGGAGCTTCGCCCCCCTTCAGGAATGCATGGTTATAACATATTTCTCTAAGCTATAGTAAAGCTGAAGACCAAACAAACAAAACAAAAACCCTTTAGAAGCTAAACATTTAATTGTGATATCTTAATATTTTCTTGATAGTTCCCTGTTTGTGCAAGACAGAAAGAAAAACATTGTTGTAAAGGTTGACGCAAATAGCCTTCACTGAATAATAAATTATCAACAGAAAAGAAAAGGTTTAAATGCTTAGGTGTATTACCTTGTATTCAAGGAGACGTGAAAATGTAAAACCATTTTCTGCAGTGCTATCAACTTCATAGATACTGTCTCGTATTTTAACATATTCTTTTAATTCTACCTAGATTTTGAAAGTTACCAACAATAACAATGTTATGACTTGTATCAAAAAATACATACGTGACTTAGAATGATGCTTTGAAAAGTAAACAGAAAACTTCCAGATAACACAATTAGCCACTGTTAAAGGTAGTTTATTCTATTACTTGTATCAATAGGTTTTCATGCCACCTTAAAAATAGTAGAATAGATAAATACTCTTCTTGGAATGATGGCTAATTGATTTTCAGTTGTGTACACTATCTTGCCTATAGCTGAGAAAAATTAATAAAACCATTTTCCTGTTTGCTATAAAGACAATACTATTTTAGCAACTTTAATAATCTTGAAAATCTAAACATTAAAATGACTCATAATACATGGTACCTTTGTTTTCTAAAGTAGATGTTTCTTCTTCAAAATGAAAAAAATATCAGTTTTTGAAAGCAAACTAGCATTATAATGAAAAAGTCAAATTGCCTTAGCAGCTCAGAATGGAAAATGCATTTTCAGTTCTCATCAATCTGACAAGGTGAAATTTACATCTAGGACTGTTCATATACTTAGTCTTGAATACTTACTGGTCTGAAATTACTGGTGTAGTATTCTGCTTTCAAAAACTGCTGCAGGTCTCCAACATTGCTTAAAGTTGCACTCATTCCAATGATCTGAGTAGTCTCTATACAACATAAAACAACAGTTTGAAATGCTGAAATTGTATAATTAAGAACACACTATGAGAATCTGACTTTCAAAGCTCAAACAAAAACAGCAAAGTCAAAGTACTGTAAACAAAACAAGGAAATTGCTTTCTTCACAAGAGTAATGCTGAAGGATAACAGCAGCACCCATCTCAGAATCCTGTACTCCATTTGCTTCCAAATTACGAAACACTGGTGTAGAAGCAGCACAAAAAACAGCCTTGGAATGTCTCTAAGGATAGCTCCCCAAAATCTCAATATGCTTGAAAGTTCCGGAATAAAGACTAACCACCTTCACTTTACCCACCCTGCAATTATATTTGGAACATTTTTTTGTCCTGTATTACTGCAACCTTAGTCCTCAGTTCCACAACCTGAAGGACTGCCTACTCTCTTATGAACCTACTCAAATGCTATAGTAATCTTCCAAGGGCCTGCTTTAGGAGCCCTCGCCTTCTGAGATTAGGCAGTTGGCAATTTAGGAGAGGGCCTTCTCAGTCATGGCACCGAAAGTCTGGAACTCTCTTCCCAGAGACTAGCCTGTCCCCTTCTGTTGCCATCTTCTGCCATCAGGTGAAGCTTTTTTTGTTTTGTCTGACATTCTCTCAGTATTATGATTATTTAAACATCGTAAACAGGGGATTCCTCCTTCCTGCTCTGTTTTTAATTGTTGTTTTATGTGCATTTTATTGTATTGTGTGTGTATTTTAACTTTCTTTTAATTGTTTGAATGATGTGTCTTTGTTTGGTTTTAATTGTCTTTAAGATGTGTTTTATTATTTATGCTTTTAATCTGTTAGCTGCCGCGGTGGCCCTGATGATGGCAGAAAAGGGGAGGTATAAAATTTGTGAATAAATAAGATAAGTAAACCCAACGTAATACCTTTCCTTATTAAAGAACTCAAGATCTTAGAGAATCCTGAAAGAGAATTTTAAGGTGATGGGATTTTAAAATTCTCTCCCTCCCCACGATTCCTCATAGACCCCAGCTTGTACGTACTATTTGATTACCTGTTCTAGATATTATGCAGACATTACTTACTACTTGTGTAGATGATCTTTGCAAGTGTCATTTCTAGAAAAGCTCCACGACTTCCTTCTCCAATCATGTGCAACTATGAATGAGAGAAAGTAATTATGGACATCCAAGATACCAAATGTCTAAACATTACCATGGGCCACAGTCAGATTCCTGCAATGTGACTACTGTACTGTAACCGACAGTCAGATTGCTGTAACAAGACTCCTGTATTTTTAACTGCTCTGGAGGGCTCAGAGCTTATCCAGTCCAGGGACCGAGCTGCTCTAGTATACAAAAGAGAACAAAAATTTAACCCAAAGAACATTCTGAGAAGCATTCTGAAAAGGGCCGTAGCTCAGTGGTAGAGCATCTGCTTGGCATGCAGAAGGTCCCAGGTTCAATCCCCAGCATCTCCAGTTAAAGGGTTCAGGCAAGTAGGTGATGTGAAAGACCTCTGCCTGAGACCCTGGAGAGCCGCTGCTGGTCTGAGCAGACAATACTGACTTCAATGGACTGAGGGTCTGACTCAGTATAAGGCATGTGTTCATGTATTCTTAAATAGCAGTTAAACAAGACAGCTTAATGTTTGTTCTACATACATTATTACTTTTACAGCTGGAGATTGGATGCAGATAAGCCAACAGATGCTGGATACCAGTAAGAATAAGATGATGAGAGGGAGGGCATCTTGGCCATCTTCTGGTCACTAGGGGTGTGGAAGGGGGAGGTAGTTGTGAATTTCCTGCATTGTGCAGGGGGTTGGACTTGATGGCCCTGGTGGTCCCTTCCAACTCTATGATTCTATGATCAGTGGCAGATTTTATGACATTTCTAAAAGGAGTAGGGACACCCATGACTTATTTGGCCTTCTGGGATCATGGAGATCTGCAGACGTGGGATGGGTTCTGGATTCATCACCATTCCAGGCCTGTCTGGCTATAGTGTTTATGTTGCTAGAAAATAATCTAGATCCAACTGAATCCACTTTCTCTTCAAATTTGAAGATAGCAACAGCCACATACTTTGGTGACCTCAAGACTTGGTGACTGCCATGAACTCTTCACAAGGCTGACTGTGAAAACAAGTGGAGCTTAAACCAGAGCAACAACACTGTGCCATTCAAGGAAGAGTGGTGTGCCTTGCTAGGAGGTAGGAATGTTACAGACTCGGCGGCGGCTTCATTTTTATGGAATTTGTTTTCCCTAGAGTTTCTCCCGAGCCTGAGCATCTTCTAGAAGAGACACAAGACCTCTGTATTTTTACTGTGTTTGAAGCTAATAAAACAAGTAGGGACTTAAGACGTTTGTTTTTAACTATGTATGAAGTTAATAAAATAAGAAACGTTTAAGTATATTACTACTGTTAACATAATAAATGTATTTTGGGAAAACATTGACACTTTAGATCATAATGTTTAAATCATTGTAATTCATTAGTTTATTATAAAAGCCTTGAAAACTTTTCAGCTGATTGAGAAGAGGTTGTTCAAAAAAGACAAGTGTGCATTGTTAAACTTTTTGATTACAAAAAGACATGTATAAAACATCAGAAAGGCTTCCAAAGTATTATAACAAACCTCATCCACAACAACTAGCCCCAAATCATTGATCCGTCCTGTTTCTATCAAGGAATTCACCAAGCTGTGTCCTTTCTCAATAGTAGAAACATACAGGGATTTCTTCAGCCTTCTTTTGATTGGGGGAATTTTTCCTTTACTTCCTGCATATTCTTCAACTAGAAAACCCAGTTCCATTCCAAAAGCTGATAAATTTCCAACCTAGGGGAAGATACATTTTACAATAAATGTTAAGAACAAAACCATAGTTTATCATAAAGTCTCTGCAGTTGACTTCATGAAATCTTAATCCTAAGACTTTCTGTGCAATACTGAAGTGGGGGGGGGTGAGAGAGAGCTGAATAGGAGCCAGAGTGACCCCAGCGCCGGTGTCCGTGCCACTTGTGCCATCCAAAGTGGATCGGATGTTGGCACAGGGCCACTTTTGCTGGCTCTGGTGAGTGATGCAGCAGTGCGAGGCTTGGGCACTGGCGCTGCCTCCCTGGCAGCGTTTTTCTGACAGAAGAGCTTGCGCTGGCGTGCAGGGGGGCATTCCCGGGGACAGAGCTGATGGTAGTCAGTTCCCAAAGCCCTTTTGCCCTGGGAAAGTGCCATTTTGCAGGCGTCGAGTTATGCCTGCAAAATAGCTGGCACAGCCCCGTGAAACTCCCCCATTGAGTTTCACGGGGTTTTGTCAAAAGTCCGTTTTTCATTTTTATTTTCGGACTGGGAAGCCTTTCGGAAGCCGGCATGGCTGCACTGTCCCCAGCTGTCAACTAACTACCCCTCCCTTAGGATTAGGCTCTAAGACTAAATAAAATCCTAGACAAACTCCATATATGTGTGGGACCGCCTCTCCTGGTATGTTCCCTGGAGGACTCTCTGTTCAGTTAACACGAACCTTCTGGTGGTCCCCGGCCCGAGGAGTGTCTGGCTGGTCTCAGCCAGGGCTTCCTTTGCCCTGGCCCCTACCTGGTGGAATAGCCTCTCTAGTGAGACCAGGGCCCTGCGGGACCTCAAAGAGTTCTGCAGGGCCTGTAAAACAGTGCTATTCCACCAGGGTTATGGTTGAGACCAGCTACAGTTCCCATATATAAAGGCTGACCTCCCGAACTTCCCCACTGCAGTAACACCTTTCCACCTGGTGCCTTCCATCTGCTTGCCTAGCTGAAGTTTGTATATTGTGATTCGTACGTTAGAGGTGCCTAGGTAATTTGGTATAATGTTTATATGATTTTATAAGGCTATTTTAAAATGTTTTAATGCTCTTATTGATTAATATGATTTTTATATTCTGTAATCTGCTCTGAGCCTGGCTTTGGCCGGGAAGAGTGGGATAACAAACAGCAATAATAAATAAATAAATAAAAACATACACACTGATTTTTAAACAGCAAACTAACTAAATAAACAGCAGCTGTCTCAGGAAAGACAGCCCAGTGCTGTGATTGTTTTTTCAAAAATAACCCTTCTCGGCTGAATGGAATCTCTTCTCAATTAAGTATACATACATTTGCTCCTTGAATTTGCAATCCTGGGGGGAAATGGTTCACGTAAAATACAGATAAACCTTAACACCATCGCACCTTCTCCTGAACGATGGCCACATAAGGAAGGATCATTAATACGTCCATTCTCCTGCACAGCAATTCTTGAAGAATTAAAATTTCAGCTACAAGTGTTTTTCCTCCACTAGTCGGTAAGGAGTATATTAAATTTTTTCTCTGTTTCAGTGATTCTAATGTTAAACAATCATGCTGCCAATCTGAAAAAAAAGAAAAGAAATAAAGACATTACTTACACTCCTCCTTTTGTATTTTAACATTTATGGGGACTCAAAATCAAAATAGATCTGTTTTGGAACAGAAAATGGGATACTTCTATCTATTAAGGAATATAATTCAAGGTTACATCATTTTTAAAAGCATTTGCAGTTATGGTAGCATCAGAATATAGAAATTATATCAGTGTACTAGATTAAGTTCAAATGACGCTACTTACCATGCTGATATAACTAGCTTGCAGTGCAATCCTACACTAAAATTACACTGTTCTGAACCCAGTGAGTTCAATGGATTAGAAGGATGTAACTCTGTTTAGGATTGCACTGACAGATAGACCTAATTCAACAGGAGTCATTATTCATAAGAAATTATCAATGGTGGCATTACCATAAAGGTTTTCAATTCCTCGCCACTTTACCAGTAGCTCCTTGACTTTGGTGGGTAAGCCGTAAAAGGGACCAATATCAACGAATGAAGCATCGGTTGTTTCCTGAGCAAGATCAGTCTCTTCGGCTACAACAGCCGCCTTGAGCTCTTTACTTTTAGAGACCAACGGAGCTGTAGCTCTGGCATTCCCAGCCATTGCACTTTTGAGAAGATCTTTGAGACTCTTTCTTCTGGTCGGGTCAGACAAAGCACTTGTAGATGGTTCATTATCTTTTTTATTATGTTCTGTCTTGTAAGACTGATTTGTGGTCTTGTCAGGGCAGCCATTCACATGATCGTCTCCTTGTTTTACACATGCTGCCGTGTCGTGGCCAGCAAAACATTCATCGGACTGTTTAAGAAATAAAAGCTGTGATGATGGGAGGCACTCTAGAACCTCGTCCTCATCTGTAGGCTTTAGAGGGCTCTCACGCTGTTCTTTCGCAGAGCTCAAGAAATCATGTTGTGCTCCACTTCTAAAGCTATTAATACATTCTGCAAATGAAAATGTCCGTTCTACACTCGCGTCACTCTGTAGCCGGACAGCAGTTCTGCTCTCTAGGCTTTCAGAATCCAAAACAAAGTCAGGAGATTGCGCAGACCTTTGCTCTATGACATCTACTTCTGCTAACAAAGAGGTGTTGCCAGAAAAGCTGTCATAGTCCCCAAACATGTCATCTTCGCTGCCATTATACTGCAAGAACAAGACATGAATGTGTTTGAGCGTTTTTAATAATAATACTTAGAATTTGTATACAACATTAAAGCCTTCAAAGCATTTCATGCACATTATATTTCAGGAAACCTTGCAAGAATCCGACAGTAATATTAGTATAGCATTGTATACATGCACTTTTGATAAGGAACTAAGGTTGGGAAACAAGTGACTTGTGACACAGAGTTCTTGGCCAAGACAGGATTTAGCATTACTACTGAATAGGTTGGTGAAAATTTCCCCATCACTTTATCTTCATGCTACAAGCTCCACCTGTTTAATTTATTTATTTATGTTATTAGATTTATATCCTGCCCTTTCCCTTCCAGGGTATGTAATTCATGGTAAATTGGAAGAGATAAGGTATAGTGGTACAGGATCTGGGAGACTTGGGTTCAAAAACCCATTTTGCTGTGGAAACTCACTAGGTGACTTTGGACCAGTCACACACTCTAAGCCTAACCTACTTCACAGGGTTGCTGTGAAGATAATCTGGAGGAGAGAAGAATGATGCAAGTTGCTTTGGGTCTCCACTGTGGAGAAAGGCAGGGTATATATGAATAAATAATAAATGTAGCTGAAAACAGGGGGGCAGTTAAAAGGTAGCTTGGTCAGTGGATGGGAGAAGTAAAGACAGGTGAGGATATGGGGGCTGCCAGAAGAGGGAAAGAGGAAATAGTGTGGGGAGGGGGATACTGGAGAAAGTGAGGTGTCCCCCCCACCACATATCCTTGCAGGCTCCTCACTTTGCAACTGGGTCCGCCTCAGCTGGCATTGTACAACTTGGCCAGAGGTTTCCCAGAGAAACACTGTTGGGGAAAAGGAAAGAAGGAAAACTGAATATGGGGGGGGGGGCAGATAAAGGTAGGTTGGCTTGTGAATGGGAAGAAGAGAAGGAAGCAGGAAAAGGGAAGAGGCGATGGGGACTTTCAGGGAAGGGACAGAGGCAATAGCGAGGGAAGGGGAATGAGGTGCCCCTCACAGGTCCTTGAGATCACCTTCTTGTGTGTGTGTATATACATCTATCTATATATATCTATATAACTTGCAGCTCCTGTGCAAATACCGGGTCATTACTGACCCCACATCCTGACGTTTACTAGGCAGACTATGTTTACTGGGTGGTTTGCCATTGCCTTCCCCAATCATCTACACTTTACCCCCAGCAAGCTGGGTCCTCATTTTACCGACCTCAGAAGGATGAAAAGCTGAGTCAACCTTGAGCCGGCTACCTGAAACCAACTTCCATCAGGATCGAACTCAGGTTGTGAGCAGAGCTTTTGACTGCAGTACTGCAGCTTACCACTCTATGCCATGGGGCTCCTCAATACACACACATACACACACACACGTATCTTTATATATATTTTCTGTGAAGTCACATCTGACTTATGACAACATGTAGGTTTTTCAAGGCAAGAGACATCCAGAGGTAGTTTGCCATATGCACAGTGGAAAAATGGAAGGAAGAAAAAAAAAACCCCACTCAATGGCAACCTGACTTCCTCGAGGCACCTTGCTGGCCACTGTGTGAACAGACTGCTGGACTTGATGGACCTTGGTCTGACCCAGAATGGCATGTCTCATGTTCTTATGACCCCTAGCATAGGGCCTAGTTGTCATGCTTGTTTTGTGGCCTGTATACCCTGCCTATCCACTTTGCACATATAATTCAAGGACAGTCTAGTGCCGTGTTGGCGAACCTATGGCACGCGTGCCATTTCCGGCACGTGTAGCCCTCTCTGCCGGCACGCAGCTCTCCCTCTCTCTCAGTTGAGCTGCGGTCGGCACGAGAGAGGAGCATAGCGAGGGACCTCCCCACAAACGGCCGGGAGACAGGAGGACGAGCGAGGGGGAGGCGAAGACACGCGCCGCCAGCTTCTGAGCGGCCCGCCGGCCAGCTGGGCATTGGACGAGCGCTGGCGGGGCAGAAGGCGAAGGGTCGGCCGCAGCTCAGCTGTTTGTCGGCGCCGCTTGCCTCTCCAGCTCTGCCCCTGCCCGCCCTCACTCTGCTGCTGTTCCCCACCGGCGCCTCCAGGGCCGGGCTGGGTGAGGGGCCCACACACAGCCAGGCCCAGGGGTAGCTCGAGTTATACTCTGGCAGGGCCGCCAGCAGGATCGCCTCCGTCGGGGCGGCGCTGCTGTCGGGGGCCACGGGGCTGGGCGGCGAGGGGCAGCAGGGCAGGGGCCCCGGGAGCAGCACTGGCGGTGCCGTGGACAGGGCGGGCGGGGCGCTCCTCCCCTTGCAGCAGCCGGAGCGGCTGCACTGCGCTCCCTTCAGAGGGGGCGCCCTCTCCGACGCCTCCCTCCGCAGGCCGGGCGCTGTGGAGGCGCCGCCTGCGGGCCAAGGAGCGCGCCAGGCCCCAGGCTGCCAGCGTGCCCCCCCACTCACCCTGCAGCGGCATGGGGAGGGGCGGGGCCATCGCCTGGGCTGGAGCGAGGGCGGGGGTGTTGCCCCGGGGGCCGCACCATCGGCCGCTTGCCTTGCCTGGCCCCCTGGCCCTTGCGATCGGCCCGCGCTCGGCTGAGGTTCAGGCCCTTTCCAGGGCTGGGGAAGCGGCTGGGGGTCTCGGACGGGCAAGCGGCGGCTGCCGCTCTGAAGGAAGGCCTTGGCCACGCCTTCCTGGCTCTGTGGCCGCAGAGCCCGGACAGACTGGGAAGCCGGCGCCGGCCCTGCACCGCAAGGCAAAGCAAGGTTAGGGGGAAGGAGGGAGGGAGACCCCCCCATGAGCGGCGAGCTCGCAGCTGCCGCCACCCCCCCACACCACAGGGTGCTGAGGCTGCTGCCTGCCGGGGCCCAATCCTACTGCGGTTCTCCCGCCCAGGAGAGGCGCAATGCCCAGCCGCTGGGGCATGTCGTCTGTGCCGCCGCGGGATGTTCATCTTTGATGGGCGGGGGGGGGGGAATCCTTCCCACCCATGGCTCTGAAAACATCAAATAGCTGGGCGTGGCTGCGTGTCCAGGAGGGGAGGGGCTGTGGCTCAGCGGTAGAGCATCTGCTTGGCATGCTGAAGGCCCCAGGTTCAATCCCTGGCATCTCCAGTTCAAGGGACTGGGAAATTAGGTGATGTGAAAGACCTCTGCCTGAGACCCTGGAGAGCTGCTGCCTGTCTGAGCAGACAATACTGACTTTGATGGACCGAGGGTCTGATTCAGTATAAGGCAGCTACATGTATACAAAACATAGTGGCATTTTAAAAAGTTGTTTGTATCATTGAAAGCTCTGTTATTGTGTTTTTCCTTTAAGGCAAAAGATGTTAATGTATGAGTTGTTTTTACTAAACTAAAACCTCAGTATTCAGGTTAAATTGCCGCATTGGCACTTGGCGATAAATAAGTGGGTTTTGGGTTGCAGTTTGGGCACTCGGTCTCTAAAAGGTTCGCCCTCACTGGTCTAGTGTGTACTGATGCTATTGCAAACCTATTCAAAATTCAGGTCAGGGTGCGATCCACAGGCCACACCTGACAGGTGGAAGCGTGCTGAGGAAGGGGGCCAGAATGCCTTTCAAGGCGCTTTTCTTGGGGAGGGGCTGTGGCTCAGTGGTATAGCATCTGCTTGGCACGCATAAGGTCCCAGGTTCAATCCCCGGCCTCTCCAGTTAAAGGGACTGGGCAAGTAGGTGATGTGAAAGACCCCTGCCTGAGACCCTGGAGAGCCGCTGCCGGCCTGAGTAGACAATACTGACTTCGATGGACCAAGGATCCTTATAATGGGGAAGGGCTGTGTCTCAGTGGTAGAGCATCTGCTTGGCATGCAGAAGATCCCAGGTTCAATCCCTGGCCTCTCCGGTTAAAGGGACCGGGCAAGAAGGTGATGTGAAAGACCTTCTCTACCTGAGACCCTGCAGAGCCGCTGCCGGTCTGAGTAGACAATACTGACTTGTTACTCCTCTGTTACTGGACCAAGGATGGACCAAGGATCTTTATAATGGGGAGGGACCATGGCTCAGTGATAGAGCATCTGCTTGGCATGCAGAAGGTCCCAGGTTCAATCCCCAGCATCTCCAGTAAAAGAGACTAGGCAAGCAGGTGATGTGAAAGACCTCTGTCTGAGACCCTGGAGAGCCATAGAGAGGGGCAATGGCTCAGTGGTATAGCATCTGCTTGGCACGCATAAGGCCCCAGGTTCAATCCCCGGCTTCTCCAGTTAAAGGGACCAGGCAAGTAAGTGATGTGAAAGACCCCTGCCTGAGACCCTGGAGAGCCGCTGCCGGTCTGAGTAGACAATACTGACTTCGATGGACCAAGGATCCTTATAATGGGGAGGGACCGTGGCTCAGTGGTATAGCATCTGCTTGGCATGCATAAGGTCCCAGGTTCAAACCCCGGCATCACCCATTAAAGGGACTAGGCAGGTAGGTGATGTGAAAGACCTTTCTCAGCCTGAGACCCTGGAGACCTGCTGCCGGTCTGAGTAGACAATACTGACTTGGATGGACCAAGGGTCCTTATAAAGGGGAGGGACCGTGGCTCAGTGGTATAGCATCTGCTTGGCATGCATAAGGTCTCAGGTTCAATCCCCGGCCTCTCCAGTTAAAGGGACTAGGCAGGTAGGTGATGTGAAAGACCTTTCTCAGCCTGAGACCCTTGAGAGCCGCAGCTGGTCTGAGTAGACAATACTGACTTCGATGGACCAAGGGTCCTTATAATGGGGAGGGACTGTGTCTCAGTGGCAGAGCATCTGCTTGGCATGCAGAAGGTCCCAAGTTCAATCCCCAGCATCTCCAGTTAAAGGGACTAGGCAAGCAGGTGATGTGAAAGGCCCCTGCCTGAGACCCTGGAGAGCCATGGAGAGGGGCAATGGCTCAGTGGTATAGCATCTGCTTGGCATGCATAAGGCCCCAGGTTCAATCCCCGGCCTCTCCAGTTAAAGGGACTGGGCAAGCAGGTGATGTGAAAGACCCCTGCCTGAGACCCTGGAGAGCCGCTGCCGGCCTGAGTAGACAATACTGACTTGGATGGACCGAGGGTCTGACTCAGTGTCAAGGGAGCTTCATGGGTGTCCACGTGTCCTCAGCCCAAGAGAGGAGACTCCCTGCAGGGGCTGCTCCCGGGCCCTCCCCGTCGATACCTGGGGGTTCTCCTGCTCCTCCAGAGACTCCCCACTCCCCAGCTTCTTGCAGGGAGGCGTCGAAACGTCTGCTCCTCCCTTCCGACTGCTCCGCCGCCGCCGCCCTCGCGCCCTCTTCACGGCGACCCTGCCGCTCTCCATGAGGAGGCCGCGGCATATCCCGCTCAGAGGAGCGAACGAACCGGGTCCGCCTTACGCCTGGCTTCCCGCGAGGAAAGCCGGAGGTTCCGTTCCCCCCCTCCCCTGCAACGATGGAACCGTCCGTCTCCCGCGCTCCAATCTGAATAGGGACTACACCAACTACTGCGCGGGGGTGGGGGGAGACAGAAAGACTTGACACCGACGCTGGTTTTCCTAACGGCTATTCCATCCCGTTAAGGACATGGCATACGTCATTTCCTGTGGTGCTATGTTTGTGTGTGTGTGGGGGGGAAGAGCAATTTGACAGCTCCATCGCGAGGCGCCACCGCGCCTCTAGACCTGAATGACGCATGCGCAACGTATCTTCCGCGCGATCCGGAAATGGCGTAGGCGACGGAGAGAGCCGATTGGGTGTCGCCTAGGTGCTTCCGGTGTCTGTGGGTCTCTGCTGCGGAAGTGTAGAAGACGGGCAAATATGGCCGCCGCAGTTTCCTTAGTTGGCGCCGCCAAGGGTTGGGGGAAGCTTTGCTATATCTTCACCCGGGCAGGGAAGAGTAGTAGTCGCGCTTCTGGAGCAGGTAAGGGGAGGGGGTTAGTTAAGTAGCCTTATTTCCACTACTTGCTTCCCCGTTTCTGGGATGAACGCGGGGTCATCTGCTGAAACTGGAGGGGGAGAGATTCAAACAGATAGAAGGAAGTATTTCTTCACACAGCGCATAACAAAATTGTGGAACTCCCTGCCCCAGGATGTGGTGATGGTTGCCAGCTTGGAGGGCTTTAAGAGTGGACATATTCATGGAGGAAAGGGGTATCCATGGCTACTAGCCAAAATGGATACTAGTCATGGTCCATACCTATTCTCTCCAGAATCAGAGGAGCATGCCTATTATATTAGTTGCTGTGGAACACAGGCAGGACAATACCGCTACAGTTGTCTTGTTTATGGGCTTCCTGGAGGCACCTGGTTGGCCACGGTGTGAACAGACTTCTGGACTTGATGGGCCTTGGCCTGGTCCAACACTTTTCTTATGTTCATATGAGTGGACATGTTCATGGAAGATAGGGCTATCCATGGCTACTAACCAAAATGGATACTAGTCATGATGCATACCTACTCTCTCCAGGATGAGAGGAGCATGCCTCTTATATTAGGTGCTGTGGAACACAGGTAGGACAATGCTGCTGCAGTCGTCTTGTTTGTGGGCTTCCTAGAGGCCCCTGGTTGGCCACTGGGTGAACAGACTGCTGGACTTGGTGGGCCTTGGTCTGATCCAGCATGGCCTTTCTTATGTTCTTATGATGTTTGCCAGAGGCTCTAGAGCTGCAGTGTGTCCTTGCATGAAAACATGGTGATGTAACACCCGAAAGTTTCACCTGTTGAATTTTTGTTTTTGCTGCATGTAGAGCTGGTAGTATTAGCTGACTTCTTTGTAAGCATTATGGGGAATGAGGACTGCATGCAGGGGTCCGCATATTTTATTTGCTTCACTTATAGCACACCTTTCTTACTGAGAGTCAAGGCAGATTACAAATACTAAAAACAACCAGACAGCAAAGATCTTTACTGAATAACACAATAGGTCTGGGATTGCAGAATTAGAGCACAGTGCAAACAAAAACCCTGCCTAGGGCATGACATACTGAAAGAGGGTTACAATGGTAGGATTCAATGCAGTAAAAGGAGGGTGATACTGTGATATATACAATAGACATTGCGACGGACTATCTGTCTCCCTTAGAAAAATGAGCTGCTGAGCTTTTTCCTCATATTACAGTTTTGGATTCTTTATAAAAGTGCTATCCTGAACATTGTTCTGATTTGGGGAAGCGTGGGGGCCTGGTCATTTCACGAGATAGGAACCCCAACAGAGAATGCAGTTGCTGATCTTACATACACAGCACGCTGGGAAAAATGGGTAGGTTCAGAGTAACAGAATAACGAGTTCTTGTTGGTTATCCAGGCTGTGTGATCGTGGTCTTGGTATTTTCTTTCCTGACGTTTCGCCAGCAGCTGTGGCATGCATCTTCAGAGGACAGTGTCTCTCAGTGTCAAAGTGTGTTGGAAGAGTAATATATATAGTCAGAAGGGGCTCTGACTATATATATTATTCTTCCAACACACTTTGACACTGAGAGACACTGTCCTTCAGTGTTCCTCCTCTGAAGATGCCTGCCACAGCTGCTGGTGAAACGTCAGGAAAGCAAATACCAAGACCACGGTCACACAGCCCGGATAACCTACAAGAACTGATGAACTCTGATTGTGAAAGCCTTCGACAGAATAACAAGTTTTCATGTGTTGGAGACTGTCCCTGTGGGGTTTTTATCTGAGAAACCTGTCATACCTGTGTTTCTTTAAAAAATTTATATCCTGCCTGCTCTCTGACTGGAACACAAAGTGCCTTATCATATCATTCTCAAGATGGCACACAAACCTGCCCCTTCCCCATACGGTTTATATTGGCTACATATATATATATATGGTACATTTTCAAGGATACACTTACAATGTACATGTGACTAATTTTTCTAAAATTAATGTGCTACCATTTATGTTGACAAAACATTATTGAACATTTCAGTATCTTTGATGTTATAAAGCTTAATTCAACATTGAGATATCCTATTTTGATTGTATGGGACTGTTTCTGTCCAAATAAAATACATCTTTCTTTTACCACAAAATAAGTTTTCTATTTTTCATCTTTTATTTTTTCCTACTTCTCAAACGGCAGAAACTAAGATACCTGTGCTAAGGTAGCATAGGGTGCCGCAGTCTGCAGCTCTATCTTCACCACTGAGCGAACTTGCAATTTTGCTTGTAGAAAATGCGCAATCTAGTGCCCAGTTACTCCAGCCTAAGCTCATTGTACTGTAAGGTGTTTTTACTATTAAGCGTGTTTGCTATTGTTAGAACAGCAAAATTAAGTTTAAGCTTGATAAGCATGGCATAGATTTTAGTCCCCTAGCCTCCAAATTGTGGATTAAAAAAATACTTCCAACATTTCTGAAATTTTTGCATCTGTCATTGCAGCTAATGCCAATATTTTTGCTTGGAAGACAGGCCCTTCAGTATACACCCAGTCTCCACCATGGTAGTTTGGCCCCCTGTGCTGGGACAGTGAACGTAATATTTAAATATGCTTTTTGTATATCTTTTTTCCCCCTCAGTCACATCATGGAGATGGCAGTGTAGTTCACACAGTGAGCAGGTATCCAGTAAACCAGATATGGTAAGTTTTTATGTTTGGTAGTTGACATTTAGGCATGTTCACGTTTATAATTTTTTTTGTAAATTAACATGATTATAAGGGCTACCACCCAACTTGCATGACTCAACTAGGCCTGGCTGCTTGCTACTGCTCAACAGCAGTCGCCCTATGAAAGCCAGTGTGGTGTAGTATTAGAGCTTCAGGATAGGGTCTTGGAGACCCAGTTTTGAATTCCCATCTTGCTGTGGAAGCTCCGCAGGGTGTAATGCTCCACCCTCCAAAGCAGCCATTTCCTCCAGGGCAACTAGGGTTGCCAGCCTCCAGAATTATAACTGATCTCCAGATGACAATTCCCTTGGAGAAAATGGCTTGGAGAAAATTTGGAGAGTGGCATTATACCCTGCTGAAGTCACTTCCCTCCTCAAACCTCGTGCTTCCAAACTCCACCCCCCATATCTACAGGAATTTCTCAACCTAGGGCCTGTTAACCCTAAGGGGGAATTGATCTCTGTAATTCGGAATCCATTATAATTCCAGAAGATCTCTGGTCCCCACCTGGAAGTTAGTAAACATAGAAAAGGAAGCAGGAAAAGGGGAAAGGCTATGGGGGGCTTTCAGGAAAGGGAAAGAGGAAACAGTGTTGGAGGGGGAAATGAGATGCCTCCTGCGGGTTCCCACTCATCTATAATTAGAAGTCCCAGAAATAATAGAACGGCCTCCAGGGGATTGTGTTGTAACTTACATGGCAACATTAATGGTGTGTACAAAGGAAAATGTTAATTGGAAATATTGTTTGGTTTCTGATGTGTGCACTGTGACAGTGAGATTAATCATGTGGAATCATGCCTTTGTTATGTTTAATTAAAAAAAATTAAAACAGAAGACTCCTCAGATTCCTAGTTTTGGGGCCAGCTGTGACTTGATAGCACATATTAATACTCTGTTGGCAACATCATTTTGGTGTTTGTTTCCCATAGCATGAACATGTGCTTGTGTGGCACTCAAACCTGGTGCTTAGCTGTGCACATGTTGCAAGCTGTTTTTCACGTATAGAATTACAGCATCTCTCATCCTGAAATGCTTAAATGATCAGCATGGTAATTGAAAGAAACAATAATTACTAACAAATGCTATCAAAAGAGGCTATCATTATTAAAACTACTTCTCTTTCAGCCTGAATCAATGGATAATCCTTATAAGGAGCCGCTTAAAAAATGCATCTTGTGCGGAGTACATGTTGATTACAAGAATGTTCAGGTAAATTTTTTATATGTTTCTGTGCTGCAGAGGTTGCGTGGATGGCAAGGCAAAATTGAGCTTAAAATCTTGAGAGGGGATGAATTGCAGTCACTATTTCTGAAGCCCTACCTGCCTGACAAAGTTGTTGTTGTGAGGATAAGGTAGAGGAGGGAAGAATGAAGTGAAAAGCTGCTTTGGGAAGGAAATTGCAATATGAATAAGCATAATAAATAAGCTTAGTGCCTGATTCATCACTCAGCAAACATCACTCACAACCCAAAAGAAAACCTATCTGAAACATTTTTAAAAATATATTATATGGTTATACTTGGTATGTCTGTGTTAAGTAATTTGTTTTAATGTCATTAACAGTGCATTCCTGAGCGGAATGCCTGTGCTGGGCTTAGGAGGCAATGCGGCTGCGCTGCCTCCAAAGAATGCTTCGGCCCCGCCCGATGCAAAAAATCCGTGCAACCCTATACACCACCTAAGGTGATGTATCTCAACAACAACAAAAGGGGGTGTTCCTGGGTTGGAACAGCTTTGGAGGCCGCCTAATGGCAGCCCCGTCCCCCAGTCCGGCTCCATTATGCGCCGGGAACACCTCCCAGGCTCTGTTGGTGTCCTGGGCTGGCGCGGCAGCGGCTCATGACCGGTGTCCGGGCCACTTACACTGGCATTGGCTGCCCAGATTCCGGCATGGCGCCTTCCTGAGGACTTTCACCCTCAGATCTCAGGAATGCGCTGTAAGTTATTTTGCATTTGGAATACCTAAGACTATCAAAAGCTGCCCTGAGTCTGGCTTTGGCCGGGGTAAAAATATAAATAAAGCAAATGTTTGTTCCTCTGTAGATTCTCACATGTTGTTTCTTCAACAGCTTTTGTCTCAGTTTGTTTCGCCATATACTGGTCACATTCTTGGGAAGCATATAACAGGTATGTCACAGATCAAAATTTAAGCAAGTTATATTTACCATTACCCCAACTCACTCATTTACTCACTTGTAGTTTAACCCTAAATAACTGCATAGGCCAGTGGCCCTTGGCCCTCTGAGTTATGTTGAGCCACGGTGCTTACTTTCTAAAGCTGAAGTAAGTATTTATAACTGGATTTAAATGATGCTTTTTCTTTTAAAAGGGACTTTAATTGTGTAGTCAGGTTTCAGTTAGGAACCCAACTTTTGAAATTGCCCAGTGAAATTATTTTTAGAGCCCTTTTTTGTTTTTCAGGCTTATGTACAAAGAAACAGAAGGAGATCTCAAAAGCGATTAAAAGAGCTCATAGGATAGGTAAGCGTATGTTAAAAGCACGAAAATAATTGTGTTTAAAACACTTTATTTTGAAAACTTCTGAATTTTTTTTTTTTTGCAGGATTTATGTCAGTTACATATAAGGACCCAACATTCCTTAGTGATCCTAAAATATGTAATATTAAATATCCAGAGTGAAGTATGTTAATTGTACCTAATATGTTTGTAATGGGTGCTTAATACTAGTAAATACTAGTAATACTAGTAAAAACTTAATAAACACACAGATGTCTCAAAGATGATCTTGTGGTTACTTCCTGCTGTGTGTGTGTGTGCAAAGAAAATTTTTTTTAAGAGTCATTTAAAACACATACACAAGCAGTCAGCATTATGAGGTGCGTAAGAGAGTATTTCCCATGTTACAGTAGTAAACTATCACCATTTTTCAAATCATATGACCCTGCATCTTGAAGTACACATCAAACATAAAGAAACCCTCTCTCTTCGAGGAACAAAAATACTGTCATGGTTAAATCAAACATCTTTGCTTGTAGTTTATTCCTGAATAAGTGTGCACAGAATTCCACTTTTAAATACAAATCTTGTTCCATCTGTGTTGTACGTTATTAACAATTGACGGTTTTGACAACCCGATTATTAGAATTTTATGGTGGTGCAGGTGAAGTCTTTCTGTCAAGGCTTCTTCCTTATTAGCTGGCTTTCACAATATTAACAGTGTTTGAAGCAGTGTCTTCAAAGGCAAGGCATACTGTTCATTGCATTCTTGTTCTACAATCCTCCCTGAGAAGATGTCTACAAATTCCGTTGGAAGAAGAGCAGTCTGGACTTATTTTCCCCAAATTACAGGGATGCTGGTTTAAGTTTTTACTAGTAGCTTAATATTGTTTGTACCCCCATGATAAAGGAACAGAGAATAACTATGCACCATTTGGGGCGGGAGAGGACACTCACTCTATGCAATGGGTTATCTACCTGCAAGAAATTAGAGAGTTGGAGACACCAGATCTTTCACCATGTTGTCTTCCGCTTCAGTATTACGTGTAGTGCATCTTTCCTGGTCACTGTCCTCTTGATGTCCTTGAAACAGCTTTTGATGTGGTTGCAGAGATCGAAGCCTTTTGAGTGGCTTTTGTCCAGTGGTTGTGACAGTAGATTTTCGCTTAACTACTTGCCTTGTTTCAGCTTCAGGGAAACTACTTTCTTGTAGCATTAAGGTTAACTGGTCCACTACGTTGATCTGGTGGTCAGTGGTACAGCAGTATTTGGAAAGCTGTCTTCCTTTTAAGGTGACGATGCTTGTCTGCAGTCCAGATTTTGGGAAAAAGTTTTGCAACGCCTGACAAAGGAAAACATTCTCTTTTGGCTCAGCTGGGAGATTTCTATTCCTACCTGAAACAGACAGGGGGGGGGAACTGAGGGGGGGGGATTACAAGCGAAACGATCCTTGTTCAGCATCACAACCAATTTACAGTACATTGTTTCCATGTCCTTCGAAAATCTCTTGCTAGTCCAGAAAACTACCTATGAGACCCTTTGTGAAACTTCTTGAGTAATGGATTAAGACGCGCTATAAGATGGGCAGCCCATTCCTGAGCCTTTGGTGGCCAGGGACGGTGTGGCCAATGTGCCACCGCGGTGACTCCAAAGCTGTTCCCCGGCTCCCGAAAGGCTTTAAAAAGCCTTTGGAAGTGTTTTTAATTTTTGCATGGGGCATTTTGCCCCACTGAAAACAGCGAGCCCCCCCCCCCCCCGCATCCAAGCCACCCTGGATGGCATAAGTGGCATGGGCGCCAGCGCAGGGGGCACGAACACTGGCGCAGCCCCTTCCTGGCCTCCGAAGGATTCTTGTCCTTGAGGCTCAGGAATGGGCTGTAAGTGTAAAAACCATGGGCTGATGGCCTGTTCATAGAAACAAAGCCTAAAAATTAATCTGTGACTGCTGAGAGTAGTCTGAAGTAAAGGCCAGGATATCGCAGGCTAGAGTGTGGCCCCATTAAAAGTCATAGAAGAATCCCTGAGATCACAGCCGATGAGTTCAGGAGGGCTGTAGTCTCCACACTTTTTAGAGACTGCATCTCCAAGCAGCCACCTGCATCTATTTTTAAAGTAAGCGGCATTCATGTTTCATTGCCGTCCCAAAAGTAACCCCAGTCTACACTGAAGAGGCTAGATGGCCATCTGTCACAGCAATGCTGATTCTACGACCTTAAGCAGATGATGAGAGGGAGGGCATCTTGGCCATCTTCTGGGCATGGAATAGGGGTCACGGGGTGTGGACGGGGAAGGTAGTTGTGAATTTCCTGCATTGTGCAGGGGTTTGGAGTAGATGACCCTGGTGGTCCCTTCCAACTCTATGATTCTATGAAGGATTTCCATATTTTGCATGGAGGATGTCACAAGAGAGCTGTCTTTGAAGGGCAACAGCAACCATTACTGGTATTCTTCTTGAAGAATCCCAGGCTTCTGGTACATTATAAAAATCCTGTTTTAACCCCAACATATAGTATCTACCACTGTTGGCTGTATTTTCCTCCAGACGTTGTACCAATGGTGTGGGGGGGAAGGATACCCTCTGAACTCCCAGCTCTTTGTGGACTCTGATCTGGAGAACCGGGTTTGACTCCCCACTCCTCCACATGAGCGGCGGAGGCTAATCTGGTGAACTGGATTTGTTTCTCCACTCCTCCACATGAAACCAGCTGGGTGACCTTGGGCCAGTCACACTCTCTCAGTCCCACCTACCTCACAGGGTGTCTGTTGTGGGGAAGGGAGGGTGATTGTAAGCCAGTTTGATTCTCCCTTAAGTGGTAGAGAAAGTCGGCATATACAAACCAACTCTTCTTCTTCTAATCTGGTGAACCAGGTTGGTTTCCCTACTCCTAAACATGAAGCCAGCTGGGTGACCTTGGGCTAGTCACAGTTCTCTTAAGAGCTGTCTCAGTCCCACCTACCTCACAGGGTGTCTGTTGTGGGGAGGGGAAGGGAAGCCGATCGTAAGCTGACTTGATTCTTCCTTAAGCGGTGGAGAAAGTTGGCATATAAAAACCAACTCCTCTTCTTCCCTTCCCATGAATACATTAAGGTTGCTTGTCACTCCCTTCCCCCGCATCAACACTAATTGCAGGGTGGGGGTAATCTGTGTGTGGCTTTACCTCTGTGAAGGCCTGGCTGCAGCTATAGCATTGAATGCACTTTACCTTTAAAACCAAATATTTGTTTAAAAAGCTCACACTTCCAAAAAGTTTGGTTGTTATGTCTCTTTCAGCAAAAACATCCACTTTCACACCACGATAAGTTTGTACATCTTTGAGGTGGTGCTGCCAGAGGATTTGAAGTGAAGAATGGAGAAGATTTACTATATACATTACCTGCAGCTTCTATCCGTTCTTTTTTCCGTCTTACTTCTTGTTTCAGTTTATCCACTTCTGCTAGCAGATTCTCTACTGATCTTTCACTATCCACTACTTTACTGCATGAATCCTAGAAGAGAAACGCAGAGGACAGCTCTAGAATAATGAGTTCCTATCAGTACTGGATGATATTGCTATGGCACTTTCTCCAATTTAAACCTTGGAGTGGAAGATGCAGTTGTCAGAAAACAGCCATGTCTTGACCAGTGTTACACCTAGCCAGCGCGGTGTAGTGGTCAAGAGCGGCAGACTCTAATCTGGAGAACCGGGTTTGTTTTCCCCACTCCGAACTCTCTCAGCCCCACCTACCTCACAAGGTGCCTGCTGTGGGGAGGGGAAGGGAAGGTGATTTTAAGTTGCTTTGAGACTCCTTAAAAGGTAGAGAATAGCAGAGTATAAAAAACAACTCTTCTTCTAAAACTCTGCCTGTGATGGGCCGTACCAGAGCTGAGAGTTCCCCTCCCTCCAGAGCTGAGAGTTCCCCTCCCTCCAAGCTACCAACTGCCAGAAGCACAGAAAGTATGGCCATTCAGTTACATGTACTATTTAAATAATGCATAACCAGCTAATGGAATCCATATGATGTAGTTGTGGCCCCTTTGCTTAGTGGCTTTAAAAAGAGATTCAGCAAAATTAACGGATGATGAACTTATTGACCCTAAGCAGCAGAAGGCAGCTGTTGTCCCTGTTGGCAGGCAATCTGGAGGCATCTTGTTTGCCACTCTGAGAAATGGGCTGCATAATTAATTATAATTATTGTTGGATTGCTGTTTCCTCCCAGAAATTAGGAAGAATATCTTTATAGATGATCCTGAGAACTACTGCTATCTGGAATGCAGCCTAAACCAACTTGACAGCAAAATGATTACACAGATGGCAAAAGCCTTTCAAATGTACCTACCTACAGTTCTAATGGTAAAAGGCACAGTGTTACCTCTGAATTGGGACTGTTAATAGAACCGCCCCTTCCCCGTTTCTGACCACATTGATTTATCCAAACTTTGTTTCTCGTTAAAAGCTACACGACATATTTTCAAAAAAAGATCTAAACTTACCTTCAGTTCCGCCTGCAAAGTAGCATACATTTCATTAATCTTAAGAACCTCCTTTAGAGACCCATCTTCATTAAAAAAATCAGACCTTTTGGTACAAAAAAAAAGAAACCTAGAATGTACTATCCGCATCTAACATTTATAATAGAGAGGATTTGACCCACTAAGAAATATCTTGAATTACAATATTCTAAAACATGGATAGTTCAAAACACAATTGGCACCAAATCGATGGAAACACATAGTAGAATGGAAGTACTAGTTAAATTATTAGTGAGGAAAATTTTATATCAGATTACAGGCACTGACAGTTTTTGCTACTTTAAACAATGAGCAAGCGTAGGACATTTCCTTGTTGAATACATACAATATCCCTTTCAATCCTGAAGATATTTCTTTTTACCATTGTTTAGGAATCTACCGTATATATGTTTTCTCTGATCTGCAGCTAATTTGTAGCCAACATAGAAACCTCAGGAAATAACATGCAAAATATAAAAATATTATGTTCTTACCTGTGTTTTGCAATTGCTCTACAAAAGCCAGAAGAAATACAAGAACCAGATACTGTTCTGTAGCCTTGCTGTTCTGCCATTCCCAGATTGGCAACAACAAGAGGAACTTTCTGGAAAAGACTACAGGAAAAGAGGAAGACAAGAGTATATAAATAAATATGGGAAACTTTTGACACAATGGCCTCACCTAAACGTTTCTCAGTCAAAATGCTTGATAGACTTTTCCTCTTTTATTAATTTTTAATACAATTGAAGGTTATGCACTTCTCAGCCACAAATAAAAAGAGAAACTTTGAAAGAGATTCTACATCCACAGAAAAAACCGCAGCAACCAGAAATAACTTCCTATGATCTTACAGCAGCAGCTTTCTTGAAAGACAAGGGATATTATGATGACCTCAATCTATCCTCTGTAAACAAACGTATTTTAAGATAATAGCTGAAAGAAACCTAAAAATGTGCTTTCTTGTCAGTCAGAGAATCATGGGGACCCATGAACTAAAGAAACTGATATTTTGTTCTCCCTAAATACTGGTAACCAAGATCAAGTTAATTCATGCCATCGAATTCCCCATTAGTATGTATGGGTGTGAAAGCTGGACAATGAAGAAAGCCGATAGGAAGAAAGTAGATTACTTTGAAATGTGGTGTTGGAGGACAGTGTTACGGATACCGTGGACTGCCCCCAAAAACGAATCACCCATCTGTCTCTAAGATGCCCTTTGCCTCAGAGGGAGAAAGTATCCCTCCCCGCAAATAGGGGTTAAAAAGAGAGAGACTCACCCCTCTTGTGGTTTATGCAAGGCATATTCAAGTTTGTAAGTGGAAGAGCTTGATGAGGTTACAGTGGAAGTCAATAACAGAAAAACAAGGCCCTGGTTTGACAAGTGTGACTGTAAACTCGTATGTAGGAGTCGCTCTCTGAAGGTCATTGCCTGGTCAGTATTGCGTCTGAGTTTGTACCAGCCTACCACAGTCTGGAAAATACAAATGAAATCTGAAAATTAGATACAACTTTTTTTTAAAAAAGGAGCACCACACACACACAAAAGCAGCACTACACACACAAGCCATGTGCTTTCCATATTATAAGAGTCCAGACTGGGGGTGGGGGATCATTTAAATTAAAAATTAGCATCCCATGTCTATGAGCTGCTGAAAAAATCCCAGAAAATTACAGAACCAGGATGGCAAGTACAGTGGATGCCCTTGTCCCAGCAGGTGATGCTTATCCCAATTGTGCAAATAAATTCACAGAAGTTACTAATCGTCAGGCATGTTTAGTTGCTTCCCTGTCCATATTCACAGGGTACATTGGCCGGTTGAAACCCAACATTTGCGCGCATTGGTGGAGGACCACCTTTTGTAAAGCTTCACAGTCTGGTCACCTGGAGACAACTGTTACTTGCCATAGATGACTAGGTGAGTGACTGCCCCTAGCCGCAGCTTGCAACTAACCATTGCTGCTACTGTGCCCATGCAGAAACTCTCACGACTAAATATTCTTGTGGCAACTTAAAAGACTAAAACTATTGTATTCCAGCACATAAACTTCCATCAGGCTCTAGTCCATGACAGTTTATGATGGGATAAAATGTTGGTTAATCTATAAGTTGCCACGAGACATCTGTCTACTGCTGCTACAACAAACTAACATGGCTGCTCCTCTGGAATTAAATATTATTGGTTTTCCTGAATTAGATGCTGCAAATGCAATTGCGGTTATATATAAACACACCTTTTCAAAGCATGCAAGTAGATGAACAGAGGGGTAGGGGAAAGGGGGGTTCAGGGCAGGAGCGCAAACTCTGTCATACATGCTGCTTTTGCTGAATGAGCATTAATTCACAACAGGCACCTGTCACATTACAAAAGAAATCAAAAGCAATTAAATGTGTGACTTTCCCTCATCAAAATATTAACACATCAACAAGTAGGGGAAAATATTGGGTGCTTTTAAATAGCTTTCATTCATTTCAAGGCGGCTTTTGGGTTCCTGATGGATTGTTCCCCTACAGCATAAACTGAGAATAAGCCTAAAGCGGTAGGTAATCAGATGTACGCTCACTGCAGAATAAGTACCACTGAACTCCGTGTTACTTACTTCTAAGTAAGCATGAGTAAGGTCTGGCAGCATGTCCAACAAGAACTTGTGGGAAATTATACAGGTCTTTAAGTAACATTATTGTATCTAGCTCAGTACTCAGATATTTTCCTGAATCACTTCCAAAACAGAGTATAGTTCTAAATGCAAAATACCTTTTTGCATCCTAACAGTATTTTCCTCAGTGCATGTTCATTCAGTTCTCCAGATGAGTTGTAAAAGCTGGAAAAGCAAACAAAGTAGATAAGTGTTAGATCTAAAGCATTTCTATCTGCTGCTAAATTGGTTTGTATTGTTTCACATATCTTAGCACAGATCTCTTGACGTTTTCTGTGGTATTTACTGGGACTCTTATAGCAAACCAATTCCAGTGCACAAAGAACAGACCATTCAAAAAATAATAATCAAGAATGGTGGTGGAAAGTGCCATCAAATCGCAGCCAACTTAAGACGACCCCTTATGGTTTTTAAGGCAAGAGACTAATAAGAGTTGGTGTGTCATCGCCTGCATAGCAAAGCTGGACTTCCTTGGTGGTCTCCCATCTAAGAACTAACACCAGGGCTGACCCTGCTTAGATCTGACAAGATCGGGCCAGCCTGGGCCATCCAGGTCAGGGCAATCAAGAAAACAGAAACCAAAATCCTGGGAGCAGAGGGAATGGTGAGAAGAAAGCATCTACAGAGGAAAATGTACAACATGCTTCATCCAGAGATGGTAATTGCAAAATATTTGTTCACTGGAATTTCATCTACACAGGCATTTCTACAATAGGATAAGTTGCAACTTTTAACCTCTAAGACTGCCGTGTCCAATCTTTTGGCTTCCCTGGGCCACATTGGGAGAATTGTCTTGGGCCGCATATAAAATACACTAATGATAGCTGATTCATAATGTTTTAAGTAAGTTTACGATTTTGTGTTGGGCAGCATTCATAGCTGTCCTGGGCCGTAGTATGGGCAAGCCTGCTCTAAGATATATCCAGTGTGAAAAACCTGTGTCTATACTTTCTTCTCTAGGATTTAGGGGACAGGAAGCAGGTCATATGCACGTTATATGTGTTTCAAATTGACCTGAGTCACAGTAAGACCCTATTGCAATGCTTCAGCAAACAGAAATGAGTTATTTCAGTACAGCAGATGTTAGTTGGAAACACGATCTATTAATCTTAAGGGTGAAGCCTTTTTTCTTGGTATATGCAAAACAAAGTACAATATTGGTTTTTTAATTACATACAATGCTTACCTGAAGGGTTGGTAGCATGGAATGTGCTTTTGTATATCTGAAATGAAATCCACATGTCAGCTTTGCCCTGAATGTTCGGTGTAGTCATATTTCTGTATATTCTCCACTCAAAACAAGCTAAAAATGATTCATTATCAAAGCCTTTTAAAGTTACAGTTCACCATTCTGCCCTTTATTAAAATCACATGAGAAATGATTGCCTTTTGTTATTATTATTTTGATTTTTTCTATATATACCCATCCTGACGTATACACAAACATTGTTCAAGATAAGAAAAAATAAAAGCCTTTTGAAGGGATAAAAATTATGAAATTGTGTATGCGTGACCACTGAGGAAGGCCCTCTAAAAGGCCGAAATGCATCTGGTCAAATTTTGGTCATGTTATACATTAGCATCAACTGTGTATGTGTTTGTAACATTTGTAACCAAGTATTCTTTGTGCTTTTTAGGAAGCCTGTATTTTAGGCCCTGTGTTTTTAAATACAATTGTGCACACTATGCAATAAATGTATATTTATTTGTTGCTACACTAGATAGTGTTTAGCTCAACCCCTTTGGTTTCCCCTCACTTTCAGGTAGAGTTTCTTCCCCCCCTTTTTTTTCTTTAGTTGAAATACTGGAAAAGGCAGGCCCTAAGGAGCACACTTTCATTATTTGTTCATGACTTTTCTTCCATAAAATTAGTCTTAAAATACAATACTTATTTTATTTCCTTGAAACATTTTTATGCCACCTTTCCACAAAATACAGGGTTCCCAAGGCAGAGACAATACATACACAGTGCATTCCTAAGGGGAGTTACTCCAGTCTAAACCCATTTATTTCAATGGGCTTAGACTGGAGTAACTCTCTTTAGGATTGCACTGATAATCCCCTGTTCACTGCCTGTGTGGTACACAGTTTCCCAGGGATACGGGTAAAATACCTGCAAGGGGCAAATGAAAAACAACATACTAATATATCTCATGGAAATGAAAAACAAAACAAAACACCACTCAGACTTACCAATTGTATAAACTACTTCAACATCATCCATCTGAGAGTCAGTAATACTGTTCTTGGCTTCACCTTTCACATCCCCAAGAAGGAAGCCTTCCTTTATATCCAGAGAAGAAGAAAAAAATATCAGATGCAAATGCAGTTGCTGGAAATATTGCAGGGATTTTGCTGCATCCCTCTCCATCAAAATTAATCTGAATTATGTAATCGTATACTTCACCCAGCCCCCATAAATTAATGTGAAGTATGTAATCACAACCCATTTGTTCAGCTAAAAACAGAACAGCATGGGAACAGGGGCTTACATAATCACATACAGTCATTACACAACCCTGTTTTAGGGTTGTTGTCCTTTTCATTGTTTGTTAGTACAGGAGTTTCCACAAAGCTTAACGGTATTTTTGAGTTCTGGGACAATCTGTCCACCAGGCGAATTGGGTAACCCGAACCAGGGTGTGGAAGAGAAACTGTGTACATTGTGATTGATTCTGTGTTATGGACATCACAGATTGGTTTATAGTTTTGATTATAAAACTGCCCTTAGATTTTTTCCTGAGCTGTGGCTCAGCGGTAGAACATCTGCATGACATGCAGGTCCCCGGTTCAATCCCCAGCATCTCCTTTTAAAGGGACTAGGCATGTCGGTGATGTGAAAGACCCCTGCCTGAGACCCTGGAGAGCTGCTGCTGATCTGAGTAAGCAATACTGACTTTGATGGACCAAGGGGTCTGATTCAGTATAAGGCAGCTTCATGTGTTCATTTGGGACTGCCCTTAACGCAGTGACGACATTGACCACATTGCTTGATTGGCGTTGAGACTATCAAAGAAGAGTTGGTTTTTATATGCCGACTTTCTCTACCTTTTAAGGAGAATCAAACAATCTCCTTCCCTTCCTCTCCCCACAACAGACACCTTGTGAGGTAGGTGGGGTGGAGAGAGTTCAGAGAGAACTGTGACAAGCACTAGGTCACCCAGCTGGCTTCATGTGGAGGAGTGGGGAATCAAACCCAGTTCAACAGATTAGAGTCCGCTCCTCTTAACCACTACACCACGCTGGCCCACCATAAGAATGTAAGAGCAGCCATGAAGGATCAGACCAATGGTTCATCTAGCCCAGCATGGTGGCTAGTCACGTGGACTATAGTGGCTAGTCACATGGACTAGTTTCCAATAGTGGCTAGTCACGTGGACTATAAATGACGTAAATTATATACACATACACATATCCTGCCATCAAGCTGGTAAAATAAGCAAACTGCGTTTCTTTTCTGTAAGACACTTTGGAGATCCTCCCGGATTGAAAGGTGGGGAAGAAATTTAAACCAGTAAGTAGATCAGTGAGATTGTGAAAGCCTCTCTCTCTCTTCAGTCATAGCTGCAGAACTCCTCTAAGGACCACAGTAACATCTGGAAGGAGGGAAATTTGAAAAATACACACAGAGGGGTGGAGAGGTGTCCCAGTCGCATGAAAATATTTGGTCACCCTGCAAAGGAAACTAGTTTTACACGGAATTTTGTAGCAAAAAAGCTACAGAGTATGTATTCTCTTCCTCTCTTACACATACACACTCCGAGGATCCTCTTTACACGTGGAAACTTGCACACTCAAAACAACTCATAATGAGGTTCCTGCCACTATTGCAGAAATCAAGAGTTTTGGGGGAGTTGCAGCTTTGTTGTGTGCAACTGGGAGACCCACACATTAATGGCCATTGATGCATGGGAGGTTTTGCTGCTCTCTAGATACACATTTCCCCCATACAGATTCTCAAAACTCAAAAATAAGCCCCCATGCAGAGTTTTGAGAATTCAGATGGGGGGGAAATGTGCATCTAGAGAGCGGCAAATCCAAGGCAAAACCTCCCGTGCGTAAATGGAAAAGATGGGAAGTGGTTTTATTCATCGAAAGCACACGAGACAAAGCAAAACTAAAATGCAGCCAGCCAGGATAACACCCAGGAAGTCCCAACTTGCCAAGGCAGGACAGGCAAATCCCTCTACAGACTCAGCCTGCAGTCTTAATCCCAAAAGCCCCCCCACCCCAAGCTCTTCCTGGGACTCCCGGATGTTGCAAGGCGGGAAAGCCCTCTCCAAAACCCAGGGCTGACCGCTCCAGCTTTCTTAGCCTTGGAGGGGACGCGCTCTGCACAAGCGCAGAGGCACTCTCGCCGTGCAAGCTTCCGGATGTTGCACTCTGCACAAGCGCAGAGGCACTCTCGCCGTGCAAGCTTCCGGATGTTGCAAGGCGGGAAAGCCCTCTGCAAAACCCAGGGCTGACCGCTCCAGGTTGCTTGGCCTTGGAGGGGACGCGCTCTGCACAAGCGCAGAGGCACTCTCGCCGTGCAAGCTTCCGGATGTTGCACTCTGCACAAGCGCAGAGGCACTCTCGCCGTGCAAGCTTCCGGATGTTGCAAGGCGGGAAAGTCCTCTCCAAAACCCAGGGCTGACCGTTCCAGGTTGCTTAGCCTGGGAGGGGACGCGCTCTGTACAAGCGCAGAAGCACTCTCGCCGTGCAAGCTTCCGGATGTTGCAAGGCGGGAAAGCCCTCTGCAAAACCCAGGACTGACCGCTCCAGGTTCCTTGGCCTTGGAGGGGACGCGCTCTGCACAAGCGCAGAGGCACTCTCGCCGTGCAAGCGTCCGGATGTTGCAAGGCGGGAAAGTCCTCTCCAAAACCCAGGACTGACCGCTCCAGGTTGCTTAGCCTTGGAGGGGACGCGCTCTGCACAAGCGCAGAGGCACGCCTCCCCTTTTAGGGGGAAGCAAACTCGCCCTCATTGCAATTGCCCCCCCCCCACCCCAGGAGCAGGAAAGGGGGCGGCTCACGCACCGTGTCCGCGTCGGCGTTGAGGTGGTGGAAAGCCAGGGCGCCGAAGACGAAGCCCGGCAGCAGGGCCGTGGTGCTCTCGCCTTCCATGCCCGGGCGGGGGAGCGGAACCCAAGCGGACCCGCCCGAGCCAAGCCAAGGCCAGGGGGCGCTCGAGAGCCGGCCGGGAGGGAGGCAGGCAGGCAGGCAGCGCCGCCGCCGCCGCGCCCGCCTCCACAGGCAGCAGCGGGGAGCCGCCAGCGACATCTAGAGGCCGCACGGAGCATGGCGGCGGCGGCCGCTGCTGCCCAGGGAAGGGAAAGGGGCATCTGATCATTAGTATTTTGATATAGCAAGACTGCAGGAGCTGGATTTCAAACCCAAAGACCCCAAAGCCAGTTTTCTGGAACAGTGGTTCCCAACCTTTGTTTGACCAGGGACCACTGGGACTTTTTTGTTCGGTGCAGGGACCCCAAGGTTCAAAATAAAAAATGCCGAGAATTTGAAAATAAACTTTAATCATAACTATTAGTCAAACATTAAACTTAGAATAATAGTTGAATATATATATATATTTATAATAGAGAACTTTGAATTGAAAATATTAATTTATGATGGGTTTATAACTTTGTTTCGCGGAGCTTAATTTAGTTCTCGCGGACCCCTGGGGGTCCACGGACCCCTGGTTGAGAACCAGTGTTCTGGAAGAACAGGGTTTTTTTTTATTTCAAACAGTTGTTTGGGTCTCCAGACTTTGCCCTCGGAGGCTTTTCAAAATGGAGTTTGGAGCCCTGGACAAAAAGTGTGTTTAGGCTTTTGTTGTAGCAGGCTTCGGGAGCGAGATTCTCAAACACAAAGACTCGAAGCCAGCTTTGGAAGAATCAGATTTTTTATTTCAAATAGCAGTTTGAGTCTCCAGACTCTGCCCTTCGGGGGCTTTCAAGATGGAGTGGGAGCCCCCGACGGAAGTGGGTTTGCACTTTTATAACCTTTTAATTAGCTCATTATAATATTCTAACTACGCATATTACCTAGTAACTTGTCATTGGGTCAGAGTTCTAGGGAATGATTCCATTGGCTTATAATACAAATCAGAATAACTTTCATTGGTTACAAAAATAAGGAAAATCATTGGTTTTCAGAAATATAAGAATAATTCCATTGGTTTAGATAATACTTGTTTAAAGCTATTGTTAGTGCACCTGGTATTTTTATCTAGTTACAATTAATCTTCCCTCCCTTGACATTCCAGCCACCATGGCGTCTGGGTCTGTTGGCCAGCCTTGAGATGAACAACAGTATTATATAGCTTTCTCGAATTCTTTTCTGTCTGTCTTTAACTTCTAAATATATCTCTCCAGAGGCCCTCTGATTTTGGAGCTTTTTAATAATATTTCTCAATTTTTAACTCTTACAGGTCTGCTGCCTCGCTTTTATAACCTTTGGTTAGCTCATTATAAAATTCTAACTATGCATATTACATAATAACTTCATTTGCTCAGAGTTCTAGGGGATGGTTCATTGGTTTACAATAAAAGTCAGAATAATCCTATTGGGTTACAACATAAGGAAAAATCATAGGTTTACAGAAATACAGAAATATTTTCATTGGTCTAGATCAGTGGTTCCCAACCTTTTTTTGACCAGGGACCACTAGGACTTTTTTGTTCTGTGCAGGGACCCCAAGGTTCAAAATAAAAATTCCGAGAATTTGAAAATAAACTTTAATCATAACTGTTAGTTAAACATTAAACTTAGAATACTATTTGAATATATATTTTTATAATAGAGAACTTTTAATTGAAAATATTAATTTATTATGGGTTTATAACTTTGTTTTGCAGACCTTAATTTAGTTCTCGCGGACCCCTGGGGGTCCACGGACCCCTGGTTGGGAACCAGTGGTCTAGATAATACTTGTTTAGAGTTATTGTTAGTGCACCTGGTATTTCTATCTAGTTACAATTAATCTTTCCCTCCCTTAACATCCCAGCCACCCAGGCGCCCCCTTGTTCATTCTAACTCTAGTCAACCTTGAGCCCAACAAACAACACTGTCTGGCTTAAACTGTAATCTCTTTTTGGCTTCTTTTACTGTCTGTTTCTTCATTCCAAATATGTCTTTCCAGGGGCCCTTCTAGATTTGGAGTTTTAATAATAATTTTCAAATTTTAACTCTTACAGGTCTGCTGCCTCAATTTAATTTTCTTTTTTTTAATATATAATTTTATTTTGTATAAATATATAATTTTTTAACATATGTAGTGACTATTATCTCTTGATAAGTTTCATTAGTTGGGTCAATGGGGTATGTTTTTTTTTTTTAATGGCTTTCAATAAACGGTTCATAAACTCTCGGGGGGATTCATCATTTTTTTTGTTCTAGCCCTGAAACTTTCTGCCAATCATGGGTAATGGGAGCTATTTCTTTAATAGCATTCATAAGTCCATCAATATCTTGTTGGGAGACTGGTGCTGTATTGGTGCTTCCTTCTTGTGGCCATTTGTTACCTTGATGGTGGGGGGGGGGTCTGATTTACGGGCTTGTTGAAGAAGGGCAGCTTTGTCATGAGAAGATAAAATGCGACTAAGGGAAAAAGGGAATGGGATCTATCATGGGATAGATCCGCCTGTGGATCAGAACACAGTATTACAACATAAACACAACAACTAGTTTGTCAATTGATTTAACAGACTACCTTCTAACATTTATAACTTTGATTTTATGGCAGATATTTTACTTGTTTTATTCTACGCTATAAAACAACCTGTAAATATATACGGCGTTACATTCTTGATGTATTTTCATCGGCCTCAAGCCTCTATATACCTGTAATACAATTTCCATTTATCATTAAACTGATCAAGAATCTTGTCATCTCATTATTTAATTTTCTGTGGGGAATATTTGTGTCCCGGCTCCAGAGCTTTGCTCCACTCAGTTTTTCTCCTTTGTAAGCCCCTTTGGGTCCCCATTGGGGTATAAATGAAGTAAGTACACATGAACACATGAAGCTGCCTTATACTGAATCAGACCCTTGGTCCATCAAAGTCAGTATTGTCTACTCAGACTGGCAGCGGCTCTCTAGGGTCTCAGGTGGAGGTCGTTAACATCACCTCCTTGTCTAGTCCCTTTAACTGGAGATGCCGGGGATTGAACCTGGGACCTTCTGCATGCCAAGCAGATGCTATACCACTGAGCCACGGTCCCTCCCCATTATAAGGACCCTTGGTCCATCAAAGTCAGTATTGTCTACTCAGACAGGCAGCGGCTCTCAAGGGTCTCAGGCTGAGAAAGGTCTTTCACATCACCTACTTGCCTAGTCCCTTTAACTGGAGATGCCAGGGATTGAACCTGGGATCTTCTGCATGCCTAGCAGATGCTCTACCACTGAGCTACAGCCCTTCCCCCAATAAATAAATAAAGTGCCAACATAAGAAAATATTACAATTGTTTTTAAAACACAGACCAAGGATAAGAGCCTTACGTGTGATAGCATACGGGCCTGCCCAGACCTCCCGGACGGGACCTGGCAACCTGCTATGCAGGCACTCGACTACTGTGCTGGCCGCGCGCCCACCCCAAACGCTACGGGACAGTTGCTGCGCGCTCCATTGTAACAGACTCGGCCGCTCCTGCGAGTGTCGTGCAGTTAGCAGCCAGGAAGCAGATGCAGGAGCAGCCTCCGGTGAACCTGAGAGAAGCCATGTTCCTGTACAGACTCTGTTCCAGCCGCAGCCATGTCATGAGAAGCAGAATGTCATGTAGTCAGTGCCAAACACCCCCTCCCTGCAACATCCACCGCTTAATAGGTCGTCAGCAGCGATCCTGATATCAAGATGAGTCGTTCCTCCAGCTCAGCAGCAGCGATCTCAGGATGTTTGCATAGATCGCACTCATTGTTCCAGTATGTTAATCTCGTCAGCAGGGAATTTCCAGTTCCTCCGGGTTGCAAAAGCCATCGGAATCAGAATAGATTTCCAAATTCTCACTACCCCACCCCGGCAGCCACAGCTTAGTCCTTTGTCACCTTTTTGTCACCTGGGAACCTAGGAGGGGTGAAACCCCTCTCCCCACCCCCAGAGAAACAGTATAACTGGGGTAGCCCACACCCATAACCTTACCTTAGGGCTTCCCATTTCATACAGCCTGCCACTCTGCTGGAGTGAGCAGCCATGCTAGAGTACGCAGGGGGCTACCCCTGCCCTCTATTTATTCCCCGTGCCCCCCCCCCATATATTCATCTTGATCCTATGGAACTCTGGACTACAGGAAGGTATCGTATATTCCTGTAAAAATATTCCTACCTGCCTTACGGCACATGTCTCTCTACTCCTCTCTCTTATTTCTTAGATTTCTCTGTATGTTTGTGTGCATCACTGAATTGAATTAAAAAGACATAAACATTGTTTAATTTGGAATCCATTGTCTATCTTTATTCAAAGTCTCATTAGACGGATTCTGGTATAGCTGAGTGCGACCCCGCTATAAAAATACATAGTTACTGATTGCTCAGCTAATTTCCCCATATTAAGGAGCAATTCGGCTAACACATGCAAGTACTTACAGGTGAGAAAGACAGACTATAAATAATGTAAATAAATAAATAACACATTATATTTATGCATTATGGGTCCCCAGTGTGGTGCCTATGGGCGCCTTAGCACCCGTTGACTGCTCCAAAGTGTCAGCTGCTCTAAAGTGGGGTGTCCCCATGACAAATGGAAATACAGACACTAGGGCTCAGCTGTACCTCAAAACAGTCTTTAAAGGTAGTCCCCTCTGCAAGCACCAGGTCATTCCTGACCCATGGGGTAACATTACATCTCGACATTTACTAGGCAGACTATGTTTATGAGGTGCCTTCCCCAGTCGTCTACACTTTACCCCCAGCGAGCCGGATACTCATTTTACCAACCTCAGAAGGATGGAAGGCTGAGTCAACCTTGAGCCGGCTACCTGAAACTGACTTCCATAGGGATCGAACTCTAGTAGCTTTTGACTGCAGTACTGCAGTTTACCACTCTGCGCCATGGGGCTCTTACAAATAATCTTTGGACTACAACAATCATATATCCCTACACTCCAGAGACTGTCTCTTTCAAGAAGACATGCAGTGGTGCCCAGTCCAAACATTGGTTCTGGCACCACAAGCTTTTATTTGAGTCACCAGCAAGCGGGCTGTATTGTAAAGATTTGAATAAGGAATTGGAACTCTATTTTATTCTGCCAATCTACCAAATTTTCCTTAGGGGGATTTGGGAAAGTGTTTGCTGGGCACTGAATCTGAATTATTCTGTGAGTCTTTTCTATTTTTCTAATGAGGACAACTTTCCATGTTGTAGATTATGAGCGCCCCTTCCATAGCTGGCTATTTCTACTCTTTGCAAGGTGGGGTTTACTTTGCTTGCTAAATTAGAGTGTCCTGTATCTACTATGAGGGTGACACAAGATTACCAACCTCCAGGTGGTAGCTGGAGATCTCCCGCTATTACAACTGATCTCCAGCTGATAGAGATCAGTTCACCTGGAGAGAATTACCGCTTTGGCAACTAGACTCTATGGCATTGAAGTCCCTCCCCTCCCCAAACCCTGTCCTCCTCAGGCTCCGCCCCAAAAATCTCCACGTATTTCCCAACCTGGAACTGACAACCCTTCTGCTTTATTAACCCTATGTTAATAATAATGGCAACCCTATGTAGCAGCCATTTTGTGGCTGGCTCCGCTTCTAGGGTTGCCAGCTTCCACGTACTAAGCTGGATGAGCCGTGGTTAGGACTTGGATGGGAGACCACCAAGAAAGTCCAGGGTTGGTAGGGTTGCCAGCTCTGAGTTGGGAAATACCTGGAGATTTTGGGGGTAGAGTCTGAGAAGGGTGGGGTTTGGAGAGGGGAGGAACTTCAATGTCATAGAGTCCAATTGCCAAAGTGGGCCATTTTCTCCAGGGGAACTGATTTCTGTTGCCTGGAGATCAGTTGTAATAGCAGATATCCAACCATGAGGATGCTCCATAAATCAGCTGGCACTTAACATACAAATTGTACCGGTTAACAGCAGTGGTTTGGAGCCGTGGGCTCTAATCTGGTGAACTGGGTTGGTTTCCCCACTCCTCCCCATGAAGACAGCTGGGTGACCTTGGGCTAGTCACAGCTCTCTTAGAGCTCTCTCAGCCTTCCCCCCTCCGCCTCACAGGGTGTCTGTTGTGGGGAAGAGAAGGGAAGATGATTGTAAACCAGGTTGATTCTTCCTTAAGTTGTAGAGAAAGTCGGCATAAAAAACCAACTCTTCTTCCTCCTCCTCCTCTTCCTCCTCCTCTTTTTCTTCCTCTTCCTCCTCTTCTTCTTCCTCCTCTTCCTCTGCTGCCACAAGAGGGAGTTACAGGGCTACAGATCACAAAAGAATACCACTGTTGTTACTGTGTTGTGAGGGCAGTAGGTGTAACCTGAGTTATCTCTGAGTTTATCTGGCAGCTATTTATTTACAAAAACTATCTAGAAGATCTAGAGCCAAAGTGGTGTAATCCACTGACTGGTGCAATCAGCAGATAAAAAACTTAGTTGCCTTTTGATCAAGCTTGTTCCAACATCCTTGAGATGCTGATAGACATCATTCTGAATCATAACATCATAAAACTGCTTTTTTTTGGGGGGGGGCCGTCGAGTCACATCTGACTTATGTAGGGTTGCCAGGTCCCTCTTTGCCACCAGCGGGAGGTTTGGGGGCGGAGCCTGAGGAGGGCGGGGTTTAGGGAGGGGAGTTTTTTGAAGTGTTTTTTGTTTTTTGAAGTGACATTGACTGTCATTGCTGCTGAAGGCTCTGATCCAACTAACCTCTCTGGCACTGGCAGAATTAATGGAGCTTGACGCTGCTTGCTGTTGGCCAATGAAGGGCAGCAGGTCATCAGGAAATTTCCCTGTAAATTAAATGGCCAGTCTGTTCCCTGCGTAGGGGTGCCAACCTCCAGGTACTAGCTGGAGATCTCCTGCTATTACAACTGATCTCCAGATGATAGAGATCAGTTCCCCTGGAGAAAATGGCCGCTTTGGCAATTGGACTCTATGGCACTGACTTTTGCCTTTCAATACAATCATTTATCTAGCCACATTACTCACATTATAAAATGGCATTGGTACCTAGTCTCTGACATTCCTGGATGTGACAGCTTACCTTGTATAGGTTATAGGAGAACCACCTCCATACGTGACAGACTGGTGCATTCTGACATTACCTCTAAACCTAATAAGAGTAATATTGTAGGGCATTTCAAGTGTCATAAGTGTATAGTGTGTAACTTATCCTTGGAAGTAAAGGAATTTAAAAGGACAGATTCTCCATTTACTTTTCGGTTGCAATATTTTACCAACTGTGAAACTAGATATTGTGTATATTGTCTTCTCTGTCCTTGTGGGAAAATGTAGGGTCTAGTAGTAGACCCATAAAAAATAGGATCTTTGAGCATAGGTCTAGAATCCGGGCGCAAATTATCACAGCCCCAGTTGTAGAACATTTTTAAAATTTCAAACATAATGAGAACGATTTGAGGTTCTTTGTCATTTGGCATTTGGTAGGGAAGAAATTTGATAGGGTTGATAAGGAAAGAATTTTAAGGCAGAAAGAATCATATTTTATTCATCTTCTGGATACCATGGCCCCACGAGGTTTGAATTTAGAAAATGATTTTTCTTGTTTCCTGTACTTGTTTCCTTACTGTGTATTAGCTATGTCTGTACCTTTAAGTGAAAGTAACATTGCAGCTGCGGCCGCGGCTTGGTGCTAATGACTGCAATTGCCTGTATCGCACACCGGCTATCTATTTAGCCTTTGGCAAAGTACGAATACACACTGCTACACTGGCTGTATCTTATGTGGAACATGGTGACTACCTTGTATTACTAACTACTATAGTGGCTGTATCCTAACTGGAACGTGGTGCCTATCCTGTATTAGTAACTGCAGTCAAAAGTTACTTGTATCAAGACTTCTTGACGTTGTAATTATACTGGCATACTTTAGATATGTATATTGTATATATTTTGTGCATGTTTGTGGAGATATGTGTGTATATATGAAATATTGTATGTTGTTCTTTATATGTTTGTAATGGGGACTGATGATGAATTGAATTGAAGAAATTTGAAACGGCCGAATCCCCGAGTAAAAGCATCATCTCTTAAAGCATCATCACCTTTGCTTTATTATCTTCAATACTAATACATCAGTTACTATTGGACTTTGTAGACACAATGTGATTTATTTTTGTTATGTTGTTGCTTATTACTTATAGCTTTTCCAAACAGAACTTTTTTGCCCTTTGTAATTGCATTGTTGTGTCGCTCCTGTGCTAATTTCCTAACTGCTTAGTATCAGTACAGTGGTGTCTTCTTTTCTAGTAACCTCCAGGTACTAGCTGGAGATCTCCTGCTATTACAACTGATCTCCAGCTGATAGAGGTCAGTTCACCTGGAGAAAATGGCCGCTTTGGCAATTGGACTCTATGGCATTGAAGTCCCTCCCCTCCCCAAACTCCACCCTCCTCAGGCTCCACCCCAAAAACCTCCCGCTGGTGCCAAAGAGGGACCTGGCAACCCTACCCCTGCTAAGGATCCCAGGTCTCCTGGCATTCCCTCTCGTTGCCTCCTGGTGCCTTGGGCACCAACAGAAGGACATGGGGGGAAACAGATGGGCCAGCTTGCTTATGTCACTTCTGGTATAAACTGGAAGTGACCCAGGGGACTCATAATGCAAAACTGTGGTAAAACCATAGCGTTTTTGCCAAACACTAAAGCTTCCCTTAGGTCACTTTGATTTTATTTTTTTTTACCAGAAGTGACAGAAACGTGTCTGCACGATGCCAGCACGCCAAGCCCGTCCCCCAATTCCTCCCCAGGGGGTTGGCACTGTGGCCTGGCAACCCTAACCCCTGCTCTTAGTTGTCCTCAGCTTCCTATTTCAAAGCTGACAGTTTTCAAAGGTTTTGAATCCTTGGCTAGTTGGTGGAGGAATGATGCTCTAAGGCAGGGGTGCCAAACATAAGGCCTGGGAGCCGGATCCAGCCCCTTGAGAGCTCTTATTAAGGTTGCCAGGTCCCCACTTACCTTGGGTGGGAGCTTCTTATGGGCGGGGCTGGGTGGAGGGATTCCTGCACGCTTCCGATTCCACTTCCGGTTTCCTAGCCCTGCTGCGCAAGCAATCTGTGGAGCACATGCACAGCAGGGCTAAGAGCAAGGCTCCAGACTCCCTTTCCACGCTGCAAGCCAGATCGGGACTGATCTGGCATGTAGTTTGAAACGGGAGGCTGGAGCGTTCCCGGGAGCGTGCTGGGTGGATCGCTCCCCCCCTTTCTGCTTCCGCCCGCTGACCATCAGCTGGTCAGCGGCAGCCTGGTTGATTGGCGGGCAATTGCCCACCACAACCAGGCAGCTGGCAACCCTAGCTCTTATCCGGCCCATGGGCCAGCCATTGAAGCTACTACCCCCTACTGTTGATCTGGGCTGGTGAACCCACTGCGGGGTCGCCAGCCAAGGCAGACACACATACACACCCGGATCTGGCTGGTGAGCCCACTGCTGGTAGCTCGCCAGCCAAATCAACCCCCCACCTCCCCACTCCCGATCTGGGCTGGCGAGGCATGGCCCAGACTAAGTGACATTTATGTCATATCCGGCCCTTATAACAATTGAGTTTGACACCCCTGCTCTAGGGAGTGGAGGAATCTGTTGATGTATGTAGAGCTCCCTTGCACAACAGGCTAATCCTCTGTAAGGAAGCTGTTGTATCATGCAGCTGAGTACAATTTAAGTTCCAAACGGTCTATTGTAATCACCTCCTTTTTATTTCTTGTTTCCTGCCCCTCTACACTACATTTCCCAGCAGGCAGTGTTTACAACTCTGTTGTTTATATTCACAATTGCATCAAAATACAGCAAAGGGTCAATTAGCATTTTGACGTCTGTAACAAAGAGGAGAAGCTTCTTGTTTTTCTCCGCAGTTTGTGCAATGATTCAGAAGTTGGCTGTCATGATAATGATGGCCTTTGTTAGGAAATATGTGACAGGCTGACCAGGAGATCTACTTCAGGGAGGAACACCCCAAGATAAGAGAGGTGGATTTTACGTTTAAAAGCCTGTATGGAACTCTGTAATGTATTAGACAATCCCTGTAATTAGGTCAGGTTTCGGTCCACCAACAAAATCAGCCAAACAGCCCCCTCCTCCCAAAACAGTCTGTTCAATATATTGTCGAAGGCTTTCACGGTCAGAGTTCATTGGTTCTTGTAGGTTATCCGGGCTGTGTAACCGTGGTCTTGAAAGAAAATTCCAAGACCACGGTTACACAGCCCGGATAACCTACAAGAACTAGTCTGTTCACTAGTTGGGGAGGGGGGGTTGAGAGTCTTTTTTTTAAGACTCTCCTGAAGAAGCTGAAACCTTTACCAATGGTGCTATATCTATACATAGGCTTCTAAAACAGATTTCCAAATATCTAAAAATAAGTCCATACACAATAATTTTTTTATATGCCATGTGTTCAAATATTGATAAATTGTAAGGTCCTCAATCCATTGATTTACCGGAGGTGAGCATTTATCTCTCCAATGTTGTAATACAGGTCTTTTAGCTGTAGTATGGGCACAGAGGGTCGATTTTTGTTGTCCCTCAGTTAGCCATCCGGAGACAGGCAGATAGTTTAAAAGTACATAAGCATCTTCAGAAACCAATGAACATTCTAATAAAAAATTGATATGAGTAATAACTTCGTTCCAGAAAAACCAAATGACGGCCAAAGCATATGTTTAAGGGATGCGTCCTTTGAGTTGCAACACCAAAAATCAGGCCCTTTACAACGCAATCCTTTACTATAATGTTGCTATGGTGTCCAATATATCCAAAATAGAATTTTCTTGCTGAATAAGTCACAACTTAAAAGAGTCATAGAGAACTTTAAGGCCTTATCCCATTGCATTGGCAAAATAGGGCAATCTAGTTCTCTATGTATGGGTGTGAAAGCTGGACAGTGAAGAAAGCTGATAGGAAGAAAATAGATTCCTTTGAAATGTGGTGTTGGAAGAGAGTGTTACGGATACCGTGGACTGCCAAAAAAACAAATCAGTGGGTTATAGATCAAATCAAGCCTGAACTGACCCTAGAAGCTAAAATGACTAAACTGAGGCTGTCGTATTTTGGTCATGTCATGAGACGACAAGAGTCACTGGAAAAGACAGTCATGCTAGGAAAAGTTGAGGGCAGCAGGAAAAGAGGAAGACCCAATAGGAGATGGATTGACTCAATAAAGGAAGCCACAGCCTTCAATTTGCAAGATCTGAGCAAGGCTGTCAAGGATAGGACATTTTGGAGGACTTTCATTCATAGGGTTGCCATGAGTCGGAGGTGACTTGACGGCTGTCATGGGCCCTGCCTTCGGAGCTGAGGACCCGGAGGACTCTGAAGCTGAAGTGGAGGAACAGGTTGCCTCTGAGCCTTCAGTACCTCCATTGCAGTCAGTAGTACAGGAGCCTGAAACATCTCAGCAGGAACCACAGCTAGGCAGAGAGATGGAACAAAGGCAGACAGAAGCTACTCATCCCCCAACTCCTGCAGTGGAAGCTGAGAATGGCAGCCCTCCAAGCTCACCTGAACCTGATAGGCATATCAGGACTCGCCAGCGTATAGTTTTGCAGGGTAGGCGAAAGAGTGCTCGCCTGGAAAGCCTAAGCAGACAGAGAACTGGTGCTGAGTCGTTGCAGGATGAAGCCTAGCTTGGAAGTGCACTGACTGATAAAGGCAGTGCAGGCACGCTTTCACTTTGTGGAAGCAACCGTGCAATTTCCCTGCCTTCTTGCTACTGCTATGATTGATCTTTCCGGCCGTTGACTCCTGCCTGTTTTGACGACGCCTCTGAATACTGACCTTGGGAGATAGCAGAATCTTTGTTGCCTGCTCCGAAAAGGGCTAGATACCCCCCCCCGCACGTCTGAGGACTGCGGGCACCGCCCAGCCCTTGACCTACGCCGGCACAGCGGCACTTAACACACACACACACACACACAGTTCTCTATTCCATTCATTCCTGAAGCTTTGCATATAATATTTATTAATCAACATCAAATGTTTATAAACAAATGTTGTAGGTTTAATTTTCTGCATCGATTCAATTAGTTTCCAGGAATAAAGGGGTCTCTGAGACACTTAATGCCATAGGGCCTTATTTAGATACCAATTGTAAATACTGACGTTCAACAGAAGTTGTCAAGCCATATCTAGACCTCAGCTAAGGAAATGATAGGCAATAGTGATCATGACAACTTGAAGAAGCGTATTTATCCTTTTCTTTCATTTCTCTTCCTCAGAAGTGGTGTTGGGATTCCAGCCTCCAGGTGGGATCTCCTATAATTACAACTGATCTTCAGGCTACAGAGAGCAGTTCCCCTGGAGAAAATGGGATTATACCCCACTGAGGTCCCCTCCCTCCCCACACACACTCCCCAGGCTCCACCCCCCCCAAATCTCCAGGAATTTCCCAGCCCATAGTTGGCAACACTAATTTCCTGCCTGCAGTTTGATTGCATCAGCCTTCCTTATTAGAAAAGCCAGTAACTGATTTGATTTGTTCACTGTTTTCTGAATGCTGTCAATTGGCACTTTTCATGGGCCATGCATGAAAAGTGGTATAATGGGGGGTGGTATAATGACTCTTATTTTGCATCTTACAAGCCTGCAGGCAAGGTCCTGATTTTCATTACACAATAGTGACGTAACTAATTATTGATATTTATTTATTTGGGTACTTTTTTTCACTGGCAGCGGATTTAAAGCGGCTTATAATACGAGTAAACAATAACAACAAATCTACCTGTCACCAACATACTAACCCTATGGGGAAGGGAAGGAACAGCTCTGCCTCTAGTGGTAACAGTTTCTTATACAGGATTTAGGGTACAAAAGCATACGTGGCTATAGGGCACCAACTAATTACAATGTCTAAATAATTTATTTCAACAAGTAAATATAAAGATGTATGTATAATGAGATTTACATGAGATTAAAAGTCCTGTTTCATACTATAATCCTTCTTTGAGACAAACAGTTCACAGAAAACCTGCTGTCAAGGAGTCAAAAGTCCTACTCCGCTCTGTAACCTTTCTCTTCTCTGTTCTGTGATCTATCTCAAAGGAAAATCCTTGGCAATGCAATCTGTAAACAGTATTCTTAGAATGAACAGATCTTCTGACGGGTTGCTGGCTCTTGCCCCCTTTCAAAGAAGTCTTCATCAGAATAATTCTTATTTATCCATAGTAATTACTATGTATACACTGTTGGTATGGCTCAGCTACTGTGTTTTTGTCAGTAACAGTCTCTTCCCAGACACTTAATGGCCAAGGGGTAGCTGTGTTAGGCTGCTGCAGCCCGAAAAAGAAGAAGAGTTGCCAACTTTCTCTACTTTTTAAGGAGAATCAAACCGGTTTACAATCGCCTTCCCTTCCTCTCCCCACAACAGACACCTTGTGAGGTGGTGGGGCTGAGAGAGTGACGGAGAGGACTGTGGCCCAAGGTCACCCAGCAGGCTTCATGTGGAGGAGCGGAGAAACTAACCCGGTTCACCAGATTAGAACCCCCCCGCCTGCTCGTGTGGAGGAGTGGGGAATCAAACCAGTTTCTCCAGATTAGACTCCGCTGTTCTTAACCACTACACCACGCTGGCTCTTGGGGTCCTTTGAATATTAACACATTTATTGTGGCACAAGCTTTTGTCAATAAGCATCCCCCTTGTTTAATACTGCCTTGCCTTTCAGAAAAGAGAACTCTCCAAGCATTACAACTGATCTCCAGGGTACAGACACCAAGTTTCCCTGGAGAATAACCATTTAAAAACAGACAATTACCATCTAAAAACAGCCGTAAGACACATGAACACATGAAGCTGCCTTATTCTGAATCAGACCCATGGTCCATCGAAGTCAGTACTGTCAACTCAAACTGGCAGCAGCTCCCCAGGGTTTCAGGCAGAGGTCTTTCACATCACCTACTTGCCTGGTCCCTTTAACTGGAGATGCCGGGGATTGAACCTGGGGCCTAGATGCTCTACCACTGAGCCACAGCCCCTCCCCAATAGAAGACAATAAGAATCAGTGTGGCATAGTGGTTAGAGTACTAGACCAGACTAAAAACTGGGAGACCTGAGTTTATATCCCCACTCTGCCATAAAGCTCTCTCACTCTCTGAGCATGTCTAGAAAGGTGAAGGCCTGATTTTTAGTAAACTTTGAGATTGGAAGCAATGACAAAAAAACTCCTGTGAAATATTTCATAAACTGAAACGAGTGAAATGCCTTTAAAGACAAGGCTGCACTCACTCAGAATTAGTAGTATAAAGAATATTTCACATAAAGATCTGCAGCATTAGATAATTCCTATGTTTACCAGAGACTAGGAGTCCTCAATATGGCACCTGTGTGGTTGCCATGGGCCCGTCAGCCCCTTTCCTGGTGCCTGCCAAGGGTTTTGGAAAATGGGCAGAGCCAGGCGGGACTTTTGCCTAGCAGGGTGTCTGATAGGCCATTGAAGATCTTCTTGGCAGATGTTTTAAAAGTTGCTGTGGCAGCAGCTGCTACCACAGCACAAGGTTCTTTGCTGCATGACTGAAGGTAAACTGTGTGTGTGCAAGAAAACATTTTAAAACAATATGTTAATGTCAAAAGGCATTCTGTTAAACCAGTGGTTCCCAACCTTTTTTTGACCAGGGACCCCTAGGACTTTTTTGTTCTGTGCAGAGACCCCAAGGTTCAAAATAAAAATTCAGAGAATTTGAAAATAAACTTTAATCATAACTGTTAGTTAAACATTAAACTTAGAATAATATTTGAATATGTTTTTTTATAATAGAGAACTTTGAATTGAAAATATTAATTTAATATGGGTTTATAACTTTGTTTCGCGGACCTTAATTTAGTTCTCGCGGACCCCTGGGGGTCCATGGACCCCCAGTTGGGAACCAGTGTGTTAAACGGAGTTTCTGCCTAAAATTTGAAGAGTTACTATTAGAGTTTTACATAACTTCACTCTAGAGATGCCAGCCTCCAGGTGGGACCTGGGGATCCCCTAGAATTGCAGCTCATAGGGTTGCCAGGTCCCTCGTTGCCACCGGCGGGAGGTTTTTGGGGCGGAGCCTGGGAGGGCGGGGTTTTGGTAAGGGGAAGGACTTCAATGCCATAGAGTCCAATTGCCAAAGCGGCCATTTTCTCCAGGTGAACTGATCTCTACCGGCTGGAGATCAGTTGTAACAGCAGGAGATTTCCAGCTAATACCTGGAGGTTGACAACCCTATCTCCAGACCACAGAGATCAGTTCCTCTGGAGAAAATGGATGCTTCGGAGGGTGGACTGTACGGCATTGTACCCCACTGAGTTCACCCCACTCTGTCTACCCAAGGTTCCAACCCCAAATCTCCAGGATTTTCCCAGCCTGGATCTGGCAAGCCTACCTCCCATTCCCCACTGGTGGCCAGGGGGGTCCTAGGGAACCTACTTCATTCCCTGACATTTTGTGGTTGGTTCGAACTCTTGTGGTAGCCATTTTGTTGTTATGCCCACCATCCTGTGCCACAATTACAAAGGTGCCCACAGGATGAAGAATGTTGGGGACCCCTGCCATAGACAGACACAACATATTTTGAAGCATATCTTTATTGTTTAATTGTGACTAATTTACTCTACAATTAGTATTCGATAATGTGGTCCTTCTGCAGGTGTATGGCTGTATCCTCCACAAAAAGAACTGGACTTCCTGTTTCCCCACAGATGTTTTGCTCTGCCTTGGCTTCCTTACTGCAGCTCTGTTTTCAAGAGCATCTGCACAACGTCACTGTCTATTTGTTCTGCATCTGTATTTTCCACTGCTTCGCTAAGATTGTTCCCCAACCTGGGCTGCTTTCATACCACAGTGATTTTCCATGGTATTCTGGTTGCTGGTGCAAATTCTTTGCCACTGGCAGGAGGTTTTTGGGGTGGAGTCTGAGGAGGGCATGGTTTCAGGAGGGACTTCAGTGCCATAGAATCCAATTGCCAAAGCGGCCATTTTCTCCAGGTGAACTGATCTCTGTTGGCTGGAAATCAGTTGTAATTGCAGGAGATCTCCAGCTAGTACCTGGAGGTTGGCAACCCTATACCTGCCCAGCCCCCTTTTTGCTCTGGGAGTTGCTGGCTGCAGCCTGGCAACCTTATGAATACCAAACTCAGAGAACCAGGGAGACTCCTTTTATGCCTTGAAGTGGAATGTCATAGGCAATACTGGAATAAGGGTTAGCCTTATATATGCAATACATCAAGCCTATGCAACAATTTTGGGGTTTCTCTTATGTTATCAATGTGCATGTTTGATCATTCTTAGGGGAAAAAAGAGGCAATGCAAACAAGCGCGATGGCCAGTGTTTTCTGTATACATATTGACGCAGGCAGGAACCACTTTAGATCTTAGGTGTCGACATTGGTTCCACTAATCCGATTAATATTGTGACAGAGGAGTAAAAGTTGCCCAACAACACAGCAGCCTTTGACAGCCGGTGTGACATAATGGTTATTGTGTCAGAATAGAACCTGGGTCAACCAGGTTCGAATCTCTGCTCTTCCATGGAAGCTCGCAGGGTGACCCTAATGATGTAGGTTAGGCTGAGAGATTGTGAGGGGTCCATCAAGATCTCTCAGCCTAACCTCCATTATAAGATTGTTGTTGTGGGGATAAGGTGGGAGGGAGAGAATGATACAATAAGCCACTTTTGGTCCCATTTAGGGAGAAAAGCAGGATATAATTAAAAAAATTTGTTGTCAAGTTGCAGCCAATTTATGGTAACCCTGTAGGGTTTTCAAGGCAAGAGAAAAAATAAGTATATGGTAGATAAAATAAGGAGCTTCAGGGAAGCAATGGGAGCGATTAGCGAATGCTGTGAAGGAGAGAGTTGTGTGTGTGTTAAGTGCCCTTAAGTCGCTTCCGTCTCATGGTGACCCTATGAATCAATGTCCTCCAAAACGTCCTATCTTTAACAGCCTTGCTCAGGTCTTGCAAACTGAGGGCTGTGGATTCCTTTACAGAGTCAATCCATTTCTTGTTGGGTCTTCCTCTTTTCCTGCTGCCTTCAACTTTTCCTAACATGATTGACTTTTCCAGTGACTCTTGTCTTCTCGTAACGGAACCAAAGTACGACAGCCTCAGTTTAATCATTTTTAGCTTCTAGGGTCAGTCCAGGCTTGATTTGATCCAGAACCCATGGATTTTTTTTTTTTGACTGTCCATGGTATCCGCCACATTTCAATGGAGAGAGAGATAGTACCAGTTAAGAACGACAACTGGGAAATGTCAGTTGTTGAGTGAGTTAGCGTAAGGGGACAAAGGGATATGGACCAGTGTAAAGGAAACTGGATTTGCCATTAAGTTGCCATACACTGCCCAGAAACTGAGAATAAAGATGCTACTGAGTTGCCACAGGGTTTGCTGTGTTTATTTGTAATGGTGTAACTAGTGAATTAAAACAGGAGTCCGGTGGCTTTAGAGACGACCAACGTAGTCCAGCATAATACTTATTTTTCTAGTCTATTCTGGAATAAATTCTCCTGGTTTATTTTGCTGCTACAGACTATCTGGAATTACCATTGAAAATAAGTGATTCAAACCATCCAGGAAGTGGTTTCTTGGCATGTACAGTTAAGCACTAATCCCACATCTCTGTGTTACATGGTGTAATTACCTCAGCTCAAGTTGTACCAAATAAACCTATTGCGTAGTGAAGCAACAGCAAACCCCTGGTCACCTTAAACTCTATGGTTTATTAATGAACACTGAAACTTCCGGGCAGATAAATTGGCTTGGGGAAAAAGGAGATATAACAATACTAACTAAAAGCTGTTTCTTCTTCACTAAAAGGCAATTTGTGCCTCTTTTCCATCCGGTAGTATGTGACTGAGGAAAGCTCCGAATGGTGAGACATCACATGTAATGGACAGAGGTGTCTGCTTATCAAAGTGAACATGTATGGAGTCAGAAAATATTAGCTTCTTTACAGTCAGAAATGCTTCTTCATGTTTGCAAGCCCACTTCCACTGAGTATCTTCGTCTACCAAATGATGAATAGGGTTGCCAGCTCCAGCTTGGGAAATACCTGGAGATTCTGGAGGTGGAGCCTGAGGACAGCGGGGTTTGGGGAGGGGAGGGACTTCAATGCCATAGAGTCCAATGGCCAAAGCGGCCATTTTCTCCAGAGGAGCTGATGTCTATCACCTGGAGATCAGTTGTAATAGTGGGAGATCGCCAGCCATCACCTGGAGGTTGGCAACCCCAATGCTGAAGGGGTTCTGCTCTAATGGCTTTGCTTTTTAAAAGTGTGATGAAAATGCTTGTCCTACAAATGCTTGAAGATCTTGCCAGCATTTACTGCGTATTGCTTTTACTGTATCCTATCTTGGATGAATATCAGCTGTATCAATCTGGTATCCCAAGGAGGTGATAATGGAAACTCCCAGTTGGTATTTCTCTTTCTTAACTGTGATGCCTGAAAAAGCAAATTTCAGCAAAACTTGTCGGAGTCAAGCCATGAGTTGCTCCTTTGAGGGGGGCACGATCATGATTAACATCATCAAAGGATGGTCCTGGAATAGCCGATAGAGAATCCAGTCCCAGAGTCAACTTCCATTTCACACTTCTGACCATTCATCTCTACAGTTGCAGTCATTTCTGGGCATTGACTCTTTGCAACATGAACATGTTAAATGGAGTACAATGTTTGTGCCTCTTCTTCAGGGAAAATCTCCATATTATGGGCTGTTTGAAGCTGGGTACTCCCCCCCCCCACCAATCTCTCACTTTTCTAGAATTCTCCCTTGACTGACAAACTCTTTCTGTGGTCGTTTATGCACGGTTACTTACACTCATATTTGCCCCCGGTCTTTCTCGGTTGGTCCTTGGAGTTATGCATGAGTTTTCCCTCCATTAGAGATGACCTCGCTGCCAGCCCTCACAAATCCCGGGACTTCCGGGTCCTCTGTTATCCCAGTTCTTCCTTCTACCCTGAGCTCAGCCCAGGTGAAATCCCAATGCATAAGGCAAAGAGCGGGACACAGAAGCTTGGTTTCACTCATAGACAGAACTACAGCCAATCACAAAGCAGCGTGTCAAGGGGTGGGCATTAAAATGCTTTCTACTTCCTCAGAGTTCTTCCTGAGCAGAAGAAAGGCTTTTAAAAATGAGACTTGGGTTTCTTCCCCTCCTCCCATGCCTTTTGAATAGCTCCCTTTTTTGTTTTTATTCTTAAAATGCTTTTTTATGCAGCTGTTGGGTTTCGGGGGGGGGGCTTTTCTCTCACTACAGCCAATTACAAAGCAGCATTTCGAGGGGTGGGGACTGAAATGCTTCTTGATTCGAGCTTGGAGACTGCTGGTGCATAGATTCCCAACAGGAAAGTGTGGGTCCTCAGGTAAAACTCCCATGCATAAACAACCTGTGTGACCCTTCTTCTTCAGGTGCGACATTCAGCATTCCTAAATCTGCATTCACTTCATTTGTGTTGCCCTTCAAGGCTTAAACGTATAGATGCATTACTTGGTTTGTGTAATCCTGTTAATGGAGGTGTGAGCGTCTGCATTTATTCCTTATCTGATTTCCAATTTCGTGAGGATATGTGGACATCACTGGGGTACCAGTTGCGAATTTCTCTGACATTACAGGCAGTTGCTTCAGCGACTAAAGCTTGTTGCTGTGCAACAGCAAACATCAGATTCTGTTCAGAGAGGAGACGTCATTGGATTGCCTCAACCTTAACTGTACAGATGAACAGATCTCATAGCAAGCCATCCTTGAGATACCCAAATTCACAATATTTAGCAAGGTGACAATGCTCTGCAATGTAGTCTGCTATATTTTCAGTGGCTTGCTTGAAAAAGGAGATTTAACAATACTTAACTAAAAGCTGTGTCTTGTCCACCTAGGCCCAGCATTGTTATTCCCTCACCTTGAAAACCCTGCGGGGTTGCCCAAATCAGCTGGGACTTGATGGTACTTTCAGTACTCAAGGGATCCATCCAATTTACCTTTTCAAAGCCATTGTCCTTCATACTGATAGTTAAGGGCCATATTAAAAAAGATCTGTCCTTTCTGTACATTGTAATGTTTTTGCCCTTATTATTTTGCCTATAATGCTTAATTATAGACATTCATTTTAGTTGTCAAGAGTTTTCACGAGAGCCATCAGGGGACTTATTTGTGACTGAGAATGTTTCCTTGAGGAAACGAGATTTCGTGGTGTCCTTCTTGCAGAAGCACTTGAGTAGGTTTGATTGCAGGGCAGGCCTGCTGTGCCTTTAATAACAGACTGCTGCAAGTCCAATTAATAGTCATATGGGCATCTAATGTTAAATCCGAGGCAGTGCAACTCGTTGGGAGTTGCATCCTTGTCTTGCAATTTCATTGTGTTCATTCTTGGACTTGCTAAGTCTGTGGCCATGGGTGCAAAGCTGAAGGGGAGTGAATGTGAAAGAGTCCAGTCGTCCAAAGCTTCAAGGCAGCTGCTGTACTCCTGAAGTCAAATGCGAAGCAGATGGTAGCTGGAAGAACACAGTTGTGGACTTAAACGCGATGGAGTTTGTAATGGGAAACTTCTGGACAGCCTTCCTGATTGTGCTATTGGTGCTAGTTGTGTTGCCTTCGGTATTTGGAATATCACTGGGGTTTGCAGAAATGTATTTGAAGATTGTGACAAAAATTATACAGGTAAGAGGGGGAGTTTTTGCTGCCTTAAGAAGTCTCTATTGACTTCTAACCCAACACTATCTTCTTTTCCTACCACTTAGCCCTTTCTTTCTCCCCCTCTCATTTCTATGTCCTTTCTCAGTATTAACAGCAGTGACCTTTAAAAATATATATAAGCCAAGTTCTCAAAAATATTTGTTCAGAAAAAACTTGAATTGGATCCAGACAGCTTTTTCATTCAACCTCACCCGATTCTCCTCCTTACTACCTCCCATATGGCTTTTGTACAAGCAGGTCCCATGATCCCCTCCATAGCCATTTTGGTGGTCTTTGGGGATCCTGCCTCCCTTTTTCATCAGCAGAAAAGTTGGCTGGATCCAACCCATTGTCCTCTGGTGCTTAAGCCATTTGTGATGTTGTATTCCAAAGAAATTGGAGTGCTTATGAACATTCTGCGTCCTCTTAGACCACTTGATCTGTATTGCAGTGCCGCTAACAGCTACACATTTCAAATCTAACCTGTACCCCTAGCCAGTATTTTAAGTGGCTTTCCTTAAAAAAAAAAAGTCAGTTACTATCTGCAAAAATTGTCAACATTAGTACTTTTTAGCAGATGAACATTTTGATTAAGCATTTTATTTATACCTTTGTGACTTACGGAGCATTTTATTTATACCTTTGGTGTTCATACTGTACGCAGGAACTGAAAATAAGATATAGGCAAATACAGATTGTATTTCATGCAAGGATTTAAAAAACATTTCTCATACAAGGATTTAAAAAACATTTCTCATTAGCATAGTAATCAGCCTGTTTGTTCGCCCCTCTTGTCCTGCTTGTTCTTATGGGGAGTGGAGGCAGATTTTTGAAATTATTGGCAAGGGTATGAGGCCCTTTATTTCCTCCACTCCACATCAGTGGACACTTGAACATCCTTGGCAGGAGACACTCTGTCATTTCAGGACCAAATTAATATGATGCGATGTGGTTTTATAATGTATGTTGTAAATTCTTAGTCACCTTTGTGGTCCTTGTAAGGGCAGAAAGGAGGGACACAAATTTTGTAAATAATAATAATGTATGCATAGTGTGTTCCTCAGGAGCGTTGAGCAAAAGAGAGAGAAAGAGAGCTTGACTGACTGACTAATTCTTGCCCGCTTGAGCTATTATCAGTTATTACAATTATCAGTGCATTCCAGAGAGACCCCCCCCCCCCGAAACCTCTTAGGAGTCAGTGTGACCCCCTACACTGGTGTCTGTGCCCCTTATGCCAGTAGGCTTCCCAGGTCCCTCTTTGCCACCAGCGAGAGGTTTTTGGGGAGGAGCCTGAGGAGGGAGCGGTTTGGGGGAGGGGAGGGACTTCAATGCCATAGAGTCCAATTACCAAAGTGGCCATTTTCTTCAGGTGATCTGATCTCTATCGGCTAGAGATCAGTTGTAATAGCAGGAGATCTCCAGCTAGTACCTGGAGGTTACTAAGGTAAATATGAACCTGTGCTGAAGTAGGTAGTGACTGAGATAAAGGGCAGCACGTGGGCTCAAGTTGGAAACTATAATTAAATTGGCTGGAAATTGTATGTATCCATCGATAGCAATGTATTGTGTATCAAACTCAAACGTATGCAAAGCATCAGTATGGAAAATAAAAGAAATCTGTCCGACAATAGATACAATTATGGAACTGATTGCAAAATACAAAATGAAAGGTACAAAACAGAAATTATGAAACTAGGATATAACAAAAAGTATAAGGGTTAATTCACAGAAATAACTTGCACAAAGGTGCTATCAGCGATTCTTAGATGGAAATACAGCGTGAAACCGCACAACAATTTCTACCCCAATCCCTGTTTGAGGAGTGGAGAACGTACAGCGCCAGAAACGCGTTGCCTTAGATGAGCAGGGAAAAGACCCGGTGTTGAAAGGTGGTTCTTGCGGGGGCAAGAGAGCCATCTCAAGTGGGGTTGGGTCTGGTGGGGGAGTCAAACGTGGGGACGTGTAACCGGTCAGGACACGTTTTGGTGACTTTGTCAGCTCTTAATTAATTATAATGCTGCGGTGCCGGCTTTATTTGTCTGAATCATTTGTAGCTGGCTGGGTAATTTCCAGTCCAGTGGCACGGACTGTATGCATTGATTATGGCGGATTGCCTCATGGAGGGAACTCGGCAGACTGCCTCTCTCTAGTTCATCAGAGATAGGCAGTCTGCCGAGTTCCCTCCATGAAGCAATCCGCCATAATCAATGCATACAATCAGTTCCATAACAGCAATGATGCAATGCTGTACTGTCATATGAAGTACTGAGCACTGATCAGTTTTTACATTGGCTTAATGCTTGGTCTGTTTTTGACATTGTTCAATTGTATCTATTGTCAGACAGCTTTCTTTTATTTTCCATATTGATGGTTTGCATACGTTTGAGTTTGATACACAATAAATTGCTATCAATGGATACCTACAATTTCCAGCCAATTTAATTATAGTTTCCAACTTGAGCCCACGTGCTGCCCTTTATCTCAGTACCTGGAGGTTGGCAACCCTATATGCCAGCTCTCATGATGGTGGTGGCAGCGCCGTCCTCAGATGCTGATGTGGCCTCCCGCCAGTGTTCTGCTGGCTCAAGTCCTCGTGCCAACGTCCCGGGAGGCATTTCCCAGGGCATTCCGGGGGGACAGGGCTGCCTTTAGGCAGCTTCCTAACCCCTTTTGTTCCAGGAACGCTCCCTTTCACAACAATGTTGCTGCACCACCTTTTTAGGTGGCGCAGCATCGCTTTTCTGCAATGGGGCCTTTCCCCTCATTTTCTATTTAAAAAAATTAAATCCCTTTTCCCACCCCTACACTGGCCATGAAACCTCATTGGAGGTGGTGTGGTAATGCCATGGCTATCAGGAATGGGCTCTTTGGCACTCTTAACTCATGTACCAGGAAAACGCACTATGTGTGATCCTCCCAATACATGGTTTCACCGTTTGGTGTGAATAGGGGCATACGTGTATTTTTCTAGCTTTGGTACCAGAGCGTCTGGTAACCCAGATTATTAAGGGTACACGTTCATGTGTACCAATGCTTGAAAATATGTATATTGCCCTTGTCATGCAATATGACAAATACCCTTATTGGCATTACACCCCTCTGAGGTCCCTCTTCTCCCCAAACCCCGCTTTCTCCAGACTCCACCCCAAAATATCCAGGAATTTCCCAACCCTGCAGGAATCACTGGCCTATACTTAGGCATGATGATTAAACCAAGAGTTCATATCACAGGGCTCGCATTTTTCTGCCTGAAACGTATATCCATCTTGCAAATGTATATTCATCCTCCAGAGTTCATTTCAAGCTCTGAATCACCTGTCTTTTCTCAGTGGGAGAAGTATGTATGAGTATCATAACAATTACGGCAGGTTGCCACTAACAGGTATAACAGTTTAAGCCTTGATGAAATTAATGAGGACGAGGTGAATCAAGCGTGGGAGTAACGGAGGCGTGAAATTCTTCTTCCTAAAAGCATTGTGTCGTTAAAGGGATGATACCTATTTTGTTTGATTCTAATTTTAGCACTGAAAACCTAGGAGGCCGAGGGCAAATTTAATGGAAGGTTGAGATGGATTTAAGTGAGGAATGTAAGGAAGTTCTAAGGCAAACTAGAGGAAAAAATCATGATCTGAAAGCAGCCCAGGCTAATAGCCGAGGATGGCCCAGGCTAGTCTGAACTCATCAGCTCTCTGCATCTAAGCAGTGTCGGCCCTGGTTAGGACTTGGATGGGAGACCACCAAGGAAGTCCAGGGTTGCTACTCAGAGGCAGGCAATGGCAAACCACCTCTGAATGTCTCTTGCCTTGAAAACTCTATGGGTTTGCCATAAGTTGGCTGTGACTTGACGAGACTTTCCACCACCAAAATGTGCCAGTGTGTGCAGACATAAGAACATAAGGAAGGCCATGCTGGATCAGACCAAGGCCCATCAAGTCCAGCAGTCTGTTCACACAGTGGACAACCAGCTGCCTCTAGGAAGCCCACAAACAAGACGACTGCAGCCGCATGATCCTGCCTGTATTCCACAGCACCTAATATAATAGGCATGATCCTCTGATCCTGGAGACAACATAAAAGCTATGCTGGATCAGACCAAGGTCCATCAACCCCAGCAGTCTGTTCACACAGTGGCCAACCAGGTGCTTCTAGGAAGTTCACAAACAAGACGACTGCAGCAGCATTATCCTGCCTGTATTCCACAGCACCTAATATAAGAGGCATGCTCCTCTGATCCTGGAGAGAATAGATATGCATCCTGACTAGTATCCATTTTGACTAGTAGCCATGGATAGCCCTCTCCTCCATGAACATGTCCACTCCCCTCTTAAAGCCTTCCAGGTTGGCAGCCATCTCCACATCCTGGGGCAGGGAGTTCCCCAATTTAACTCTGTGCTGTGTGAAGAAATGCTTCCAGACATGTTCCTGGTGAGCCTTGATTAACACAGGGATGGTCTTAGTGATAATGGGGCCCTGGGCAAAATAGCCAGGATGAGCCCCAGAATCACTGTCACCCCCATCCCCTCAACCAGAGCCAAGCATGGGGAGGCCCTTGTCCTATGTGAGGTGAGCAGGAGCCACTGCTTTAAAAGGCTCTGGCAAGAGCTGGCTTGAGATTTTTTTAAAGTGTTTTTAGGAATTTTTTTGTTCAATAGATTGCTATTTGTGTGCTTCGAAATGTTGTTAGCTACCTTCATCCTTTCTAGAAAGGCAGGCTACAGATTCTTTAAAAACATAATCTGTAGCACAAAGAACATCACAGTTTGTGTTAAGGTCTGCTAGAAGGACGTGAGAAGATTGTAGAAAAATTTAGGTTCCATTAATTTGTTCCCTTTGTTTCAGTGGACAACAGAACTGGTTCAGGAGGAACTAAAAAAGGAGAAGACATCAGCCAAACACTACTCTCCAACTGGTAAGAGTTTAGGGTTGGTAATATTTCTGAGGTTCTTTGGCTACTGTGGCCAAAAATGTGGTGTCCTCGAGCTGAAATGAAATGTCCCACATGTCTGAGAATTCAGATTTGCCTTTTGCACTTGTCAAAGGCATAGCAGCCTGGCCCTTGTAGGATTGTCAACTCTGGGTTTGGAAATTCCTGGAGATTTAGAAGTGGAACCTGGGGAGGGTGGGATTTGGGAAGGGACCCCAGTGAGGTATAATGGCACAGAATCCACCAGGTGGTGGCTGGAGATCTCTCGCTGTTACAACTGATATCCAGCCGATGGAGATCAGTTCACCTGGAGAAAATGGCCGCTTTGGCAATTGGACTCTATGGCATTGAAGTCCTGCCCTCCTCAGGCTCTGTCCCCAAAATCTCCAGGTATTTCCCAACCCAGAGTTGGCAACCCTATGTAAGGGTAATATTTGGATTTCTGAACAGTTACATGTATAATAACTGATGGTTTGGTATACTTCCTAGCTCCAGTAGAGTAGCTTACGAAAGATTTTGTTTGTGGGAGGAAAGGATGTAATATTCAGCTCCAGTAGAGTAGCTTACGAAATATTTTGTTTGTGGGAGGAAAGGATGTAATATTCAGAAGTCAATTTCATGTTTTATTATAATTCCTGGGTACCAGAATCTGGAGTAGTTCCAGATCAGGTTTTACTTATGGCTTAAGGTAAGCCATAAATTATGGCCTGCCCATTTAATGGGATGTTGTTTACTAGGTGATGTTATTTGCCTCCTTCCTATGAAAAGCTTCAGCTGCCCATTTCCACACATTAATCCTCTATTAAAGAGACAAGACATATTTTTCTCCAGGCTGTTGGCAACCCTAGGAGAGTATCTAACATAACAGAAGGGGCATATAGAAAGAAAGAAAAAAAAACCCTATAAGGAAAATTCTTCTCTGTGTGGGAAAAAGAATGCTTCATTTTAAATTGGTGTCCCTGAACTCATACAGTTCCATTTTTATTTTGAAGGTATCATACAGAAAGGTGAAATCACTATGAAGGAGGCAATTGCAAGCCAGAGGCAAGAAGGCTTTGAGTTTTCTGATATCTTTTATTTCTCCAAGAAGGGATTTGAAGCCATTGTTGAAGATCAAGTCACCCAAAGATTTACTTCAGAAGAGCCTGTCTCTTGGAACCTTCTAACCAGAACTAGCATAAACTACCAATACCTCAATTGGAAGCTGACCTTAGTATGGTTCTTTGGGTTTGTGTTTCGCTATTTGATCCTTTTGCCTTTTCGGTGAGTTAAGCCCTATTGAGCGGGACTGCATGTTTTACTTTTTTAACAGTTTATAACAAGAAATCTCCACCTAGGAATTGGCAAGTGGAAGGCATAACTGGATGAGGCTGAGATGTAAGATCGCATCTCCCCTAGGGTTAGGGTTGCCATTTCCCTCTTCGCCACCAGTGGGAGGTTTTTGGGGCAGAACCTGAGAAGGGCGAGGTTTGGGGAGGGACTTCAAGGCCATAGAGTCCAATTGCCAAAGTGGCCATTTTCTCCAGGGGAACTGATCTTTATTGGCTGGAGATCAGTTGTAAAAGTAGGAGATCTCCAGCTACTACCTGGAGGTTGGCAGCCCTATCTCCTGCTATTACAACTGATCTCCAGCCGATAGAGATCTGTTCACCTGGAGAAAATGGCTGTTTTGGCAATCGGACTCTATGGCCTTGAAGTCCCTCCCCTCGCCAAACCCTGCCCTCCTCAGGCTCTGCCCCAAAAACCTCCTGCTGGTGGCAAGGAGAGACCTGGCAACTATAATCTCCCCTCTTGTTAACTTGTATTTAAAAGTAACTCTCTCCTGTGGTGCTAGCAGAAGAAAGCTTTAGCCCTCCCCTCCTGCTATTTTCATTGTCTCCCCCTAGGGTCTCATAGTCTCTCTCCATACCATGCATAATTTTATAGACCTCTATTATATCTCCCCTTAACCGCCGTCTTTCTAAGCTAAACAGCTTTAAGCGTTTTAACCGCTCCTTATAGAGCAGTTGCCCTAAGTCAGCGGTTCCCAAACTTTTTGAGTCTTGGAGCACTTTTCAGGAGGGAAATTCTTCACAGAGCACTAATTTTCACCTGGCACCTATATACTAAACCAAATGACAGTAGTATTTTTCTTTCCAATCTCTTCACGGAGCACTAGGAGATGTGGAGCACAGTTTGGAAACCGCTGCTCTAAGTCAATAAAAGCCAAGTCAATAAAAGCAACTTATTTTATTTATTTACTTCATTTATACCTTACTTTCCTTCTCAATGAAGACCCAAATTGACTTACAGCGTTCTACTCTTCTCTGGCCGTGAGGTAGGTCAGGCCGATGGTGTGTGATTTGCCCAAGGTTATTCAGAAATCTTCCAAGGCAGAGTGGAGATTCGAACTTGGGTCTCTAAGATCCTAGACCAGTATGACTACATATGCTACTCTATGCCAACAAAAACAAACAGAGTCAATAAAATAATATTAGACACTAAGAATATGTCAATAGAAACAAGCCAGTGCATAAAAGCACGTTAAACAAACAGAGCTGTCAAATAATATTAATAAAAGTGTCCTGCAGGCTGGGAACAGACCATAAGACAGCTAAAAAAAGATGAAACTCTCTTAGTTAAAAGCCTGGCTGAAGAGAAATGTTTTTGCCTGGCTCCTAAAGGAAAGCAAGGTAGGTGCCAGGCAAGCCTCAAGAGGGAGGGTGTTCTAAAGGTGAGGTGCCAGCACTGAAAAAGCCCTGTCTCTGGTTGCCATCCCCCTTGTCTCTGCGGGTGGGGGGACAAAGAGCAGGGGCTGAGAAGCAATGATGGACAAAAATGAGTTTATCCAGGATCAATTTTTGGATGAGCAGAATTACGGTGTTTTTACCCAGCACATATGTGTTGAAATTCTTTTTATGTTTTACAGTGTCACCTTATTTGTACTGGTTTTATTTGTGCTGACATCAGGAACACTAATAGCAGCATCGTTGCCAAACAAAAGGTAAATCCGTTTCTTTATCCGCTGGCTTGAGCTGGGTGTTCTGGTTAGACTCTGCTGTGTACAAATCTGCAGCCTGCCAATTGTGAGACATGGGAGAGGCAAAGTGGGCACCAATTAAACCCCAGCGTTAGAGGTGTTGTTCTAGCTGCATGAGAAAGGATCTAGTCCAAGAACAAGCATTAAACTTCATGGTTGGATTGGGATTTCATTGTTAATCCCAGCTATAACCAGCTGACTGTTAGTTGGGAGATTCAGAATGCAATCCCAAACAGCGTCACACCCTTCTAAGCTCATTGACTTTAGTCGGCTTATGAAGGTATAACTCTGCTTAACTCAAGGGAGTGTTGGAGAAAGCTGAAGAAGAAGAGTTGGTTTTTATATGCCGACTTTCTCTACAACTTAAAGGAGACTCAAACCGGCTTACAATCACCTTCCCTTCCCCTCCCCACAACAGACACCCTGTGAGGTACAGTAGGTGGGGCTGAGAGAGCTCTAAGAGAACTGTAACTTGCCCAAGAAAGGAAAACACTAAAATACAACTTGGAACACTGCAGGTTACGCTCACCAGGTCCCTCCTGTCTTCTGGCGGGAGGTTTTTGGAGTGGAGGTGAGGTGAGATCACACGTGGGTGGCTGCGTCACCACGGTGGCGTCACTTCCAGTTTACACCCGGAAGTGCTGCATCGCAAGGGGCCTTTACCACTCAAACTCCCAGTTGGTAAAAGGCCCGTTGCGATGTGGCACTTCTGGGTGTAAGCCGGAAGTGACGTGGAGCCATGGGCAGGCGCGTGTGCACGCATTGCCCGCCGACCTTCAGCTGGTTGGCGGGCAGCCAGGTGGATTGGCAGGGGTTTGCCCGCCACCACGTGGCACTTGGCAACCCTACTGTCGGTGGATTGCTTCCAGATAAGCGATGTTCACATTTTCTAACTCTCTACACAGATACATACGCACTGCAAGGGAAGACGAGGCCTGTACACACCACAAGCGTCACTCCTCTTTCTCACCCGATCCCCCGCAACAACAGAACAGTCTTCCTGAAGGCTGACCAACTCGCATTCCTCTACGGGAGCGGGAAGTAGTGATATTCTGATTTCCAGTCCCCAACGGGGCAAGTTCTTACATGGCAGGAGGAGGTAGACTGAAATTAAGCAAGTGACCTAAAACATAAACAGCTGTCAGCATTGAACCGCGTAGGTGTGGCCCGTGTGAGCTCACGCTGGCTCAGTTCGCATAGCCTGAGGGAAAATGTGTGCCCATACTAGTCCTTAAGAAGGCTTTAACTGTGCCCATAATTAATGGCTCTGGGAAGGGGAAAAAAAGAATGAGAAAATAAAAAACATCTTGTACATCTTCATTCCTCAGAATTAGGTTCTGCTTAGGCTGCTGGGTCATACGGCTGTCTGCCCGCATTGGTTTGACATCTTCGTCGGCTATTGTTCGTTACCACAATAAGTGAGTATTAATGGGCCTCCATGGCTGAACCGGGGGATAATTTGCATTACCCATGTGGACCTGCCTTATACTGAGCCAGACCATTGGTCTGTCGAGGTCAGCACTGTCTGTTCTGACTGGTGTTGGCTCTCTGGGGTCTCAGGCGGAGGCCTTCCATATTTCCCATTACTGGATCCTTTTGACCGGAGGTGCTAAAGGCTGATCTCTGGGATCACGTCAAGCAGATGTTCTACCACTAGGGTTGCCAGCCTCCAGGGTGGTGGCTGGAGATCTCCCGCTATTACAACTGATCTCCAGGGGACAGAGATCAGTTCACCTGGAGAAAATGGCTGCTTTGGCAACTGGACTTTATGGCATTGATGTGCCTCCCCTTTCTAAACCCCGCTCTCCTCAAGCTCCACCCCTCCCAAATCTCCAGGTATTTCCCAACCCAGAGCTGGCAACCCAACTACCACTGAGCCATGGTCCATCTCCTATACTAGGTTTCACGCTGGCCAAAATGAGGATCACTTCAATTTGCTGGTTAATGACCATAATAAATTGAATTGAATTGGATCACTTCAGGATTCGAGCTTACTATTAGCATGATCAGTGGTTGTTCCAGAGGAAAAGGCAAATGCTAAGCAAGGTGAAGACTCCTATGTCGAGGTATCATTCCCATTCCCACTGTGGTAGGCAACATAATGAGGGGTTCTGTCAAAGTTAGGGTTGCCAACCTCCAGGTGGTTAGCAAACCAAAAACAGCAACAATTGCCAAAAATTAAAGTCACCTTTCAATAGTGTTATTAGAGTTTCATATACACTATATACATTGTATATACGTACAGTGTATATGAAACTCTAATAACACTATTGAAAGGTGACTTTAATTTTTGGCAATTGTTGCTGTTTTTGGTTTGCTAACTAACTGTACAGCACGCTAACGTTTGTTTACCAAACCTCCAGGTGGTGGCTGGAGATTTCCCGCTATTACAACTGATCTCCAGCCGGCAGAGATCCGTTCCCCTGGAGAAAATGGCTGCTTTGGCAATTGGACTCTATGGCACTTAAGTCCCTCCCCTCTCCAAACCCTGCCCTCCTCAGGCTCCACCCCCAAATCTCCAGGTATTTCCCAACCCGGAGCTGGCAACCCTAGGCTCAAAGATTGCTCGACCCACACTTTTCTGTTGTGAATCTATGCACCAGCAGTCACCAAGCTCAAATCAGGAAGCAATTGAGTCCCCACCCCTTGAAACGCTACTTTGTAATTGGCTGTAGTGATTTCTGTGAGAGAAATGTTACCCCCCCCCCAGCTCCCCTGTCAAGCACTTTGGCTTATGTATGGAGATTTCACCCGGGCTGATCTCAGGGGAGATCGAAGAATCTGGTTATTACAGGGATGGGAAGACCTGAGATTTGCGAGGGCTGGCTGCAAGGTCATCTCTAATGGACGGAAAACTCATGCATAACTCCAAGGAATAACAGAGAAAGACCGGGGGCAAATGTGAGTGAAAGTACCCATGCATAACTGGTCCCAGAAGACATGGTCAGTGCCTCACACAAACCCTGTGCACCCTGAAACATGCCCCAGAATCCTCTGCAATGCACAGATGTTGTGAGTGAAGAGTTCCTCTGTAGACATATTGGTTTGGAAAGTGTTCCTGGAAACTGGATAGTTTGAAAACCATTGTCATAAGCTATTGAAAGTAAAACGTGAAAGAATACTGCCTTGGAAAATATCAAATGCGGCATATCCAAAATAAAATAATCCCCATACAAAATATCTTATCTCATATTAAATGCCAGATGGCATCCGATACTCTGTTGAATATTGGATGTCAAATATAGGGCATTCACATGGGGAGATTTTGCATAGGATTTCGTGGGGCAAATTAATTTCTGCTCTAATCAGTGTGTGTGTGGTTTTTTTTTTCTATTGCAGGGACAACAGACCCTTAAATGGAGGCATTTGTGTTGCCAACCACACAACTCCACTTGATATTGTCCCCTTGATGGCTAATGAGCACTACTCTTTGGTAGGAGCTGTCACCCAAGGTGCAAGTTACTAAGGCATCATGAATGACAGAAGATTTTAAAGTCTTTTTATACATCACGAGGGTAGTACCAACGTCACCTAACATGGGGAAGACAAATGGCATGAAGGGTGAAACTCGTTTATATGGTACTCATTGTCATCTCCAAGTCATTGTTCTGAATTAGATCCCAAATGCACAGAACACAGGTTCTAGCCCACAGCAAGAATGGTAGCAAAATCAGAATTCATCAGTTTGCAGAAGAGCTTTTTGAAGAAAAATGAAAACAAAAACTCCAGTCGTTGCAGAGATGTGACAGTCCAAAGCACATGAGGCCTGTAGCCCAAGCAAGATGAATATTTGTTAACTTACCAGATAGGCCCTCTCATAGGGTTGCCAATCTCCAGGGGGGTCTGGAGTCCTCTGGGAATAACAGCTGATTTCCAGATGACAGAGATCAGCCCCCCTGGAGAAAATGGCTGCTTTGGAGGGTGGACTCTTTGGCATTATACCTTGCCGAGGTCCCTCCCCTCCATAAACCCCACCCCTCTCCAGGCTCCACCTCAAAATCTTCAGGAATTTCCCAGTCCCAAGATGGCAACCCTAGCCTTCTAATATTCCTGGTCAGCCCTAATTGGGGCCCTGTTTTGAATCGAGCGAGATCTGATGGGCTAGTGATGCCAGCTGAAAGCACTGTAATTCCCGTGCAAGTCAAGAGATAGGAAACTAGTGACCTAGGGGGGCTCAGTCTGTTGCTCAAAGGCTTCCCATTTATCCCGTCAGCATAGCTCCCCATCCCAAAGGTGTCCTTTAAGATACATTTCTTCATATAGTTCTTGGCCTGGGCAGAGGATTCCTTAGCTACCTCCCCCCCTCCTCCCCATGAGAACAGCAACAAAAGGTGTGCATAAAGTACCGATTGTGAATTTGTTCTTGACTTTCAGGTTGGTCAGGCTCACGGAGGAATAATAGGATTTTTTCTGAGTATGCTTGTTAAGACCACTCGGCATATTTTGTTTGACCGCTCTGAAATGAAACATCGTTCTGCTGTTAGAAAAAGGTATGGGAATGGGATTGTTCCCCAGTACAGCTAATAGTGCCTGGGAGGCAACATGGTGTAGTGGTTAAGAGTGGCGGACTCTAATCTGGTGAACCGGGTTGGTTTCCCCACTCCTCCACATGAAGCCTGCTGGGTGATCTTGGGCCAGTCACAGTTCTCTTAGAGCTCTCTCAGCCCCACCTACCTCACAAGGTGTCTGTCATGGGGAGAGGAAGGGAAGGAGATTGTAAGCTGGTTTGAGTCTTCCTAAATGGTAGAGAAAGTCGGCATATGAAAACTAACTCTTCTTCTTCTTCAACCCTAGTCTTGAATATGTTAATACATTTTAAATGCTTTCTTCTGGATTTTTTCCAGATTAACAGAACACACAGTTGATAAGGCCAATGCCCCAATTTTAATTTTTCCAGAAGGTAAGAAATGCCAGTACTGTAATCCATGTATTCATAGATCGCCACTGATTCCAATATGTCTTGATTTAGCTCAGTTCCCCACATCCCACCTCACTGCTTGGCAGTCATCAAGTTGTTGTGCTTGACACAGGCTTACCTGGTGCAGAAGCTCAGAGAAATCAGTTCATTCTTTCTTCAGATCTAGCTATTGTCTTTCATGCTGTTGAAACCTCAGTGCTAGACTACTGCAATGCATTTTATGTAGGGCTGCCCCTGAAGACTGCTGGGATGTCTCAGCTTATGTGGAATGAATATGATGTTGTACCATCTGATAAGTGTGAGGCTTATTCCACCAGTGGCTCAGCATCTGCACTGAGAAACGGACTACACATTTTGCTCTGAAAGTGTGAGCACATCAAAATCCGCTCCACTCTGCTTGTTTTGAACCCTGATGGCTGCCTCCCATTGGTGTCAGGGTTGCCAACCTCCGGGTGGTGGCTGGAGATCTCCTGCTATTACTGATCTCCAGGCGACAGAAATCATTTCCCCTGGAGAAAATGCCTGCTTTGGCAATTGGACTCTATGGTATTGAGGTTCCTCCCCACTCCAACCCCACCCTCCTCAGACTCCACCCTCAAAATCTGCAGGTATTTTCCAACCTGGAGGTGGCGAACCCTAATTGGCATGCCTGTAAGGAAGGAAAATTGGAAAGACTTGAAGCACCAACTTTGTCTAGTCCCCTGGAGAGAGGAGAGCTCCAACCATACCATATTCTCCCTTGGCAGACTTGCGAGCAGGAAACGGCCATTGCTGGTTGGACTTGTTTCTCTTACTTTGTTATCTCTAAGTGCCAGTCTTCCTTGCTGTCTCCCTTCCCACCTGGCAGGCAAGATTAGCTGGTCACCTTAATGACATGCATGACAGAGGCCTTCTCGCCTTTGTGCTATTTTTGACCAGGTACTTGTATCAACAACACCTCGGTAATGATGTTCAAGAAGGGAACTTTTGAAATAGACACAACCATCTATCCAGTGGCCATAAAGGTAATCTGCTGTAGCAACTGATTTTCGAATATTGGACAGACCATGCATGGACTGCTGTAAGGAGCTCTCTTACAGAGGCTTTGGTGGATGCAGAATGCAGTTTTTTTAAAAACTAAAGGTGCCCCATGTTGAAGGGAGGGCCAGTGGGGTGTAGTGGTTAGGAGTGGTGGACTCTAATCTGGAGAACTGGGTTTGATTCCCCACTCCTCCACATGAGCTGCGGACTCTAATCTGGTAAACTGGGTTGGTTTTCCTGACTCCTACACTTGAAGCCTGGTGGATGACCTTGGGCTAGTCACAGTTTTCTCAGAACTCTCTCAGCCCCACCTACTTCACAAGGTGTCTGTTCTGGAGAGAGGAAGGGAAGACAACTGTAAGCCAGTTTGAGACTCCTTAAAGGTAGAGAAAATCGGGGTTTAAAAACCAACTCTTCTTCTCAACACCACACTGGATTTCTAATGAGATATATTGAGCTACGTGCACACACACATATGAAGCCGCCTTATAGGCTATTCATCCATCAAGGTCAGTATTGTCTACTCAGACTGGCTATGGCTCTCCAGGGTCTCAGGCAGAAGGTCTTTCATATGATCTACTCCTTGGTCCTTTTAACTGGAGATTCCAGCAGGTAAACCTGAGACCTGCATGCCAAGCAGATGCTCTACCACGGATAAAGAACATAAGAACGTAAGAAAGGCCCTGCTGGATCAGCCCAAGGTCCATCAAGTCCAGCAGCCTGTTCACACAGTGGCCAACCAGGCTCCTCTAGGAAGCCCCCAAACAAGACGACTGCAGCAGCATTACCCTTCCTGTGTTCCACAGCACCTATAATAGGCATGCTCCTCTGATCCTGGAGAGAACATAATATCATAAGAAAAGCCCTGCTGGATCAGACCAAGGCCCATCAAGTCCAGCAGTCTGTTCACACAGTGGCCAGCCAGGTGCCTCTAGGAAGCCCACAAACAAGACGACTGTAGCGGTATTGTCCTGCCTGTGTTCCACCGCACCCAAAATAATAGGCATGCTCCTCTGATACTAGAGAGAATAGGTTTGCAGCATGACTAGTATCCATTCTAACTTACAGCCATGAATACCCCTCTCCTCCTTGAATATGTCCACTCCCCTCTTAAAGCCCTCCACACTGGCAGCCATCACCACATCCTGGGGCAGGGAGTTCCACAATTTAACTATGCGTTGTGTAAAAAAATACTTCCTTTTATCTGTTTTGAATCTCTCACCCTCCAGCTTCAGCATGTGGGATGTATATTTTATACATTATGTGTATGCAATATATCATTCATGCATGAGTGATGCATGTCCATCATCTGCTATACTGTTGTGAAACCCCCCCCCCCATTGGGGACTAACCAAGACTAAGCAGGAAACGGTTTTTATGAGTGATAAAGGTGGTATGAAAAATATCTTGTAGTCCATGGCGTATTTAGGAGATTATAAGCATTCAGATTGTCTTGTCTCTTTTGCAGTACGATCGCTTGTTCGCCGATCCATACTGGAACAGCAGTAAACACACCATGACAGAATATGGGTTTCGACTTGGAACCAGCTGGGCCTTCGTATGTGATGTGTGGTACTTGCCACCAATGCACAAAATGGTAATTTTCAGGAAGTAACTGAAGACTGGCATTTAATTGGTCATTTAAAGATGATAATGAGTACCATATATTTTTCTTTTTTCCAGATTTGAGTTCAGTAGCACATTAGAGATGAACAAGTTTTTCTGGGTAAGAGCTTTTGAGAGTCAATGCTCCCTTTGTCACATTATCTGATGAAGGGAGCTTTGACTCTCAAAAGTTCATACCCCCCAAATTTTGCTGGTGTCTAAAATGCTTCTGGACTCGAATCTAGCTTATCTTGCTACAGAGGCTATTTAGCTGCCCCTAAGCCTATCTTCCCTGCTCTAATCAAGCGGATTACATTCTGCATTTACCTCTGCATCCTGACCCCTTTCTTTGCAACACCCCTCCCACCTTCAATCTGGGATATAAGGACTCAGGCATTTCTATTCCTACTTATATCTAGCAAAGTGACTCTCGAAAGCTCATAGCCCCCCCAATTTTGTTGGTCTCTAAGGTGGTTCTGGATTCACATCTAGATTTTCTACTGCAGACCAACATGGCCTGCCCTCTAAAACTCCCTTCTTCCAGTTATCTTCCCAACAGCCCTGTAAAGTAGTTCAGGGTGAGAGAGTGACTGACCCAAGGTCATCAAGTGAATTTCATAGCAGAAGTTGTGATTTGAACCTGGAGGTCCAAAAAGGTAGGTAGCCACGTTTGTCCTTAGCGTATCCAAAAATGCACATGCTGTCTCTTGAGAGCCACTGTGGTTTAGTGGTTGGAGTGTCAAACTAGGATCTGGAAGATGCAGATTCAAATCTCCACTCTGCTATCTAGGTTGCTTGGTGTCCTTGGCCAGTTACGTTCTCTCTTAGCCTAACCTACCTCACAGGGTTGTTGTGAGGGTAAAAATGCAGGAAGGGAGTACACTGCCCTAAGCTCCTCAGAAGGAAAGGTGGAATAAAAATGTACAAATAATGAGGGTTTGAAATATAAAGAATAAATATCTGATAATCAATTTGCTAATCCTACTTTTGTCAATCACTGAAATATTTAAGCCAAGCAAATCATGCAGATGGTAAACACCTTGCTTTGTTGCAGGAAAACGAAGATGCAGTCCAGTTTGCCAACAGAGTAAAATCCGCCATTGCTGCTCAAGCAGGCTTGATGTCACTTCCTTGGTGAGAGGCCGATCCAATCGTAACCCAGTAGGGTTCATCCCAGGGTTGCCAATTCCACGTTTGAAAATTCCAGGAGATTTGGGGGTGGAGCCTGGTCAGGGCAGGGTTTGGGAAGGGGAGGGATCTCTCTGTGTAGGGTTGCCAGCTCCAGGATAGGAAACCCCAGGATGGGGGTGGAGCCTAGAGGAGGCGGGATTTCAGGAAGAGAAGAACTTCATCAGGGTTTAATGCCATAGAGTCCTCCTTCCAAATGAGTCATTTTCTCCAGGGGAAGTGATCTCTGCTGTCTGGAGATCGGTTGTTATTTAGGTAGGGTTGCCACCTCCAGGTTGGGAAATACCTGGAGATTTTTGGGTGGAGCCTGAGGAGGGCGGGGTTTGGGGAGGAGAGAGATTTCAGTGCCACAGAGGCCAGTTGCCAAAGTGGCCATTTTCTCCAGGTGAACTGATCTCTATCGGCTGGAGATCAGTTGTAATAGCAGGAGCTCTCCAGCCACTACCTGGAGGTTGGCAACTCTCTATATAGGCAACCTTCAGCTCTTTGGAAGAAGGGTGGGAGTCCAATATGCTACACAGGTAGCATTGGCTTACAGCTTTCACTGATTTGGAACACCAGCAGAATTGTTTCATATTGAAACTTGTTCTGCGCTTTTACGGCAGGCTCAGCTATGAGTTTCAAAAAAGACAAGTGTTCGTGGGATGAAGCATAGGGCCATTATGAAATACAAAATGTATACCTTCCTTCCTTGACTCCACCCAATTTCTGTTGCTGGTCCCTGCCACTAATCTGTTGTGCTTTCATTGGGTCTGTTTAAAGGCCTGCTAAAACATCACCTCTTTTTATGGGACTTTCTCAACCCGGTCTCTCCCCTGGACTGTTTTCCTTCACTCCCCTTCCCTTGTGTGATAAGCTCTTAAATGGTAAGCCTAAGGGTGGGGCCTTATTTTCAGATACTGTAGGACAATAAAGTTACACACCTTCTGTAAATCTGAGTCATTTATGATTCCAGTAGCTAATGCTTAACCAATAAGAAAACATAGACTCAAGAGCATATGTGAAGCGAATGATACATTTATTAAAGCACAGTGTAGATAACAGATAGATGAGATGACTAAGCAAATTATATCTATCTCTATCTCTATCTCTATCTCTCTCTATATATATTTGCGTCAAGTCACATCTGGCTTATGGTGACCCCTGGTGGGATTTTCAAGGCAAGAGACGTTCAGAGGTAGTTTGCCATTGCTGGCCTCCGCATATTTGTTGGAATATTTGTTGGAGGTCTCCTATCCAAATACTTACCAGGATCGGCCCTGCTTAGCTTCTGGTAAGATCAGGCTAGCCTGGACTATATAAGGGAAGGGACTTCAATGCCATAGAGTCCAATTGCCAAAGCGGTCATTTTCTCCAGGGGAACTGATCTCTATCGGCTGGAGATCAGTTGTAGTAGCAGGAGATCTCCAGCTAGTACCTGGAGGTTGGCAACCCTAATGATAGGCTGTGGGTTTGCAAGCCTTATTATACCTGATCCCCATTCCCCACCCACAGCATTAGAGAAGAAAGCAAACCATCAAAGGCTTTGTCGTAAAGGCTTTGTCGTCCACACAAACTGCTACGTTCTCTCTTACTCCATTTTAGGGACGGAGGACTAAAAAGACAAAAAGTCAAAGATTCTTTGAAAAAACAGCAGCAGAAAGAATACTGCAGGATAATAATGGGGAAAGAATCCAATGTATACTCTGAAGGGCTATTCACCGGTCAAAATGTAGCTGAAGACCCCAGCATTTGGGGCCCGGCTGAGCCTGCCGAAAGAAACTGAGTCGCTTCTGATGAAAGTTATTGGATGTGAACGCTGCTCTTTTCCACCTGGGCTGGCTTTCTTCCCCGCAAGAACATCAGTGGCAGTGATGGAATTGGCCGAAGGAGGAGAGATGACCATTGGCAAGATGCCCCTGATCGTAATTGGCTTTTGTTTTGGTTGGCCATCTAAGGGCTTGGGCCAAAGGGCATTATGAAAAGGTGGATAATGTTCATATGTCATTTGAAAAGGGATTGCTTATTTTCTAATATATTTTTTCTTTTGATGGTTGACATGACATGCAATCCTCCTCCGTAAATCGGTCTTTCAAAAATTGCAATACAGAGAGCAGATCAGCCGTCTAAGGGCCGAACCAAAGGTATCGCTAGGAATCTGGATCCTTAGATATGAGATGCAAAAATCAGCAGTGTGTCTCTGTGTGGGTCCTATTATGAATCAGGGCCACAGTGCTGGAGATGGAAAAGTTTAAGATTTCCCGCCAATATAGAGCCAACATGGTGTAGTGGTTAAGAGCTGTGGTTTGGAGCAATGGACTCTAATCTGGAGAACTGGGTTTGATTCCCCATTCCTCCACATGAGCTGCGGAGGCTAATCTGGTGAACCGGGTTGGTGTCCCCACTCCTACACACAAAGCCAGCTGGGTGACCTTGGGCTAGTCACAGCTCTCTTAGAGCTCTCTCTGCCCCACCTACCTCACAGGGTGTCTGTTGTGGGGAGAGAACTGTAAGCTGGTTTGATTGTTCCTTAAGTAGTAGAGAAAGTCGGCATATAAAAACCAACTTCTTCTTCTTCTCCTTCTCCTCCTTTGTCAAAATGGCAGTCCTCCTGACTGTTTTAAGCCTGGTAGGGAGATGTAGCAAAATGTTATATCAATCTTTTTCCCCTCTCAAGGCTTAAAATAGCTGGGTGTGTGTATCTTTGTGTGTGTGTGTGTGTGTGTGTGTGTGTGTATTGTAATTTCCAATCAGGGAAGAGTTGACTTCCCCTTTGCCAGCACTGCCGCCCCGATTTGTAATTTATTTGCTTCATTTATGCCCTTCCTTTCTCCATAGTGGAGACCCAAAGTGGCTCTCATCATACCGTTATTCTCCATTTTAGCCTCACAACAGCCCTGCGAAGGAGGTTAGGTGGAGCGTGTGTGACTGGCCCAAGGGCACCCAGTGAGTTTCCAGGGCAGAGTAGGGATTTGAACCTGGGTTTCCCAGACCCTAGTCTGACGCTCTAACCACTCCAGCACACTGGCTCTACTTTGGGGTCAGGAATTGTCCTCCAGGCCAGATTTGCCAGGGGTCCTGGAATTTGTTTGTTTTTGCCTTCCTCTGGGCACAGAACAGGGGTCACTGGGTGTGTGTGTGGGGGAGGTAGTTGTGAATTTCCTGCATTGTGCAGGGGGTTGGACTAGATGACCCTTGAGGTCCCTTCCAGTTCTATGTTCCCCTCCTTCCAGCTGAATATTCCCACCCTTCTAGCATCACTTGTGGTTCAGGCCCTTAGACCACACTTTTACAGAACCATCTAGTGTAGGATTTGCCAGTAAAATCTTTTATTGTAACAACGCCCCCAACATTTGTTCAAACATCCATTTATTGCTGGAATTTGGTGGTATGCTTAATAACACGGCACCAATATTAGCAATTTTGCACACTGCGTGGAAAACAGAAGGGGGGGAAGTAATGGAACTTTAATGTATACCAGTTGCATTGTAGATGGATTACGATGGGTAGCCATGTTAGTCTGACACTAGCAGTAGAAAAGAGTAGGAGTCCAGTAGCACCTTAAAGACTAACAAAATTTCTGGCAGGGTGGGAGCTTTCTTGAGCCACAGCTCTCTTCTTCAGATACAGCTAGAATGGGTCAATTGCACTGTATGTTACAATTTCATTGCACTGTACCTTGTAGTCCAGCCATAAGAGGGAGCTGTAGGGCCTCGATCAAACCCCAAAGACCAAGTCTGGTATTGTGACGTTAATTTTAAAATACCAGGTCGGGTGCTCTAATCTGTGTGTAAAATAAGGAACATCCACAGGCGTGTATGGAAGGACAGTGTGAAAATTAGCTATGAACATTTTATTTGGAACTGTGATGTTTTTTTAAAGAATGGTTATTTATTTTAAAAATTAAACTTGTGAGGTCGCATTGACCTATGTCCTGTATGATATTCCCTGTTCTGTGGTTGGCGAAGTGACTTTGCCCCCTTTCATTTCATTATTGTTATCATCTAGAAAATCCTCTGAATGATGTGGTATTATGTAAAGCCAGATCCTAGGCATATTTGCTGGGAATGAAGGCCTGATATGTTCAATGGGATTGTGGCCTCCTTATGCTACATGCTAGCCCCTTAAGGTTGGAGAACGTCTTATACAGCAGCCTTGCTGAATTTAAGCATATCTGGTTAGGAGACCTCCCAGGAATCTTATGTAAGCTGCCTTTTGTTCCTTGGTGGGGAAAAAGGCTGGGATAGAAATGCAAAAATAAATAAATAGCTGCAGGTGATGAAATCCAAAATACTGTGTGAAAATAAAGACAAGAGAGGCCAAGGTACAGACATGGCATCTTTTTAAATGTCAGCATTCCTCTCCCTTAACTAAGTTACTCTTTGATGAGAAGGCAGGCAATGCCCTACCAATGAACTTTAGCATCTTTTATGACCGGGCTTTGGCAACCGCTTTCGATAATTGTTCATCATTAGGTCCAATTCCAGCGTTGAAATCACCAGCAACTAACAACTTTGCACTGGGATAGGATGTTACTAACCTTTCAACTTAAACCCCTTTGCTTCCTCCAATTATTCAGAAAGGTATTTTTAAAAAATCTTTAACAGGTGGTAAATAAACTGATATTAATATAAAGGAATCATTTTAAATTATTTATATACACAGTTAAGGCTAATGAATAAAATTCCTTTGGCTCTAGTAAGGTACATTGTAATGTGTTAGAAATAAAACAAGCCAGACCTGATTTTGGGCAACCTCAAGTGCTACGTATCCTGTTAAACAGATTTCATTAATCACCTAAGTTTCCTGGAGTAATATAATATGGATTTTTTTTAAGGTTCAACATCAGGTGTTTGGGCTTTAGATATCCAACTGGCTATATTCCAGGATAATACCTTCACTTGAGATCCATAGAGTCAATCTTGAAGAAGAAGAAGAATTGGTTTTTATATGCCTACTTTCTCTATCACTTAAGGAAGAATCCAACTGTCCTACAATCACCTTCTCCTCCCCACAACAGACGCCATGTGAGATAGGTGGGGCTGAGAGAGCTCTAAGAGAGCTCTGACTAGCCCAAGGTCACCCAGCAGGCTTCATGTGTAGGAGCGGGGAAACAAACCCAGTTCATCAGATTAGCCTCCGCCGCTCATGTGGAGGAGTGGGGGATCAAACCCAGTTCTCCAGATCAGAGTCCACCGCTCCAAACCACCGTTCTTAACCACTATGCCACGCTGGCTCTCTTGTGATATCTCTGTAATAATAAACGTCTTGTTCGTATACAACTACAGCTGTTACTATTAGATTTATGTACTATCACTTCAGGCTCTGCAGGTAAAAGGACCTCTGTCCATTATCGGTTAGTAATCGGTTGAGAAGGGAAAGTAGATTTTGTCGACTATAGTTTTATTTTAAAAGGTGTTTGCTAATTGGGAAGGAATTTGGCACAATTTCTGTTACTTTTGGCTGAGGAAGCCGAAATCGCTTTCTCATATGATCTTGCTCACTTGCAGTCAGGGAACAGAAAGACGAAAAAAAGATGAGCCTCAATAGGTTCTAAAGCTGCAGTAGTATTTAAATCATAGCACCTATTTACAAAAATAGCATCTTGATTGTGTTTATCGGCTGACTCAGAGGTGGCATACTCTTTCGTATTATTTACATCTGAGGGCCTCATAATCTCCTTAGTGGAATTCTGGGGCTGAATAGGAGGAGGATTCTGGAGCTGTAGATCATTACAAGCCCTGACCTGGATGGCCCAGGCTAGCCTGATCTCATCAGATCTCAGAAGCTAAGCAGGGTCAGCCCTGGTTAGTATTTGGATGGGAGACCACCAAGGAATACCAGGGTTGCTGTGCAGAGGAAGGCACTGGCAAACCACCTCTGTTAGTCTCTTGCCATGAAAACCCCAAAAAGGGGTCGCCATAAGTCGGCTGCAACTTGACGGCACTTTACACACACACACGCACAGATCATTACAAATCCCTTCTCCCTTGAATAGAAGCATTACTCTGAGCCTGTGAGTCTTTTCCTTTTTACCTCCCCCATATTAGGCCTTTGAGAGACAGAGCGGTGAAGATTCTTATTGGCCTGGTAGATTTGACCAAGGCCCTTCCTAGGGGAGACTAAAGGTTTCCTTATGGGATCTCAGAAAAATCTCAGTGGGATTATACCATATTTTCTGAGATAGCCTCTCTGTGACAAAAGTAATGAAGGTATCCTGGAGGAACAGAAAGTTAATAAAACTCTCATGATGAATAGAGCCATATACCCACTCCACAGTCTTAAGATAAACCAATATGAGATAGATGTAATAATTGTGCTAGATGTTTCCTTGCCTGCCACTTAGTTGCCCAGTTTATAAAATGTCCTTGATAAGGAAAATTAAGAGCTACCGTGGCAGGATCCTAGGGTTGCCAACCTCCAGGTGGTGGATGGAGATCTCCCAGAATTAGAACTGCTCTCCAGGCTACAGAGATCAGTTCTCCTGGAGAATATGGCTGCTTTGGAAGGTGGACTCTATGGCATTAAACTCCACTGAAGTCTCTCCCCTCCCTAAACCCTGCTCTTCTCAGGATCCACCCTCAAAATCTCCAGGTATTTCCCAACCTGGAGCTGGCAACCCTACAGGATCCCTATGTAGGCCAGGTACATCATAGAGCCTCAAATTCAGATGATCAGCAGGTTTCTCTGAAGCTGATTTATATAAATATTGAGTCCTCACCATATTTCTACTCAACTCAGTACACAGTTCCTTTGTGAAATTACTTTAGGGATCTTGCCTCAAACTTATTTCCTTCTAACAACCTTGTGTAATAAAATCTAGCTTCTCATGAATTTCCCCCCCAAAGTTTGTGCAATAAACCTTGTCTGCTTTGCTAGTAAATCTAAACTTTCAGTGCGTGAGCGACTAGACCTTTCAGAAGCTGATGAAAGAAACTGAAAAAACAAATCATTATTATTTGGGGGTTCTCTAACACTGTCTGCTACCTGCTGTGATAAGACAGAAACATTACTAAATGGAATAAAGCATCATTTGAAAGACTCTGGAATCTATTTGTATCAGCCACAGCACAAAAGGGTCTATCTAGTAAAAAGTCCTCTATTCTCCTATGGCCTTTTATGCATGGTCTGTTTCTGCTGGATCTGCTGCTCTCTACTGCTTAGTATTTGTGATCAAATTCTCAAAACACTATGCACAGGGGCTTTTTGCCCCAAAGAAATTCCAGGAGTACCTTGTGATCAATTCTGCGCCCCCAGCAAAAATGTGAAGCTTCTGAACCACGCGTGAGTCCCTCCCCCCTGAAAACGTGCTTTGTAATTGGCTGTGGTGTATTTTTTTTAAAAATACATCACTAGTCCCTGTCAGCCCCAGAGCGGGATTCTTTCATTTGATCTGAACCGAGTGGCCATTTTACAGCCAAAGCAGAGAAGGGTCCGGACAAGCCCCCCCCCCACCAATTTTTTTTCTGGCTATCAATGCAGGGATCACAAGAACATAAAAACACTCGCACTGTCATTTGTGACCATTTCATTGCTCCATCAGTAGTCTTGCGCTCACACACACACAAAAAGGCTTTCATACCTATACGATGTGTATAAGGGGTAGGCAGCAAATCAGCCTGGCTCCATTCCATCTTGCGGAGAACTGCACAGACCCACACTTGCTGTGAAACTGACCAAATAAGCAGCCTCATGGTGTTCCAGCATTATTCTCTCCCTAGTGCACTTGCAAATGGCTTTGAGGGGAGGGGCTGGATAAAGGGGGACAGACACATGGGAGGGAGAAGCGAGAATGGGTGTGGGGAGAAAAACGGAAGTATGCACAGGACCGGCTTTCAGTCTGGGACTTTAAACTCGGGATAAAACATCATCCTGAAAACGTGGGGAAACCGCCTGCCTTCACTTATGTGTTTATTAGGAAGTAAGATTTGTTATTTTATTGCACCTGCTTATTCTTGTTTTATGCTTAAGCCTGACCCTATTCTTTAATCTTTTCAATAAAGCCTGTTGCTTTTATTGGTGAGTTATACTGCATGTGTAAGAGTCCAAACCCAGTTTTGGTCAAACTATCAGAAGGAGATGTGTTCCAAGATCCCAGGTTTGGGGACAAGGGAATCAAATCATCCTTGCAAGGACAAGGTGTCTTTGACACTACTTTCTATTCCCTTCCTGAACATTGATAGAGACTTTTGGCGAGCTCTGTCTTGGACAAACAGCAGTTGTTCAAACAGGTGAAATCCGATCCATCGTGGATAAATACTTGCAACGCAAGGTGGCTTTTCTCCCCCCCGCCCCCGGCAAAGGTTGGCCTTGACATATGTGTATGTGTACAGTTGTACAAGTGGGATTTAATGGAGGGATTTTCCTACAATCTAAATATCATGGCACTGTGACCTTGAGAAGGTAAGAAGGACAAAAATCCTATGATCCCTATGGCATTTTAATGCTGCTCAGTCATTGTTTCCCGCAATCAACTGGAAGCAGAACAATTCCATATTCCATACAATGCTTAATATGGTACTATATCAGGTGTGCCAACAGCCTGGAGGGAAAAAAAAGTCCTGTCCCTTTAATAGAGGCTTCAGGGGATATTTACTAGGTGATGTTATTTAACTCAATGGAAAGCATCTGTCACCCATTTCCATACATTAAGCCTCTATTAAAGGGACAGGGCAGTTTCCTCAAGGCTAGGGGATAACCCCATGCTATATTCCCACAACTATCCTGAAACGCCTGTCCCCCTCAAGTAAGATCCTCAGTCTATTTACTCAGATGTAAGGACCACACAATTTCAACTGATGTTTAGTGTGGTAGCCTCTACTCAGGAACGTTTTCCCTGTTTGGTTTGTGTAAAGCAATTCTTTCTTCTTCCAGTTACTTGTTCTTTAAGAATTCATTGCCTGAATTAGTTTTCTCCCAGCCTAGCTCAGGGAGAAACTAATTAAAGGGTCACTGGCAGGGAGAGGCAAGACAAGTTGGATGGCCCTTATTGAAATTTGCCCTTTAATTATTTGTTTCCTAACCTAATTGTAGCTACCAGCATTATTTAAAAAAATGATGTTTATTTTCTGTTAGCACCACTGCAGTTTAGTGAGAAGGTGGAATAACATATTTTTAGAGTGTACTCATATTTTACCACAACAATGAAAGGAAAAAGGCAAAACTCTGCCATGGAGAAAAGAAAAATAGAGTAGAACATGGTATTTATTATTTATTTATTCATCAATACTCTGCCTTTCTCCCCAGGGAGGAACCCAAGTGTCCTTCCCTTATATTGTTGTTTTGTTTTTTGTTGTTTGCTTCATTTATATCCTGCCCTTCACACCAACAGGGACCCAAGGTACACATGAATCTTCCTTCTACTGAATTAGACCCTTGGTCCATCAAAGTCAGTATTGTCTACTCGGACCAGCAGAGGCTCTCCAGGTTCTCAGGTGGAGGTCTTTCACATCACCTAGTTGCCTAGTCCCTTTAACTGGAGATGCCAGGGATTGAACCTGGGACCTTCTGCATGCCAAACAGATGCTCTACCACTGATCCACACCCCCTCCTTACATAAGATGGTGATGCAGACATCCTACCAGGCTGCTGCTTCTCCAGTCAAGGAAAGGATTATAAAACTTAGTACACCAGTTGTGCATAGCAAAGCAGCAGAAACAGTGGGGTGGGGGTGAGGCTCCATGGCTGTAGGTGCTATAACATTGGGAGAGACAGAACTTCAAACCTATATTCTGCCACGCAGCTCACTGGGTCACCTTGGGCCAGTCATTGTCATCCTAACCTCATAAAGCAGGGGTCCCCCACATGGTGCCCATGGGTGCCATGGCATGTGCCAACACATTTCCTGGTGCCTGTCAAGTGTTTTCAGAAAGTGGGTGGGGCCAGCTGGGGCTTTGGATTGGCTATTGGAGATCTGATTGGCTGTGCAGATTTTCATGTAATTCTAATCCAGCTTTCCTTATGATGTGTACTGCATACAGATTGGACAGGGAGATCAAATACATCCTTGTCTCACACCTTTGCCAATTGGAAATCATTCTGTTTCTCCATATTCTGCCCTAAGACTCGCTCCTGGTCTAGAGTACAGGCTGCGCATCAAAACAATCAGATGTTGTGGCATGCTCATTTTTTAAAAGGCCAACCATAACTTTTCATGGTTCACCAGTCAAAAGCTTTGCTGTAATCTATGAAACACAAGCTGCTTTTATTCTGAAATGCTCCAGTAACCAATATAAACTTGCAATACGATCTCTAGTGCCGCTTCCTTGTCTGAATCCAGCTTGAACATCTGACATTTCCCATTCCATAAAATCAGATAAACACCCACTCAAATTTAGCAGGGAAAACTTTTCCTATCATTTTATCTCTGTGCTATTAAAAAGTTAATTGGCAGTTAAGTGTCTGTGCACGTGTGCTGAAGGCAAGGAAGATGGGCAGAAAAATAATATTTTGACCGCTGTAAACCCAAGTCTCTGCTGACTTGATCACACCAGCTCTCATTAATCTGAAATAAGTATGGCTCTCTGGTTTCATCCTTGCAATCTCTAACTATCAAATACTTTAAAAAAAAGAGTTCAAAAGGATTGCGAGAGGGCTGTATTTGTATACAGAAGGCCCGAAGTTTAGTCCCCAGTACCTGAAGTTTAAAAAAGATCAAGTAACAGGTGATTGGAAAGATTTCTGCTTGAAATCTTGAAGTTGCTTCCAGTCAGAGTAGGCAATACTGGCCTGGATAGACCTATGGTCTGACTCAGTGTAAGGTAGCTTCATGGGTTCATTATCAAGAGGAACTGTGGCTGTGGTAGAACATCTGCTTGGGATGTACAATGTCCCAGATTCAATCCCTGGAATCTCCAGTGAAAAGGATCTGATAGTAAGTAATATGCAAGTCTGAGACCACATGAACACATGAAGCTGCCTTCTACTGAATCAGACCCTTGGTCCATCAAAGTCAGTATTGTCCACTCAGACCCGCAGCGGCTCTCCAGGGTCTCAGGCAGAGGTCTTTCACATCACCTGATCCCTTTAACTGGAGATGCCGGGGATTGAACCTGGGATCTTCTGCATGCCAAGCAGATGTTCTACCACTGAGCCACAGCCAGTCAGATAAAACTGACCTCAATAGACCAGACAGATCACGATGGGTAACCATGTTAGTCTGTCTGTAGAAGTAGAAAAAAGCAAGAGTCCAGTAGAACTTTAAAGACCAACAAAATAGCTGGTAGGGTATGAGCTTTCCTGAGTCACAGCTCTGAAGTAGTATGCTGTGACTCACGAAAGCTCACACCCTACCAGAAATGTTGTTAGTCTTTAAGGTGCTATTGGACTCTTGCTCTTTTCAATAGTCCAGGGTTTGACTCAGTATTAAGCAGTTATATACGGGTTCATGAGGGTACGAGTCCATTTGCCCACCACCATCGGGACTGCATGACCAAAGGGACTGATTAAAGGCCACAATCCTACGCATGCACATAAGCCTGGTTTTTAAGGCTTGCTTCGGAGGAAGCAGAGATCTCAAGGGGTGCACTTGCTGTGAGGACATCATGGTGGGTTGCCAGCATTGGGTTGGGAAGTTCCTGGAGATTTGGGGATGGAGCCGGGGGAGGGCAGGGTTTGGGGAGGGACCTCAGTAGGATATAATGCCATAAAGTCTACCCTCCAAAGCACCTCTTTGCTCCAGGGTGATTGATATTTTAAATCTGGAGATAGGTTATAATTCCAGGAACTCTCCAGGCCCCACCCAGAGGTTGGCAACCATAACATAAGGTCGCATCCTCATGGCCATTTAGAAGCTCCCTGCCCGCCCCCTGTTCTAGAGTTACCCCATTTCAGGACTAATTTGTAGGATGATGCTTCACAAATAGGGTTGCCAACCTCCAGGTGGTGGCTGGAGATCTCCTGGGATTACACCTGATCTCCAGGTGACTGAGGTCAGTTCCCCTGGAGAAAATGGGTGCTTTGGAAGGTGGACTCTATGGCATTATACCTAGGGTTGCCGGGTCCCTCTTCGCCATTGGCAGGAGGTTTTTGGGGCAGAGCCTGAGGAGGGCGGGGTTTGGAGAGGGGCTTCAGTGCCATAGAATCAACATTGCCAAAGTGGCCTTTTTCTCCAGGTGAACTGATCTCTATCGGCTGGAAATCAGCTAGTACCTGGAGGCTGACAACCCAAATTATACCCCATGGATAGGGTTGCCAGGTCCCTCTTCGCCACCGGCAGGAGGTTTTGGGGTGGAGCCTGAGGACGGTGTGGTTTGGGGAGGGGGAGGGACTTCAATGCCATAGAGTCCAATGGCCAAAGCGGCCATTTTCTCCAGGTGAACTGATCTCTATCGGCGGGAAATCAGTTGTATTAGCAGGAGATCTCCAGCTAGTACCTGGAGGTTGGCAACCCAAATTATACCCCATGGATAGGGTTGCCAGGTCCCTCTTCGCCACCGGCAGGAGATTTTGGGGTGGAGCCTGAGGAGGGTGTGGTTTGGGGAGGGGGAGGGACTTCAATGCCATAGAGTCCAATGGCCAAAGCGGCCATTTTCTCCAGGTGAACTGATCTCTATCGGCGGGAAATCAGTTGTATTAGCAGGAGATCTCCAGCTAGTACCTGGAGGTTGGCAACCCAAATTATACCCCATGGATAGGGTTGCCAGGTCCCTCTTCGCCACCGGCAGGAGGTTTTGGGGTGGAGCCTGAGGAGAGTGGGGTTTGGGAAGGGGGAGGGACTTCAATGCCATAGAGTCCAATGGCCAAAGTGGCCATTTTCTCCAGGTGAACTGATCTCTATCGGCGGGAAATCAGTTGTATTAGCAGGAGATCTCCAGCTAGTACCTGGAGGTTAGTACTAGGCTCAAACCAATTAATTTAAATAATACACAAGCAAACTATGCAAACATATATTGTGAACAATGTGTAACATCTACAGACAAGTGAAAACAGCAGTGATAGTATGTACAAGCAAATCTAAGATGGGAAGTCTTTTTCAAGGTAAGCAAGAGTCTTATCTCTAGGTTGTTTTCTTCAAAAAGCAACACGAGGAAGGCTGAGAAATTGAAGAAGTCCACAGTAACACGGTCCGGATGCACACTAGCGTTTTCACTGCAAAATTGCAGCTTCATCAGTTGGAATCTTCATAGATATTAACTGATTTGTCTTTGTATATGCAATAATAGCAATCGAATACAGAAAGAATAATTCAGTCTTGTTGCACCAAAAAGGCTGCTCAAAATGGCTATGGCAGGAGCTCTATCAGCTGTAATAGCAGGTATCTGGAGATTGGCAACCCTAATTTTTTTTTTAAATATAATTTTTTTTAATTTATATAACAACCCTAATTGAACCCCGTGGAAGACCCCGCCCTTCAGTGTTCCTCCTCTGAAGCTGCCGGCCACAGCTGCGGGCGAAACGTCAGGAAAGCCAATACCAAGACCACGGCCACACAGCCCGGATAACCCCCGCGGAAGTCCCTCCCCGCCCTCCTCCGTCCCCAACCCCGAACCTCCAGGAATTTCCCGACCGGGAGGTGGCAACCCTCCCGTCGGGAGCCTGGGGGCCGCTCCGCTCCCGTCGCCTCCTGAGCTCACAATGCAGCCGTGACCGCACAGCGGGAGGAGCGCGCGCCGCCGGGCGTGGCGGCCCCGCGCGCTCGGGTAGGGCCGGAGGCGGCCGGGGAAAGCCGCTGCTGCCCAGGCGAGGCTGCCGTGGCCACCCGCAGGAGAGGAGGCGGGCCGGGGGTGGAGCCGGGGAGGGCGAGGGGGAGAAGCCAGGCAGGCAGGCAGGAGGCCGAAGGGGACCGTGCACTCCCCCAGCCAGCCAGCCAGCCAGCCAAGTAGCCCCCTCCGCCCCTGGCCAGCCGGGCAAGGCGTCGCTGGCCGCGGCAGCAGCAGCAGCAGCAGCATGGAGGGCCTCCTGTCCGTGGCGGCGGCGGTGCTGAGCCTCTGGTTCGCGCTGGCCTTCCTGACCATCGTGCTGCCCTCCGTGTGCGGCCTGTCCTTGGGCATCTCGGAGCTCTACATCAACCTCTTGGTGAAGACCTTGGAGGTGAGGCCCGGCCGGGCCCCTGGGGGGCTTCCGGAGGGGGGCGGGGGAGGGTCTCCAGGTCCCTCTCCGCCGCCGGAGGAGAGCGGGGTTTGGGGAGGGGGGGGGCTTCAAGGCCGTAGAGTCCAATTGGCCAAAGCGGCCTTTTTCTCCAGGCGAACTGCTCTCCATCGCCTGGAGGGCAGTGGCGATAGCGGGAGGTCTCCGGCCAATACGTGAAGGTTGGCAACCCCTTTTGCAGGCCTCTGCAGCTAAATTTGGGCGCCATTACATAATAGGCCATCATGTTCCCAATTACCGTGCATGGGTGCGAAAGCTGGACAAGGAATGCGGTTGCCAAGTCCCTCTTTGCCATCGGCAGGAGGTTTTGGGGGTGGAACCTGCGGAAGGCGGGGTTCGGGGAGGGACTTGAATGCCACAGGGTCCAGTGGCCAAAGCGGCCATTTTCTCCAGGCGAACGGCTCTCCATCGGCTGGAGACCAGCTGTAGCAGCGGGGGATCTCCCGCCAGGACCGGGAGGTTGGCAACCCTAAGTCAAAGGGGAGGAGGCGCGCTGCGGCTTCCTTTGCCGCCGTCCCCAAAACCACCGGCGACCTTCCTTGCATGATTCAGCGGTCGTGACCCCCGCCTCTCTCCCCTTGGGGCCTTCGCCCTTCCTTCGGTGGGGCGTATGGGCGAGGAGGCCGGGGAAGGGTTGGGGGCGAACCATGGCCGCTTGCTCGGGAGCTCCTTGGGGCCTCCTCCCTTGGGGGGCCCTGAAATCCCAAGGCCCTCCCTGCTTCGGAGCGCGGCGGCGCAATCCCCGCGTCCATTCGTTGAAGCGCCTGTCACTCAAACCCCCCCCTCAATATTAACCTTCCCTTGAACACATGAAGCTGCCTCACGCTGAAGCCGACCCTTGGTCCATCAGAGTCAGGGTTGTCCGCTCAGACTGGAAGCCGCTCTTTCACATCACCTACTTGCCTAGTCCCTTTAACTCGCTGTTTCCCAACCAGGGGTCCATGGACCCCCAGGGGTCCGCGAGAACTACATTAAGGTCCGCGAAACAAAGTTATAAACCCATAATAAATTAATATTTTCAATTAAAAGTTCTCTATTATAAAATGTATATATTCAAATATAATTCTGAGTTTAATGTTTAACTAACAGTTATGATTAAAGTTTATTTTCAAATTCCCGGAATTTTTATTTTGAACCTTGGGGTCCCTGCACCGAACAAAAAAGTCCTAGTGGTCCCTGGTCAAAAAAAGGTTGGGAACCACTGCTTTAACTGGAGACGCCAGGGGTTGAATCTGGGACCTTCTGCATGCCAAGCAGCCAGTGTGGTGTAGTGGTTAAGAGCAGTGGTTTGGAGCGGCGGAATCTGATCTGGAGAACCGGGTTTGATTCCCCACTCCGCCACAGGAAGCCAGCTGGGTGACCATGGGCAAGTCACCTTCTCTCAGCTTCACCTATCTCACAGGGTGTCTGTTGTGGGTGGGGGGAGGGAAGGTGATTGTAAGCCAGTTTGAGTCTCCCTTAAATGGTAGAGAAAGTTAGCATATAAAAACCAACTCGTCTTCTTCGTCGTCGTCTTCTTCTGACCCTAGCTCCATCCAAGTCAGTCAGTGTAATGCAGCAGCAAAAAGGGCTGATACAGTCTTTGAGGAACATCAGCAGAGGCTAATCTGGTGAACTGGACTTGTTTCCCCACTCCTACACAGGAAGCCAGCTGGGTGACCATGGGCAAGTCATGTTCTCTCAGCTTCACCTACCTCACAGGGTGTCTGTTGTGGGGAAGGGAAGGTGATTGTAAGCCACTTTGAGTCTCCCTTAAATGGTAGAGAAAGTCAGCATATAAAAACCAACTCGTCGTCGTCTTCTTCTGACCCTAGCTCCATCCAAGTCAGTCAGTGTAATGCAGCAGCAAAAAGGGCTAATACAGTCTTTGAGGTACATCAACAGAGACATAACATCCAAATTGCAAGATGTCGCTGTCCCGCTGTACACCGCATTGGTCAGTCTGCACCTGGAGTAATGGGTGCAGTTCTGAAGGCCTCACTTCAGAAAAAAATGTGGACAGAATGAAGTGGGTGCAGAAGAGAGCAACAAGGATGATCAGGGGCTGGGAGACCAGGCTCTATGAGGAAAGGTTGAGGGACTTGGGAATTTTTTGTCTGGAGAAGAGAAGGTTGGGGAGACGGGACATGATTGCTCTCTTTTAACTATTTGAAAGGCTGTCACTTAGAGGAGGGCAGGGAGCAGTTCCTGTTGGCAGCAGAGGATAGGACTCGCAATAATGGGTTTAAATTATTGGGTGGAAAGGTACTGACTGAACATTAGGATTTATTAGTATGAGTAGTTCAGCAGTGGAGTTTGCTGCCTAGGGAGGTGGAGAACTCACCCTGACTGGCAGTCTTCAAGCAGCGGCTGGACAAGCACTTGTCAGGGATGCTCTAGGCTGATCTGCATTGAGCAGGGGGTTGGACTAGATGGCCTGTATAGCCCCTTCCAGGTCTGTGATTCTATAATTCTACTAAGACAAATTAATGAGGACCTGGAGTAGTGGATCGCGTTGGGAGTGGTGAAGCCCCCAACTCAGTTGTCAAAATTTATATTCAAAATATATTCAAAATTTTATTTATTTTTATTTATTTACTTAAAACATTTATTGGCCTCCTTTCTTCCTGATGAAGCTCGAGGCAGCTAACAATGCAGAAAAAATATATAAAATAGAATATATTTTTAAAAGCCCCAGGATTTAAAACCACAATTTAGGACTGCTAGTAAATTAATCAGATGTGGTCCTAAATAAAACTGTCTTCAACAGCAATGAGTTGAACACATGAAGCTGTCTTATACTGAATCAGATCCTTGGTCCATCAAAGTCAGTATTGTCTGCCCAGAATGGCAGCGGCTCTCCAGGGTCTCAGGCTGAGGTCTTTCCCATCACCTACTTGCCTAGTCCCTTTAACTGGAGATGCTGGGGATTGAACCTGGGAACTTCCGCATGCCAAGCAGAGTCTCTACCACTGAGTCCTGGCCCCTCCCCGCTCTCAATTTATTTCCCCGCTGTCAGATTGGCATATATGCAACCACAGAATGGTATTTCTGTTTGCAGAAAAGGATATGGCTACTTCCCACGATTCTCTCCCACGTTGAACCCTGTGTTTGGGTTTCCCTGACCCCCAGGAACAAAATTTCAGGGTTCAGAGAGGGCAGTGGGAAGGACCCATTCTGTGAAATCTGTAGATGGTTGGATATGTGGCAGTATTTCTTTCCTTATGCCCCCCCCCACTCCCATCTTTCTTCAGCTAAATAGATTATTTTTCACTTTCACTGCAGGCAAAATGTGTACGAAAACTGTTTCACCCTTACGAGGTGCTACATGTTACTATCACCATATAACTTATCATATCAGGTTTGGCAAGAATGTTTAGTATCTTAAAAGAAACATCAACGCCGTAAGTCTAAGAAAGAGTTACACGTTTTTACATCTTTAGGCAAGGAGAGGCAAAGATACTTTTCTACATCTCACTGGGGTGGTGGTGGGATGGAACCGACTTGTAAAGATCTCTTTACCAATCTCTTTAATTTCTAAAACAAAAACAAAATATCTCAGTGAAACTCCCTTGAGCTACACAGGCAGCCAATCCTACCAAAACAGAAACAGTTGTTTCTAGATTTAAATATCATTAAGGATGCAGATTTTGGAGCTGAGGGAAGGCAACTACCGACCCATGCTTTTCTCAGCCCCTCTTGCAGCTGCTGCATGGGTCCACCTTTACAGAGTTACCTATTGGATCCCTCTGATAAGTTACTTGAAACCCCTTGAAACACTATATAAATCTAATGAAAAAGAAGAAGAGTTGGTTTTTTTTATATGCCGACTTTCTCTACCATTTAAGGAAGAATCAAATTGGCTTGCAATCACCTTCCCCTCCCCACAGCAGATACCCTGTGAGGTAGGTGGGGCTGAGAGAGCTCTAAGAGAGCTGTGACTAGCCCAAGGTCACCCAGCAGGTTTCTTGTGGAGGAGTGGGGAAACCAACCCGGTTCACCAGATTTAGAGTCCGTTGCACATGTGGAGGAGTGGGGAATCAAACCCGGTTCACCAGATTAGAGTCCGCTGCTCATGTGGAGGAGTGGGGAATCAAACCCGGTTCTCCAGATTAGAGTCCACTGCTCCTAACCACTACACCACACTGGCTCATGAGCCTGGAGAGCAATGCTAATAAAGGAGAGCACGTTTATAAGAAGGCCCGTATTTATGAAGCAGGTAATTAAAAGCCTCGTCATCAAAGAATACGATTTAAAAAGAAATCTAGATTGTTTCACTGAAGGGATTGCAGAGGTATAGGCTGGTTAGTCTATTGCTTTTTTTTTTTTTTTTTAAAGCAGATGTCTTGTGACATGTCAAAGGCTAGCAAATCTTTGCTCTGGCTTAAGCTTTCTTTTATTATCTTGGGGTGTTTTTTTTTGTGCCATCAAGTCACAGCTGACTTAAGGAAACCTGGTAGGGTTTTCAAGGCAAGAGACGTTCAGAGGTGGTTTGCCATTGCCTGCCTCTGCGTCATGACCCTGGCATTCCTTGGAGGTTGCCCATCTAAATACTAACCAGGGCCAACCCTGCTTAATTTCTGAGATCTGACAAGATTGGGGGCGGGAATAGGGTGAAAGGGCTAAACACAGGAAATCCAGGGTGAAATGCTGTTACCTGACATTCAGATCTAGTTGAGAAAAATGCAGACACCGTGCACTAGTTATGGTAAGCTAGTTAACACCAGCGCAGAGTTGGATGTCACAAGTTTTGCTAAAATAGTTGGCACCAGCCTATCTGGATATCAAATTAAACTTTATAAAATTGAAAATGCTTGACTTTTAAAAATGAATTTGTTAAAAAACCTTACTGCATTAGGGGTATATTTCTATCTCAAGTCAAATTCCTCATGTATCTTGGGATGAAAGATGTCCCACATATTTTTGTTTCTGGTGCTGGAAGTTTCATTGTTTTACAGTACTAAAACACCCAGAGCTTGAAGACATGCTGATCCAGCATGGCCTTTCTTATGCTCTACTGCAGATCAACACAGCTACCCTCTGAAACCAGTAGGAGGATGCTACTGTATGGCTGGAGGTGATTTTAAAAACAATTGCCTTTTGGTCTCCAGTGACTTCCTTAAGGCTACATGGAACAGCTTAATGCTGCAGTATCTCTTCTTCTCTGAAGTACATTATGATTTCACAGTGATAGGAATGAGAATGGCTGTTATTTAGTGGCAGTTAGTAGAAAGCCAGTGTTAAGTTGCCCTAGGCTCAGAATGCCTTTTGCCTCTGGCAGAGGCAGAGTCTTAACTGACCTCACAAGGACTTAACCATTATTTTGCTGGGGAAGGTACTTTAGAACTATATGTGCGGATGGATGCATAAGATCAACCGTGCAAGTTGGGTTGTCTCACTGGAATATCGAAGAACCAATTTTATTACAGTTGATGGTAAGAACATAAGAAAGGCCATGCTGGATCAGACCAAGGGCCATCAAGTCTGTTCACAAAGTGGCCAACCAGATGCCTCTAGGAATCCCACAAATAAGATGACTGCAGCAGCATTACCCTGCCTGTATTCCACAGCACCTAATATAACAGGCATACTCATCTGATCCTGGAGAGAATAGGTATGCATCATGACCTGTATCCATTTTTACTAGTAGCCATGAACAGCTCTCTCCTCCATGAACATGTCCATTCCCCTCTTAAAGCCTTACAAGTTGGCAGCCATCACCACATCCTGGGGCAGGGAGTTCCACTATTTAACTAAGCGTTGTGTGAAGAAATACTTCCTTTTATCTGTTTTGAACCTCTCACCCTCCAGCTTCAGCAGATGAGCCCACGTTCTAGTATTATGAGAGATAATACTCTCTCCATACCATGCATAATTTTATAGACCTCTATCATGTCTCCCCTCAGCCGCCTTCTTTCCAAGCTAAACAGCCCTAAGCGTTTTAACCGCTCCTCATAGGCCAGTTGCCCTAGTCCCCTAATCATTTTGGTTGCTCTTTTCTGCACCTTCTCAAGCTCTGCAATATCCTTTTTTAGGTGTGGTGACCAGAACTGTACACAGTATTTCAGCTGTGGTCTCACCATAGATTTGTTCAGAAACATATTGTATTGGAACCCAGGAGCAGAGTCAAAGGTGCTCCCATGTGACTTTGATCTACATCAGCTGTAGAATGTCTGAACAGTCTTCAAGGGGCAGGCTTGCAGAGTCCGCACTAAAGTAATATAGTCCTGTTCCCATGTTAACTGTGAACACATTACATCCTGCACATATGTGCATATATCTGTGTGTATGAAAAAGCCAATGAACTCTACAAATGAAACCATGGACTAGTACAAGGACTGAAAGCCAGTGTGGTGTAATGGTTAGAGTGTTGGTGTAGGATCTGGGAGACCCAGGTTCAAATCCCCACTCTGCCATGGAAGACTGCTGGGTGACCTTGGGCCAGACACACTCCCAGCCAAACCTACCTCACCGGTTTGTTGTGAGGATAAAATGCAGGTGAGGACAATTGTGTAAGCCACCTTGGGTCTCCATTGGTGAGAAAGGGGGGTATAAATGAAGTAAATAAATAAACAGGGCAAAAGTGGGCTTTAAATCACGCATTCAGCTGTACATTTGTTGAATGTAACATGAGAATTACTCATCACACAAATAAAGAAAAATTAAGTACGCGGATTATAAGTGCATTCACTATAATTTATGAACAAGGCTAGTATACAGTGCAGGCCCTAGATTAAGTCTGAATTCTCGACCAATGGAGGCTATTGTACTTTGCTCACATCATGAGAAGATGAGGCTCACTGGAAAAGACAATAATGCTAGGAAAAGTGGAAGGCAGCAGGAAAAGAGGAAAATCCAGGATGAGATGGATTGACTCAATCAAGGAAGCCACGGCCCTCATTTCGCAAGACCTGAGCAAGGCTGTTTACGACAGGACGTTTTGGAGGCCATTAATTCATAGGGTTGCCATAAGTCAGAAGTGACTTGACGGTGCATAACGCGCACAGAACCTAAAGGCTGTGCCATGAGATAGGAATGTTGCAAAGTACTCTCTGCTGTTGCTGCAGCTTGCTTCCCCTCCCCCAGATTTAGAGGTGGGTCCAGGAGGACCTGAATGTTGTGTCCCAAAGGCTGGAAACCCAAACATCCTTAAAGGGAAGTAACCTGGAAGGGCTTTCTTTTATGAAAACAAGTTTAAGATCAGGCTGTAACTAGTTAAGTGTATTCAGATTTTGTGGATGGTAGGGTCTGCTGAGAGCTCCGCAGCGCAGAGTGTTAAACTGCAGTACTGCAGTCAAAAGCTCTGCTCATGACCTGAGTTCAATCCCAACAGAAGTCCGTTTCAGGGAGCTGGCTCGAGGTTGACTCAGCCTTCCATCCTTCCGAGGTCGGTAAAATGAGCACCCAGCTTGCTGGGGGTAAAGTGTAGACGACTGGGGAAGGCAATGACAAACCACCCTGTAAATATAGTCTGCCTAGATCTCAGAAACTAAGCAGGGTCAGCCCTGGTTAGTATTTGGATGGGAGACCACCAAGGAATACCAGGGTTGCTGTGCAGAGGAAGGCACTGGCAAACCACCTCTGTTAGTCTCTTGCCATGAAAACCCCAAAAAGGGGTCGCCATAAGTCAGCTGCGACTTGAAGGCACTTTACACACACACAGTAAACATCAGGATGTGACATCATCCCATGGGTCAGGAATGACCTGATGCTTGCACAGGGGACCTTTACCTTTTAGGGTCCACTGAGACTCATGGATCTCTCTGCCTAACCTTCCTCACAAAGTTGTTGGCAAGGGTAAGACTATGTAGCCTGGTGTAAGCTTCCCTGAACTCCTTAACGGAATCCAGAGGCAGCTTGTGGGGTGGCTTATAGGGAAGTCCTAAGCAGAGTTGCATCTTTCTCAGCCCCACTGAAGTTGATGGACTTAGAAGGGTGTGACTGTGCTGAGGAGTCTTCCGCTACCAGTACAATTGCTGCTGAGCTCAGCTGAAAGAGGAGAAGGAGCCAGTTCCCTTCCCAGAGGGGATCAGCTCCTGAGCAGACAGCGGTGTCTAGCATGGATGCAAATGCACTCTGGTGCCATTGCTGTCTGATGCCCTCTGGGTGACGTTCCTCAGTTTCCCTTTCCATACATCGGTACTCAGTGGCAGAAGTTCTCCAGTCAACCATCTGCTGCATAAACCACTGCTGGTAGAAGGAGTCAGCAGATAATGGTTGCATTACATCCCCAGCTTGGTTGCAGTGAATCAACAGGGAAACTCTGGCTGTTACCGCACTAGGTATTCCCAGTGATGTATTAAGAGTTTGAAAATGTTATAAAAAATACTGTTCGCACTTTGGCCCCTTTAGCTGTGAAGACGTCTTCCAACCATTTTTTAGCCGTGGCATCCAAAAACCCTTTTAAAGCGATGTTTTTTATAACATTTTCAAACTCTTGATACATTGCTGGGAATACCTAGTGCGGTAACAGCCTCCGTATATGTGTGTGAGAGTGAGCGAGTGAGAGCATGTGTGTGTTAGAGAGAGAATTATTACATAAAAAGAGAGCAAAAGAGGAGGTCCATGACGGATGGAGTCCCCTTCTAGGTTGCCAAGGAAAGCTAGATGTCACTAGCCCCTGAAATGATGCACATGCAAGTAAGGTTTCTGATAGTTGGTCTCTGTTACTCTCATAGCTGCCTGGAAGTACACAAGGGTAATTTATGCATGGTCACTTTAACCTCCTTTATTCCCCGTTTCAGTCAGGATTAAAGTAACCTGGGTTGGGGGAAACTGTGTGCATTGGCTGGAATGATCAGGGACGAAACTGTGTGCTAATGGAGGCATGAATACAGAAAAGCAGTCTCCCAAGTTCAAATCAAGTCCCACCCCTTTAAATGCTGCTCTGTAATTGGCTTACCTTGCAAGAGAAGATTTCCTTCCCTTCAAACCCAACTGCCGCATAAAAAAGCATTTTAAGAACAAAAAATGAAGCAATCTGAAAGGGGGGGGGGGAGAAATCCAAGCCTTGTTTTAAAAAAGCCTTTCTTTTGTTCAGAAAGAGCTCCGAGGTAGCAGGAAGCACTTGAATCCCTGCCTCTTTACACACTGCTTTGTGGTTGACTGTGAGAGAAGCCAATCTTCTGTGCTTCCCCTGTTTGGCTATCTGTATGCTGGCTTGAAGAGGGGTTTGGAATAGGGTGGGGCAAAGCTCAACCCGAGAAAGTTGTATGTTTGTTCAGTGATTCCAGAATGAGCCAGGATGAACGGATTAATTCAGGCCAGAAGAGGAATGGGAAAAGCCAAGTTAATTTTGCATTGAAACAGGTTTGAGCTGACAAGGAATGAGGTAGCATGCATACAGAAAAAATTGATCCTGGCTGAAACCGGGAATAAAGGAGGTTAAAGCGACCATGCATAAATGACAAAAGAAGCAAGAGTGATTAGGAGCCTGTAATGGGAAGGACATCACAATTGTTTTATTCTTGGTCATTGCATCTCCCAGCTTCTCCCCTCTGAAGTGAGTGTGAAGTGCCGTCAAGGCGACCCAGTAGGGTTTTCAAGGCAAGAGATGTTCAGAGGAGGTTTGCCATTGCCTGCCTCCTTGTGGGCTGAGAAATTCTGAGAGAACTGTGACTGGCCCAAGGTCACCCAGCAGGCTTCATGTGGAGGAGTGGGGAATCGAACCCAGTTCTCCAGATTAGAGTCCGCCGCTCTTAACCAATGCACCATGCCGGCTCTTCCTCTCTCTTAGGTAAAGGTAGTCCACTGTGCAAGCACCGGGTCATTACTGACTCACAGGGTGATGTCACATTATGACTTTACTAGGAAGACTTTGTTTACTGGGTGGTTTGCCATTGCCTTCCCCAATGCCTTCCCCTTTCGTCTACACTTTACCCCCAGCAAGCTTGCTACTCATTTTACCAACCTTGGAAGGATGAAAGGCTGAGTCAACCTTGAGCCGGCTACCTGATACCGACTTCCATTGAGATCGAACCCATGCTGGCCCCAAATATGAAACCAGTGAATCCCTTTGTCATTATATTGTTTATGCTAAGAACTAACTTTTTTTGTGTGTTTGTGATGGGGAATGCATATTCCTGTTATTTTGGAGCTAGGACAATTTGAAGCCCTCCTTTATTGCTGTGTCCTTTTCACTCTTCATTTGCCTGGCCCTAGAAGTCAGCCTTTGATTTGAGGCTCTGTACACAACAGCTAAGAGCTGGCAGTTTTCTCCTTTCCTCTGTGAGCTAGGGAAGGAAAAATTCTTGGAGGTGGAGAAGATTGCAACTCCTACCTATTGAGGGGGGGGGCGTGGCTCAGTGGCAGAGCATCTTCTTGGCATGCAGAAGGCCCTGGGTTCAATCCCCAGCATCTCCAGTTAAAAGGATCAGATGGTAGATGATGTGAAAGACCTGAGATCCTGGAGAGCCGCTCCCAGTCTTGAGTAGACAAAGCTGTTGCTGATTGACCAATGGTCTGATTCAGTAGAATGCAGCTTTTATGTGTTGACATGAGCTGCGGTATGCAGACTGCATGATGCCAATCTTGATTTCTACCATGTAGCTCCTGTTGGTCTCCTCCTTAATTCTGGGTGGCCAATTCTGTATCCTTGGGCTGCTACAGAGACCTGGTAATGCATTTGGGTGCTACTGTGGGCAGTCTAGCTGGTTGTGTAACTGTGTTGACATTGCCTAGTACAGGTGTGGTGTATGGGCTTCCTGGAATGGGGCTCTTTTGCTTTGATCACCTAGTGGAGGGACCAAGGGATGAACCTGCTTCCTGGAAGATCTTTTCCAAAGGTGAAGTGGTAGCGGTCCTTTGTCTTTTTGAGATGTGCATGAAATCTTTTGTGTCCTTATTGAGATATGCTCATGAGCTAACTCTTTAGCCAGTGTGGTGTAGTGGTTTAGAGCGGTGGACTATAATCTGGAGAACCGGGTTTGATTTCCTGCTGCTCCACATGAGCACATAAACACGTGAACACATGAAGCTGCCTTATACTGAATCAGACCTTTGGTCCATTAGAGTCAGTATTGTCTTCTCAGACTGGCAATGGCTCTCCAGGATCTCAGGCAGAGGTGTTTCACATCACCTACCTGCCTAGTCCCTTTAACTGGAGATGCCGGGGATTGAACCTGGGACCTACTACATGCCAAGCAGATGTTCTACCACTGAGCCACGGCCCCTCCCATGGATGCTAATCTGGTGAACCGGGTTGGTTTTCCCACTCCTACACATGAAGCCAGCTGGGTGACCTTGGGCTAGTCACAGCTATCTTAGAGCTCTCTTTGCCCCACCTGCCTCACAGGGTGTCTGTTGTGGGGAGGGGAAGGGAAGATTATTGTAAGCCGGTTTGATTCTTCCTTAAGTAGTAGAGAAAGTCGGCCTATAAAAACCAATTCTTCTTCACACCAGGCTGTGAGCCATCTTGCTGTCTAAAAGATAACTCAGAAAGGACAATAGAACAATTCATGATCAAATCCATTAAGAACACTAACAGCAGTTAAAGTCACCAATAAAACAGCAGTTGAAAGAGCTGTACAGTAAAACAGTAGGAAGGGGAAGAAAGCCCAGACTTGCCTCTCACTAGGACAGGGTTGTGGCTCTGTGATAGAGCATCTGCTTGGCATGCAGAAGGTCCCAGGTTCAGTCCCCAGCATCTCCAGTTAAAAGGATCAGGTAGTAAGTGCTGTGAAAGGCCTGTACCTGGGACCCTGGAAAGTCAGTGCCAGTGTAGACAATACTGACATTGATGGGCCAAGGGTCCTGTTCAGTATAAGGCAGCTTCGTGTGTTCCAATAAATGGGGGGAAATATCTTCATTTGGGGTCTAAAACACAAAAGTGAGAGCTTCAGGCAAGTTGGTGCAGGAAGGCAGTTTCCCAGATGGGGGTGCCGCAACCACAAAGGCATATTTCTTGCAAAACCTCTGTTGGAGATCTTGGGCCAGTTTATATGGGAGCAGGTATTCCTTCAAATACACAGGGGGACTCGCTTTCAGGTGAAACTGACCGAGCCTTATTATGCCTTGGTTTAACATTTGTTACACATGTAGCAGCCTGAATGTGTGTGTGAAGTGCAGTCAATTTGCTTCTGACTCATGGCGACCCCGTGAATGAAAGTCTTCCAAAATGTCCTATCTTTGACAGCCTTGCTCAGGTCTTGCAAATTGAGGGCTGTGGCTTCCTTTATTGAGTCAATCCATCTTTTGTTGGGTCTTCCTCTTTTCCTGCTGCCCTCAACTTTTCCTAGCATGACTGTCTTTTCCAGTGACTCTTGTCTTCTCATAATGTGACCAAAGTACGACAGCCTCAGTTTAGTCATTTTAACTTCTAGGGTCAGTTCAGGCTTGATTTGATCTAGAACCCACTGATTTTTTGTTGTTTTTTGGCAGTCCACAGTATCCATAACACTTCTCCAACACCACATTTCAAAGGAATCTACTTTCTTCCTATCTGCTTTCTTCAATGTCCAGCTTTCACACCCATACATAGTAATAGGGAATACGATGGCATAAATTAACTTAATCTTGGTGGCCAGTGACACATCCTTACACTTCAGCAGCCTGAATAGCCCAGACTAACTCAAGTTCAGCAGAGCTTGAAAGCTAAGCAGGGTCAGTACTTGGATGGGAGACCACCAAAGAAGACTGGGGTTGCTATGCAGAGGCAAGCAATGGCACCCCATGTCTGCTCATCTCTTGCCCTGAAAACTCCATAAATCAGGTGTAATTTGATGAAACTTAAATACACAAGAACACAATCAACTGCCTTGTACTGAATCAGACCATTGGTTCATCAAGGTCAGTACTGTAGACTCAGCCTGGCAGCAGCTCTCTCAACTCTCAGACAGAAGTGTCTCGCATCCCCTATCACCTGATTGATACCTGGAAATGCCAGGGATTGAACCTGGGACTTTCTGCATGCCAAGCAGATGCTCTGCCACAGAGCCGCAACCCTGTCGTAGAGAGAGGCGATCAAAGTTTGGTCACATTCTGAGAAGACGAGTCGCTGGAGAAGACAATAACACTAGGAAAAGTGGAAGGCAGCAGGAAAAGATGGATCAACTCTATAAAGCAAGCCATGGCCCTTAGCTGGCAAGACCTGAGCAAGGCTGTTAATGATAGGATGTTTTGGAGGTCGTTAATTCATAGGTGCCATAAGTCGGAAGCGACTTGACGACACTTAACACACACACAGGTGAAATTTAGACAGAGTTGCACATGAACGCATGAAGCTGCCTTATACTGAGTCAGACCCTTGGTCCATCAAAGTCAGTATTGTCTACTCAGACTGGCAGCGGCTCTCCAAGGTCTCAGGCAGGGGTCTTTCACATGACCTACTTGCCTAGTCCCTTTAACTGGAGAGGCTGGGGATTGAACCTGGGACCTTCTGAATGCCAAGCGGATTCTCTAACGTTGAGCTACAGCCCCTTCCCAGTTGCAGTTGGGGTGATAGTTGTATGACTTTCTCTCCCCCCCCCCGCCCCCGAACAATCTAAGGAATGCACCATGCATTGAAAGCAGGTATTTTGGAAAGCGTTCTGCTTAACCTTCTTCCTCCCTGAAGGGTGCCAGGATTATTTAATCATGCCATCCCTACCTGCTCTGCAGCCTCAAGGGGTATTACCATGGACCATGTGATTTCTGCTAATCCAAACTTTTGGGGTTGGCGCACACAGACGTCTCTGCTCTGCTTTGGTAACATTCCTACATTAATATATGCTGAGCTGTGCTACTGTTTCTGCTTTGCTAGAGGCAGTTCCTAGGGGAAGGTTCGTGGTTTCTCTTTCCAAGGCGTCGTTCTTTGTTGGGCGTGGGAGGATTGGCTTTGTCGGGCTGCTGCTCTTTTTCTTTGGCTTGCTAAGCATCGGCTGCTTCGGTGGCTCCCTGCCTTGGCAACGTCTAATTCCCCAGCTGGCGGCCAACACAATACCGGGAGGTGGAATGCCTTGGATTGTTTTTAAAAACAAAAACCAGGTTGCTCTGTAGGAAGCGTCAAAGCTACGCTTGGAGTGCATGCGTTCCAAGCCTGACAGCACTTGGTAGGATGTCAATTTTACATCAAATCCAAACCGGGTTTACCCACAAGCAAAGTAAGCTACAGTTTAGGGCCTGTTGCACTTTACTGTGCTGTTATGAAGAAGAAGCATCGGAAATAATAAATAATAAATATAAATAAAAGAAGAAATCCAATGGATTAACAGAAACAATTCTAGCATAACCTTTTGCGTGTCAGAGTTCCCTTCATCAGGTGCATGGAGTATATATCCATTAAGATGATTTGCTTATATATACACAAGAAAAAGATGCCAGCTCTGTTTACTCAGAGTGGGGTGAGGGCACTCCTAAATGATGTTAGGTAGGCAAAATAAGATTAACAAGGAATCCAGTGCAGTAGGAAACGAAATAAGCCAATACAAGGCAGTTGTATGCAGAGGTATAGCTGAACTACTTAACATCCATAAGGGTTGAGTTGTGCAAGATATGTGTTAATATTGGGGGGATAATCTTGAACTTATTAATGAATTCTAACAACAATTTCACATTGGATTCTCCCTTTGAAGTTTTTTAAAGTATATGAACAATGCTTTTAAGATCAGAAACTTTCTCCTGTGATCATCTAGATCACTGTGATTTGGGGAGGATATGCAATGTTATGCACATATCTTCTTAAAAGAGGACCTCATCTGCTCCCCCCCCCAATTTTTTCTGAACAGTGGGCCACACGGAGAATTCAGAGAGAAATAAGAGAGCAGCGGACAGAAGCAATGAAAACTCCTAATTCAAATGGTAAGTTGGTTTCTTAAAACTGGGAATTTGTCCCCAACACTGACTTAAAATCTTAAACTATTGTCGGGCAGTGGGAAGAGGAGTTTGAGGGCCAAAAGGAGATCCATGGTTAACCCAAGAGCCATACCCTTTATTCACAGATGCCCCAGACATTGATTTGATAGGTGAGAGAAAGCATTCAACTCTTTCGTCCTCCTTTTGGAAAATTCCTCCAAAGCTGCATTTAGCAGTGGAGGTTGTGGGGAGGAGAGGTTTACTGCTTTAGGCATTTGTACCTGTCTCCTCTCTCACGCAGATCAGCTTTTACAAATCTGCAGAAAATCCTAAGTGCAGATGTTTCACATCATGCCTGCTTTGGCCCTGGGAGCAGAAGACAGTGAGGGTTTGTTCAGGAATGAAAAATAAGTTCCATAAAAGGAGGCCTGGTTGTGGTTCTGGAATTTAACAAGGCAGTTGAACGTTGCTGCAGTTTTTCGGCCTTGTAACTTTGCAAAACTACAAATTGTTTAGAACAATTGTTCATAGTTTTTCTGCATGCACAAATGTTCCACTTTTTTTTTGGGGGGGGGGGGGGAAGCATATGGCTCAAAAGAATCCAATTTGGATTCTCTGCCTGGTCACCTTTCCTGGAGGTGATTCTTGCTGTCCATAGGTAACTGGCAGAATTAGTATTGACATATTTGTGTGAACTCATTTTGGGTTACCATGAAGTGCCAAAACTAAAGACGTGTGTTGTACAGACGTGGCTGCATTCTTGATAAAGCTGGATCCAAGCAATTTTTCTGATGAGAAAAGGAGGTGCCCCCCCTTTGGTCACCAAAAAGTCTATCCCAGAGATAATGGGACATACATGGACAAAAAGCCATGTGGGTGGGAACTGTAATAAGGAGGTGAGTTGGATAAGGTTGAGTGAAGAAGCTGGATCCAAACAGGGTTGCCAACTTGGCATTGGGAATTACCTGGAGATTTTGAGGGTGGAGCCTGCAGAAGGAGGGGTGGGATTTCAGTGGGGTATATTGCCATAGAGTCTACTCTCTGAAGCAGCCATTTTCTCCTGGGGAACTGATTTCTGTAGCCGGGAGATCAGTTCTAATTTTGGGAGATCTCCAGGCCCCACCTGGACATTGGCAACAATAGATCCAACCAGTGGCATTCCAGGAATGGTGAGTGTCACCCAGAATCTCCCTTCTAGTGACTAGCTTGTGTGTCTGCTCCTTCTGATTGGATTCCCAATAGGGCTGCAAGCTTTAATCGGCTTAATGAGTAGATGGATCAACAAAAGGTTTAGTTAATTAATTGTGGAAGGCAAACTTTAATGGGTGTTAGTTCAGATTTTTTCTCTTTTATGTGTGTTTATATTCTACACATTTGTTTACTTTGGTTGAAATGCAATCCTGTGACAGGGATTTGTGGGGGCCCGAAGGAGAATATTAATTACACGGGCTTTTGGCTAGGCACAAACTTATTTAATCAGCCCATTGGCTGAAAAGTAGATTACTCAATTAATTCTTGATATTTTGTTGGTGTCCTTAGTTGCAACACCGTTTTCTCCCTGGTTCCTTGGGGACTTTGTCATCTCCTCTTGTGAGGAAGGACAAATGCTTAATGCAATTTCCTTTTACCCCAGTTGTGAAATGATGATTTCACCTTTGCTGTGGTTGGAATATTTGCAATATGACGGGGCTGCTGGATGTGGTTGACTGGGGCCAGGGTGGGAGGAGAGAGAAGAAGGATGTAGTTCTCACTTTGGTTGTTTATGCATGGGTACTTTCACTCATGTTTGCCCCTGGTCTGTCTCGGTTGTTCCTTGGAGTTATGCATGAATTTTCCCTCCATTAGAGATGACCTCGCTGCCAGCCCTCACAAATCCCGGGACTTCCTGTTCCTCTATTAACCCAATTTTCCCTCTCCCCTGAGCAAACTCGGGTGGAATCCTCGTGCATAAAGCAAAGTGCAGGACACCCAAGCTTGGTTTCTCTCACAGCTAATTACAAAGCAGCATGTAATGGGGAGGGGATTCAAATGCTTCCTGTGTCCTTGGAGCTCTTTCTGAGCAGAATAAAAGCTTTTTAAAACCGAGGCTTGGATTTCTCCTCCCCCTTTTCAGATTCCTCCATCTTTTGTTTTTTGTTCTTAAAATGCTTTTTTATGCAGCAATTGGGTTTGGGGTGGGATTTTCTCTCATAGTAAGCTCTACAAAGTACGCCAATTACAAAGCAGCATTTAAAGGGGCGCGGACTTGATTTGAGCTTGGAGGCTGCTGGTGCATAGATTCCCAACAGGAATCTGTTGTTTCTTGTTTGTGTGAAAAGGCATTGTGTTTTAGGATCTTCTCCTGTCGAGGGCTTAACAAAGAAAGGGAGGCAATTGTCCCAGAGTCTCTTCATCCCCTGTGGCCTAGGATTTTCACTTCCCCTGCGCCGTGCTCTGGCTTTCACTGTGAATGTGACCCGAGCGACTTAATGCCACAGCCGTGTCTCCAGTAAGCACTGTGTCGCATTAAATGCCAGCCTGCGCCTGCATAATTCATCCGGGCCGGGTTCTGTGACACTGCTTTCTTCCTCTACCAGCTGTTGGCTTGAAGGATTGTATTGTTCTTTGAAACCGTTGGACTGGCATTACTGGGGAGATGGGGCTTGTATTACATCAGGGAACCTAGAGCTTTCTCTAGGATTGCCTCCTCTCCCTTCAAGCAGGGCTCAAGTGTCTTAGCAGTTAAAGGGCAGACCAAAATCCAATTTGCACAGTGCTTCCTGGCAGGGACAGGAAAGGCCTGTGTAATAGTGAGCAGTATACGATCGAGTAACTAGAACAAGGAACAGAACAGTGGAATTTCCAGTGTGGCAGGTGAAGGTATAGACAGGTCGGTGCCGCTCAAGCTGGCTGCTTGCCCTGGGGTCAGTGACATGGCTGCCTTAATCTAGAAATGGCATGCTTATCCGAGGGCTTTGCTTTGCTATCTCAGCGGCCCCGTTGCCTCCAGGGTGTAAAAGAATAACATTGGGCAATGTGGCTTGGTAATGAACAATTTCACACTTTCATCTGGGCTTCCCCAGCGTGGACAAAGCCCAGATGTTGACTGCTCTGTTTTTAAGATCTCTGTGGAAATCAAGATCCGGCCTGTTGGCTCGAGGCACTAGATCGCTAGGTGAATGCTTGGTCTAGTAGGGCTCAGCTTTTCCCAAAGAGGACCCCCCAACAATGGGTCTGAGAAGGGAGGCGCTGTGGTAGCAGAGGCAGGGAAGAGTCAGAGGCTGCGGGGGAAGAGGCAGTGTGTCTTCTCCTAGGGCAGGGATGAATGTGAGAGGGTTTCCTCAAGGACCCAGAATCAGTGGCAGATCTACTATGGAACTGATGAAGGTTAAGCTTCAGGGCCCCTAATCTGGGAGGGGCCCTGAAGCAACTTTTTTTTTTAAATGAGTGAATTTTTCAACAAAATCAATGGAGTATTTTTAAAGTATTTGGTGTTAAATTAAGGCTATTTTAGTGATAGAATCATAAGCCAGTGGGTTGAAGTACTTAATATTGACCTTAGAATATGCTCTAATACCCATTTCATATGGTCTCCAAACGTCAAAAAAAGGTCAAATTTCAAATTTTTCTTGGGGGCTTGCAGGGCCTGAACCCCCAGATGTATGTGCTGGCTGAGCTCACCAGAATCTATTCATAGCCTACATGTTGGCAGCTGGATCCTTGAATCCTTTGTTGGTGCACTGCTTAGAAGTTCTATAGCTCAGCCCTTAGGCTGGAGCCAATCAGAACCATAAAAAGACACCTGAATTCTCAATTTAGGCTGCACTCGTCTCACATGTGCATTTTAACACCAAAAATCAGATTTTCACCTCTTCATCCATACAAGCCCCCTCTGATGATCTTCTACCTCTATTAGAGAATGAACCAACCAATACATCTGCCATAGAACAACCCCACTGAAGGAGATAACAGCGATTACCCAGACCTCATTGCTGGTTGTGAAAGGGCCCCCATAACAGGTCAAGCATCAGGGTCCCAAAAATGTAGGTCCACCACCACTCAGAGTTGGAGGGCAGACTGCATGGCCTTCTTCAGGAACAATTCTTGCTAACCTCTCGAGGCCTAGTTCTGACTGAAGTGGTAAATCAGACCGTGGGGTGTCCCACATTCACACTGCAGATCGATTGAATGCTCTTTCCCATGTGCTCTCCTCCCCTCTCACCACAGATATGTAGAAAACTAGATATTGGGAAGGCCAGTTGGAACCCTTCTACCTGACACGTAGTCTTCTGTATAGGGAATTTTGTTTTGTACACTGAAGCATTTGGCGGTTTAGCCTCTCCTGAAAACTTGAAGGTCAGGTACAAGTTTGCCACTTGTGTGAGAACTAAATCAGAGTATTGGATCAGGGAGACCTGGATTAAAATCCCTGCTTCTCTGGACGATCTTGGTCCTATTGTTTCCTCTACTTGCCTTGCAGGATAGTTGTGAAAATGAAATTGGGAATTTCCCCCCTAGTATCCATGAAGGAGAAGGCAAATGATAGTGGAATGGGTTGCATTGTGTTCTGAACAAACTGATGTGATTCAGTGCATTTATAGAAATTAGCTGACCAGGATGAGAATGTCCTTTTTGGGGACAGTTTGTTTCCTTCCCTGGAGAAGGATGTTGTCTGAAACAGGAACATTCCTGTATGAAACAGGAAAATCCAGTTGCAAACGATTGCTAATGTGCATTGAAAGAGCATTAATGAATGCATGTGAAAGCAGTCAGTATTTACATACCACTTTTCTGATGAGTATGCAAAGCTGCTTCCAATGATACAATAAAACACAAACATGAAAACGTACAACACAACAGCAAAAAGGTTTAAGGCAAGCGATACAAGAGCAAGTCAGGTTCCAAATGCCCTTTGGAACAATTTCCTCTGATATTTTCTCCCACAAAACTCACTGGTGATCCACTCTCTTCTCTAGGCAGCACATTGTAAAGGGCTGAGGCTGCCACAGAAAAAGCCCAAGTATGGGGCTGAGTCTTCCTCATTGGGACTGCAAGTGAACCCTGTTGAGATAAGCACAACTCCTGGGGAAAGGAACCCTTATGTGCCAAAAAATGCAATATCCCATTTAGCAGCCTTGTAGTACAGTGCAGTGCTCTGCAGCCCATCTCCTGGCCATGTGAACGACACCTTTACAACCACTTTTTTTTTTACTTGCTGCCTTTTGGAAGGATTTGTTGCCTGTGTGCATGCAAAGAGAACAAGGGTGCCCTGCCTTCTCTGCCTCTGCATGCCCAGTGATCAACATCAGGGAAAGGGCACTCAATGGTAGAAGATTCCCTGGTGGCTCTGACCTTTGTTCTGTTCCTCACTAGGGTGCCTCTCCTTGGCTGTTTATGCTTGGTAATTAGCAGCGCGTTCCAGGCTGAAGCGCCCTGCATATTCTTCATGCTGAACCTTCATTCCAGCCTTCACTGCGAAGCCAGCGCATAACTGCTTGGCATTTCTTAAGAGCCCCTTTAATGCGACCTTTTGTATTTGCTCTGCCCCCACACTGAAGCATTTACTGAAGTAACCATGAAAAATCATAGCCGCTGCTTAGCTATGGAAACAACCATTGCTAACGGCTATGTAAACGAAGGAGCAGGCGAATGGGGGGTTGAGTATGTTTGACTTTCTCCCCTTGCATCGGGACCATGAATAGTAATTTTAAAGGGCAGATTTAAAAAAGCAGCTTTGAGCGAGCATCAAAATTGACCCTGCATAAATGGCCCTTGTATTTGGACTTGGTGTTTCCAGGGTCCAACCCTCTTGCTGTCCATGGTCCTGACCTTGATGGTAGAGAGGGCTTCAGAATGGTGGCATCCGAATGGAACCATTTGCCTTTGAAAGTTACAAGGGCCACTCATGTGGCTTGGGGAGGGGCCGCGGCTCAGTGGTAGAGCATCTGCTTGGAATGCAGAAGGTCCCAGGTTCAATCCCTGGCATCTCTTGTTGGAAAGACCAGGTAGGAGGTAATGTGAAAGACCTCAGCCTGAGACCCTGGAGAGCTGTTGCCATTCTGCGTAGGCAGTACTCTGTGATAGACTAGTGGTCTGATTCAGTATAAGGCAGCTTCATGGGTCCATGTGTGTCAACTCTGGCTCCCTTCTATGTCATGTGACTTCCTGACACATGCATGTTGCTTCGTGGGTTTGGAAAGGATGAAGACCACTGGGTGAGTAGATATGCTGCAATGCCTGGTGAGCAGTACATGATGCGATCACCCCACAAGCAAGGCACCCACCCTTCTCTACCAAAGCTGGCAATTGGTTAATTAACAGCAAGTGCATGGTACACAATGTCCTTACAGGGCAAATATGTCCCATTGATTCATGATGATGAGTCGATCTATGTGTAGAATATAATGCCCCCCCCCGAAAAAAATTATTAATCTGAATCAAGTGCTTGGTCCATCAAGGTCAGTATTGTGTACTCAGACTGGCAGTGGCTCTCTGGGGTCTCAGGTATTTCACTTCATTCTGATGCCATTCCTCCAAGGAGAGTATATGTTGCTAACTGTCTTTCTTTAATACTGAGCATAAATTAAACATGAAAATAGTACTAGGCATTCCTTCGAAGCTGCACATGGGACTGCTGCTTTACTTCTGCCTGGCTTAAATATCTCCTTGTGGCTTTCTATAAATATATAATGTCTTGCTCTGCAGTTATCATACAGAGAGATCACACCACAATGGAGGAGGCGATCGTGGGCCTGCGCCGAGGGGACTTCGAACTCTCCGACGCTTTTTATTACTGCAAAAAGGGCGTCGAGGTGATTGTGGAAGACGAGGTCACCCAGCGGTTCACATCGGAGGAGCTGGTGTCCTGGAACCTCCTCACTAGGACCAACGTCCACTTCCACTACATCAGTTTACGGCTGACCGTGGTGTGGGTTATTGGGGTCTTTGTGAGGTATTGCCTCCTGCTCCCTCTTCGGTGAGTCTCACTCAAAATTGCATGGATGTGTATAGTGTAGAAGCTAGTTGTTGGGGTGGTTCAGTTATTGGAAGCCTAGAAATGGCTGATGGCACATGATTGGAAGGCCTCTATGTGTGACTCGCTCGGTTCCAGTGACCCCTTCCACACCCCCAAAATGACCAATGAGATATTGAAATTGGATCATGTGCATGTGTGCAAACAGCATGGTATAGTGGTTAAGAGCGGTGGTTTGGAGCGGCGGACTCTGATCGGAAGAACTGGGTTTGATTCCCCACTCCTCCACATGAGCGGCGGAGGCTAATCTGGTGAACTGGATTTGTTTGCCCACTCCTACATCTGAAGCCAACTGAGTGACCTTGGGCTAGTCACAGCTCTTTTGGAGCTCTCTCAGTTCTAAGAGATCCAAGCCAGAACATGTACTTTCTAGGGGTGAATGTAAAGTTGAAAACATGTCTGCAGTGTTATGATTTCTAAAGCATTGCTCACTACTTGTGAGTCATTGATTTGAGGATGCGCTCATTTCTAATTAGCAGTTCACTGCCTGATAAGATTAAGGCATCAGATAGGGGAAAGTAGGGTGCAATCCGTATTGAAGGCAGTAGCAGAACCGCCATTGATTAGAAAGGAGCAGGGCCAAGTATAGGCGTAAGATACTGTACATGACTCCTTTTTAACTGGCGAAGGGCAAAAAGGTTGTGTCCTGCAAACTGATTGAGCTTCTTTGTTCCATCTGAGCAGAGCATGGCAAAGCTTAGCTAAATACAAGGGCAAATTTGGCATCTTTCATTCAACAGAGCTCAGTATAAGCCTACTTGAGTCTAAGGTGGACAGTGAAGACCAGAACTGTTATCCCCAGAAAGCCCATTTCTTCTGAGCAAAAACTTGCAGGACAGCTTCTCAAACTGCAGCCTACTTGAAGATGCTCCCGTTGGGATCTCCTGGTCACCCATCAATAATTCATCTTGGTTTTTCTCTTTCATTTTTTCCCCTCAGTGTCACCTTGGCAAGCATTGGGATCCTTTCCATGATTGGGGCTACCACCCTTGTGGGGAAGCTGCCAAATAGTGAGTAAGTAGATCTCCTTCGCACTATTCGGCTCCTTCTGGGAAAAGAAAGTTTACCAAATAGGAGAATGAAGATTTGACTCTGCCTTACACAAACCTCATGCATCAGCGATGGTATCTCAGAGATGTGACGTACTCCAGGAAGGTGTATCCACTTGGCCAAGCGAGCTCTTTTTCTAGAATGCTGTCATGTGCAGTGGAATGCACAACATCATGGTGGGTGGGGGCATTTGTAAGTGAGTTGGAGAGTCAGCGTGGTGCAGTGGTTAGAGCGTTGGACTAGGATCTGAGAAACCCAGGTTTGAATCCCCACCCTGCCATGGAAGCTTGTCAGGTGGTCTTGAACCAGTTGCGCACTCTCAGCCTAACTAATCTCACAGGGTGGTTGTGAAGATAAAATGAAAGACAGCAATGGAATCTCCTTTAGCTCCCAGCATGGTGTAGTGGTTAAGAGCGGTGGTTTGGAGCAGCGGACTCTAATCTGGAGAACTGGGTTTGATTTTCCACCCCTACACATGAAGCCAGCTCGGTGACCTTGGGCTCTCTCAGCCCCACGCACCTCACAGGGTGTCTGTTGTGGGGAGGGGGAAGGAAGGTGATTGTTAGCCGGTTTGATTCTCCCTTAAGTGGTAGAGAAAGTTGGCATATAAAAACCAACTCTTCGTCTTCTTCATTGTGGAGAAAAGAAGGATATAAATAAATAGGAAATGATGGAAAGTAGGAAGAGACAAGAGAGGGGACTTGCAGGGGAGAGGATGTCGATTTCCCTCTGGCTCTACATCCATCCCTTTTTTGTCAGCTCTACTTTTCTTCCCCACGGGCTCCTGTTCCACAACCTCCCATTTCTTCTCATGTTGACTGCCGTTGCAATGTCAGGTGCCATTTTGAATTGTGGGAGGTCATACATGCAAACAGACGTAGGTATTTGATGCTGTAAATAAAACGTGTTTCTCTTTTTAAAGAAGATTTTGTCTGGGTGGGGCTGCTTCCACACGTAATTGAATAGTGTGGTATTATCCCATTCCCTTCTAGTAGTCATAAGAACATAAGAAAGGCCCTGCTGGATCAGACCAAGCCCCATCAAGCCCAGCAGCCTGGTCACACAGTGGCCAACCAGGGGCCTCTAGGAAGCCCACAAAAAAAGACTACTGCAGCAGCATTATCCTGCCTGTTTTCCAAAGCAGCTAATACAATAGTCATGTTCCTCTGATCCTGGAGAGAATAGGTATGCATCGTGACTAGTAGCCATTTTGACTAGTAGCCATGAATAGCCCTCGCCTCCATGCACATGCCCACTCCCCTCTTAAAGCCTTCCAAGTTGGCAGCCATCACCACATCCTGGGGCAGGGAGTTCCACAGTTTAATGCGTCCACAACTGGATTTTTTCAGTGTGGATAGGGCATTCCGGGAAGTGAATCCCAGCGCCAACAACGTGTGGATGCGTCCGAGGCAGTGGAGTAAAGCACAGCTATTTTCTTACAGACTTGTAAGATCTTACAGGCTGTTACAAAGTCACCCCGAGTTAGTTTTTCAGGTTACACAGTGGCTCACTGCATGCGTCATAATAGCAGCTGCCTTTTGGTCCACAGGTCACACACGGACACTGTACAACAGCAGCTGTTTACCTTGTTTAGCCCTGTTGATATGTGCAGACTCCGTGGCTTGCATTCCACATTCGACATTCTTTGGTTCTTTCCCAACAGCCAACTGTTACCAAAGTGAAGTCAGCTTGTAGGTTCAGTCGAGCAAAGGTCATGGTGGCCACGAGTCTGCTTTCTGTTGTAACATGACATGCTGATTTTACCACAGATCCCTAATTGGCTGTGAGGAGATGTTCATTTTGACAGCCTACTAAATCAAGTTGAGGGAAAGCTAATGGCCAACGGGAATACGCATAGCTGCAGGGACTGTGTGTGCGGATGTGTGAGAGAGGATTGTGTTGATAGTCTTTCTACACGGAGCTGGGGGAAGGGAGATTGGAAGCCCTCAAGGTGTTCTAGTGTTATGGGGCAGCCTGCTGAGGCTTCCTCAGATGAAGAGGACCTTGAAGCAGCAGGCAGTAGCAGACAGGAACAGCAGCAAGCTGAGCAAGCACAGACAGATGAATGTCTCCTGTGCTTGCCACCACCCAGGGACTCACCTGTGTCCAGCAGCAGCCCTCCACAGCCACTGGAACAGCTGTGCCAAAGGTGCAGAACACTCCTACGTGAGCACAGAAGGGGTGCCAGATTACAAGCACTACAAAGAAAATTGCTGGCTGACAGCAATGAGAGTAATGAGCTCCCTCCAGCAGAGAGCGCTGAGTGAGAACCAGCTGTTGCTGGTTCCTCGTAGGCTTATTTAAACAGAGGGGGTTACCACACTTTGTATTCCCAACGATGTATTAAGAGTTTGAAAATGTTATAAAAAACATCGCTTTGAAAGGGTTTTTGGATACCACGGCTTATAAATGGTTGGAAGACGTCTTCACAGCTAAAGGAGCCAAACAAAGTGCGAACAGTATTTTTTATAACGTTTTCAAACTCTTAATACATCGGTGGGAATACATAGAAAGTGCGAACAGTATTTTTTATAACGTTTTCAAACTCTTAATACATTGGTGGGAATACATAGAAAGTGCGAACAGTATTTTTTATAACATTTTCAAACTCTTAATACATCGCTGGGAATACAAGTGCGGTAACCCCCAGACACTGGCATCCAGGCTGACATGGGAACAACCTGGTATTACTACCCTGTGTCTCTTGGTCCTCTGATTATTTCTGAAACTTAGCAAGGAATTACCCAACATTCCAAGGTGCAGCGATCATTGAGCAGTTTTAGCATATTGACAAATGACCAGCTGGGTGTGAACGATGAGTTTAAGTGTCCTTTTGATGGCTCGTCCTGGGTGGATGGGATGTTAGGGTGCTTTTATTGATGGCTGGATTGGATTAACAATACTTCAGGGTTGCCCAACTGTCTGTATCTGGAAATTGGTTTACATTGCCTTGATAAAGTACCCCTTGGAGCAAGGGATATGATTGTTTTAGGCATGCCTTGGAGCTGGGGGGGGGAATGACACCCATCGATAAAAGTATCTCAACTGAGTGTCTCAACTGAGGAGAGGACAGGGGCCTTACAGGGTATGCGCTTCAAAAAAAATTGTACTAGTTTTTTATCCAGATTACATTACCATTATGTTCTGTGGGAAGACCTGGCCCCTGGAGTTAAGCAGGTCTGCACAGAAGTAAGTCTTATTTTATTCAATGGGGCGTACTCCCACGAAAGTCTTTTTAGGATTGCAGCTGTGGGTGGCTGCATTACATAATAACCAGTGGTTGCAACTGGGTATGTGTGTCACCAGCATGATGCAGGGGTCAAGAGCGGTGGTTTGGAGTGGTAGATTCTGATCTGGAGAACCGGGTTGGTTTCCCCACTCCTCCACATGAAGCCAGCTGGGTGACCTTGGGCTAGTCACAGCTCTCTTAGAGCTCTCTCAGCCCCACCTACCTCACAGGATGTCTGTTATAGGGAAGGGAAGGTGATTGTAAGCCAGTTTGATTCTTAAGTGGTAGAGAAAGTCAGCATATAAAAAACCAACTCTTCTTCTTCATCATCTTGTACCATTCTAACAAACTTCCCAAACCCTTCTGCTGTCTTGCAGAACCAAGAGCTGGCTGAGTGACCTGGTCCACCTCACGTGTTCCCGGATCCTTGTGAGAGCGCTGTCTGGCACCATTTATTACCATAACAAGTAAGTGAGAGCATGGATTCCTTCCTAATTCTCTTGTTGGGAAACCTCTTTTGTTCAGGCCCAGTGGTGTGCTGATAGCCACAAAGTTCTCTGCCATCCTCCAGGAGTTAGGAGAGCCAGAGAAAGTGACTCAGAATAAGGAAAGATATGCGGTTTTGCTTAGTCAAGTGGTCTTCAGTTTGTGGTTTTAAGACCCTCAAGCGGATCTCAGAATCTCACCTGCTGAGTAAACAGCCCCCTATATAGCCACCATTTTAAAATTCTATAACTGCACATATCTCTGTAAAATATAATAATCTCATTCTACAAAAGAGAAACCATCACACCATAGAATCTCTCTAGGTAATCACATATATATACAATGCAAAACTTCATCTCTTACATTCTCCTCTGGATTCCTTCTCTCCCAGTACTATAGAGAAGGTTACAGATTTTTAATAAGTTTTATGCTGGGCTGGTGTTTCAGGAATCTCACTGTTGTAACTGCTTTAGCGGTGTTCTTATGGTTTTTATGGCATCTAGGCTCTTTCTTGCATGCCCAGGGTAGTGCAAATCGCCCCTTTAGGGGTCAGGAAGCTATTTCCCCCCAGGCCAGATTGGCCAGAGATCCTGGTTTGTTTGTTTTTGCCATCTTTTGGGTGTGGAGTAGGGGTCATAGGGTGTGTGTGTGTGGGGGGGAGGTAGTTGTGAATTTCCTGCATTGGGCAGGGGGTTGGACTAGATGATCCTGGTGGTCCCTTCCAACTCTATGATATAACAATTTATAAACATTTCCAGCAATAGAAGAAAAAAAGGGGGGGGGAAGGAAGAGAGGGGAGGGCAGCCGAATAGAACCCTCTGCTGCCCTCAACCATATGCTCGGGGGAACAACTCAGTCTTACAGGCCCTGCAGAATTGATTCAAGTCCCACAGGACCTGGATCTCACTTGGTAGAGAGTTCCACCATGCATGCATTTGTTTTGTGTGCAGAATTTGGGTTTTCTTGGTGGACCATTTTCCGAAAGCCTGTTCTTGCGTGTGTGTGTGTGTGTGTGTAAAGTGCTGTCAAGTGGCAACCAACTTATATTGACCCCCATGGGGTTTTCAAGGCAAGGAATGAACAGAAGTGGTTTCTCGTTGGCTGTCTGTGCATAGCAACCCTGGACTTCCTTGGTGGTCTCCCAAGACCCTGCTTAGCTTCTGAGATTTGATGAGATAGGGCAAGCCTGGAACATCTAGGTTAGGACACTGTTATACAAGAAAAATAGAGTTGAAAATAGATGCTTAGCTCAACCCAGCCTCATGTTTCTGGGTGCCGAAGCAACTTGGCGCTCTGGATTTCCCAGCCCTGGAATACTAGGCCTAACTCAGCTGTGTCTGTTACGCAAACAAACTGATTCCCCTCCAGTTCAACACAGATATAGTCTCTTTGAGAGCCAGCGTGGTGTCATGGTTAAGAGCGGTGGTTTGGAGTGGTGGACTTTGATCTGGAGAACCGGGTTTGATTCCCCCACTCCTCCACATGAGTGGTGGACTCTAATCTGGTGAATCAGGTTGGCTTCCCCACTCCTCCAGATGAAGCCAGCTGGGTGACCTTGGGCTACTCACAGCCCTCTTAGAGTTTTCTCGGCCCTGGCTACCCCACAGGGTGTCTGTTGTGGGGAGGGGAAGGGAAGGTGATTGTAAATTGGTTTGATTCTTCCTTAAGTGGTAGAGAAAGTCGGCATATAAAAGCCAATTCTCCTTTTCTTCTCCTCCTCCTCCATCATGATGCCTGTGTGTGTAGGGTGATCAATTTATATGATTATTTGTACTCCTCAAAGCATGGGGATTTCATGTCAATTGCATGCTCTTATGATAAGCCCTTGACATGGGGTATAGGAAAGGATTTGCCTGCTCGTCCGTCACATGAAGTGCCACAAACAGTAATGTGTGAAACGGGACTTTGGCTTAGTGTATAGTTTGCAGGATGTTGTGTGTGTACCTCTACCATCATATAAGAACATAAGAAAGGCCATGCTGGATCAGACCAAGGTCCATCCAGTCCAGCAGTCTGTTCACACAGTGGCCAATCAGGTGCCGATTAGGGAGCCCACAAACAAGACAACTGCAGCAGCATTATCCTGCCTATATAAGACGTTAGCTTTGAAAATGACCTAGGTAGAAAAACTTGCTGCGACAGTTGCTCTGCAGAATGTGGAGAGCTGACCACGTGATGCTGCCTTCTACTGAATCAGACCGTTGGTCTATAAAGGCCAGCTTCATCTGCTGGTACTGGCAACATCTCCCCAAGCTCTGTGCTAGCACCTGCTGCGTAAGATTTATTATCCCTGGATGGAAGGAGGAATTGAGCCTGGGATTATTTTTTGCAATGCAAAGCACATTCTCGACCACTAACCTTTACTCTCCCTTTTAGGCTGTCTCCTACATTTGGTGATTTTGTGTGGGAGTGGTTATTTCACAAGGCATTTCTGGCTGGCTGTTGTAATTATTTTTCATTGTTAAGCAATAGCAAAGCAGAGATACCTTCCTTTTTTTGCTGGTAGACTATAGCCTTTGCCTTGATTTCTTTAATAGATTAGCTTTTATATGCTTTCCCCCCCTTTGTATGTTGCTTGAGAGCAGTAAAGAATTACATTTTAGACATGGTGGGGGAATATAATGCACAGCCTCAGAATGATTATAGTGTTACGGTTTTACAGGAGTAATTATTAGTAAAATTGTGTTGGCAGCTGCAGAAATCATAGGACTGCTGTATAGTTGTGACCAACCTTTGTGTCCTGGATTTGCAGGGAGAACAAACCCCAGAAAGGAGGCATTTGTGTTGCCAACCACACGTCTCCGATAGATGTGATCATTCTGACGAACGACGGGTGTTATACAATGGTATGTCGCAGCAGCTTCGTGGGTTTTGTTCCTTGTGGTTACGAGACAAACGGGCCACTTTTGCAGAAGTTTTGCAAAATCCCCTTTAATAAGAAATCCAAACCCACACCCAATTTACTGCAAATATGGAGAAGTCACTGGGGTTTGCATTGGGTCTCTGGAGGCAGCAGGGAAGTGAAGCCCCCCAAAAAGCAGACTTCTCGAGCACGTTGTATTGAAGCTGCAACTCTGTTTATTGTGATACAAAATTTCTACGGTAACGCTTTTTTTTAAAAAAAACTGCCCTGTCCTGGATAGCCCAGGCTAGCCTGATCTCGTTAGATCTCAGAAGCTAAGCAGGGGCGACCCTGGCTAGTATTTGGATGGGAGACCACCAAGGAATAACAGGGTTGTGACACAGAGACAGGCAATGGCAAACCACCTCTGAACGTCTTTCCTTGAAAACCCCACGAGGGGTTGTCATAAGTCAGATGTGACTTGACGGCAAAAAACCAAACCAAAGTGGGACTGTTCCAGTAAGTACCTTTTAATGCATAGTGACATAGGATAAGTAGTATTTTATCAGTGCTGAAACTGGGTTTTAGTAGCGCCAGGGAAAATACTATGTGGGTCCTGATAAGTATTCAGAGGTCTTTTTTGTACAGGGTTGCTGGGAAAATTCATTAATGCCTTCCCTCCTGCCTGAGGTTGCCAGACTCCAGGTGGGGCCTGGAGATCTCTTGGAAGTACTGCTGATCTCCAGATGATGAAGATCAGTTCCCCTGGAGAAAGTAGTTTTTTGGGAGGGTGAACTATATGGCATTATACTCGGCTGTATGGCATCCTCTTTCTTCTCTGTTACAGTTCCCTCAGCTAACTCCTGTTCAGCTCAGTTATTTAAGATTACTTAGAATGTGTTGAGTCCCAAATAAATGTAATTTAGCTATTATTGGTGATGATTTTGTGTGTTTCTTTGCTGGTGAAATGTCTCTCATTTGATCTGATTTGCACTTCCAGACTAGAGTAAAATTGGAGTCCATAAATTGGCTGGGCTATGTGGTCAAACATATGTAGATAGATAGTTTCCCTGACTGATGTTGACAGCATCCTAGGGATTGTGAGGTCAACCATCTGTAGCCTCGATCTCTCTCCCACTTGGTTAGTTAAATCTTGTGGATACGAGATTAGGATCCTTTGGGCCAATGTTGTGAACTCTTCCTTTCAAGAGAGGGGTTTTTTCAAAGCCTCTGAAAGTAGCTGCTGTTTTATTAGAAAACACTCGTGACAGAGAAATTCTGGCAAATTACAGGCTTGTGTCAGATTTGCTATTTCTGCAGTGATTGAATGAGTGCTGGAGGTCAGACCGACTTCCGGGTTACCAAATGACACACCTGCCCTTGACCCCTTTTGAATTTTCCTTGAGGCTTGGTTTGGCAACAGACAGTGCATTGCTAGCCCTGGTGGGTGATCCCTACTTCCCATGAGAAAAAGGAAATGTATTTTTGTTGATTTCTTTAATTTGTCTATAAAGCCACCTTGTTTAAAGGAGTCTTTCCAGGGCAATTGATTTTTTTTTTTTTGGAAGTGAGTTTTTGTGTCAAAGGTTAGTGGTCAAGAATGTGCTTTGCATGGCAGAAAATAATCCCAGGCTCAATTCCACCTTCCATCCAGGGATGATAAATCTTACGCAGCAGGTGCTAGCACGGAACTTGGGGAGATGTTGCCAGTACCAGCAGATGAAGCTCTCTTTTTCATATTTAATTTTTTAATATATTTGTGTGGGGTAGTTTGCTAGGAAAGGTTGAGGGCAGCAGAAAAAGAGGAAGACCCAACAAGAGATGGATTGACTCAATAAAGGAAGCCACGGCCCTCAGTTTGCAAGACCTGAGCAAGGCTGTCAAAGACAGGACATTTTGGAGGACATTGATTCATAGGGTCACCATGAGTCGGAAGCGACTTGACGGCACTTAACACACAGGTTGCACCAGTATTTGTTAGCAGCCTTGAGTGCTATGAAACCTTGATGCTCTCAAATAGGTGATAAAATAGTGCTTGAATTTCCTGAAAGTAAGGAGAGATCCTTTTAGGGCCCAGCTAAATGTTATCTTGTTGACTGAGAAGATGAGGAATGCGAGGATATGCGTTTTATTTTATTTTTATTTCATTGGGGTGGGGGAAGGAATCAGTAGGTGGGAGAGTGCTTGATTCCTCCTGTGTCCACCAGTTTCTTCCTGCAAGGATGCTTTCCTGAATTGCTTCTAGTTTTTTTTTTGCTGGCTAGGGAAGGAAATTACTCCTCGTGCAGGAAGAGCATTTATAGGGGGAAATTTGTGGGCAGAGAATAGTTAAGTATCCCTTGCCTATCCACTGCCCGGCCGGGCTGAAGCTCCCCCCTCGGCCGCGCACTTGGGAGGGGGGAAAGGGGGACTAGATGCCTCGGCTCTGCGGGCCAGATAAAAGCCCTCTGGGGGCCGGATCCAGCCTGCAGGTTGCATGTTTGACACCCCTGGCCTAGAGCATCCCTGGCCTAGAGCATCCCTGACAAGCGTTTGTCCAGCCTCTGCTTAAAGACTACCAGTGTGGGGGAGCTCACCACCTCCCTAGGTAGCTGATTCCACTGTTGAACAACTCTTACTGTAAAATTATTTTTCCTAATATCCAGCTGGTACCTTTCCACCCTCAATTTAAACCCATTATTGCGAGTCCTATCTTCTGCAGCCAACAGGAACAGCTCCCTGCCCTCCTCTAAGTGACTGCCATTAAAATAATTCAAGAGAGCAGTCATGTCCCCCCTCAACCTCCTCTTCTCCAGACTGCCCATTCCCAACTCCCTTAGCCTTTCCTCATAGGGCTGGGTCTTAAGGCTCCTGATCATCCTTGTCACTCTCCTCTGCACCCGCTCGATTCTGTCCCCACCTTGATAGAGTTTGAAAGGGAGCCGTTTTAATGGACTGCTTCTTTTTGTCTCTCTTGGGCAACTGACAGGTTGGCCAAGCTCATGGCGGACTCATGGGAGTCATTCAAAGGGCCACGGTCAAGGCCTGCCCGCATGTCTGGTTCGAACGCTCCGAAATGAAGGATCGCCACCTAGTGACCAAAAGGTAAAGAGCAACTTGTTACATGAAATGTATTCCCTGGCGTTGGAGACAAATGACTCTTTGCTTTCTCAATGTAATGCTACAATATTGATTGGACAGAAGTCCTTAGTTTATGTTTGTGTTGGCCAGTTAGTTAGGCTGACAGATGGTGACTGGGCCACTGATGTCTGGGGAGGTTCATGACTGAACACAGAATTTATTCTATTTCCCATTTAACTGCATTCTTCAGACTATTATAACTAGGGTTGGCAGGCCTCACGCCAAGTGCCACAGTCGCCTGCTACTGATCCAAGTGGCGGCAGAATTTTTTTTTTTAATTGAAAACCCGCCACCAGCTGGGGTTTACCATAGAGTTTCCAGCGATTCCTAGAGCTACCCATTGCCACTTCCTGTTTGTACCCAGAAGTGACGTGGTGATATTTTGGTGATGTCACCATTGTCACCTCCCATGTCCTCGCCCCTAAATCCTCCTGCTGGCTTGTCCTGGCAACCCATGTGTAACACCTAATACTGACTGTGTTTCTATCCCCTGGAGAGCTTTCGGAGCATCAGAAAGCACAATTGGGTGCTTCTGGTTTATAGTCTGTGTATGTGGTGATGGGGCAGGAAGAGAAAATAAATCATGGGCAGAGAAAGGGCATACCTGTATTATATGTACTTAGGAAATGTTTTCCAATTGTGTGTCGATACAGCATTCGTCAGAAGTTTATATGCATATCAGAAACACCTGAGAATGCAATAAATCAGAATATTCGATCAAAGTCCAGTATTGTTTGAGATGAGAACCATTCATAAACAGGAAATTTATAAGCCGGAGACAGGATATCCGGATTGATATTCAGCCGTTTCATCCAAGCAGATTTCCTCAGTCCTATGTAACTGTTGCTGTAGAAAAGAATAGCTTAATACTAACAAATATACCACATACAAATCCTAATATTAATATACAATATACAGAATATTACCTACTATTAGCACTCAGTAAACACAAACATGGTTGTGCATTGCATAAAATTCAGAAATTCAGTTGTTTTACGAGAGGAACAGATATGGTAATATAAGTCCATCCCAATTATAGGGATATATTTAGGCTGTCTTAGGGGCAAATACCACCAGGCATGCTGTTATACAGAAAGGATACACAAATAAAGCTGGTATAACAAAATATCTCTAATCTTATCTTAAAGAAACTACAGGAAACATGAAAGGTCCAGATCTGTATTCAGCCCATTAGGCATCATGGTTTTAAAATGTCTTGGAGCAGGCTTTGAACTGTCCTGAAAAAAATCTTGTGTGCCCCTCGACTGAAACCTTTGGCCCTTTCCCTATCAAAGTCTGTTGGCACCACACTTTTCAGTATAGCGGCCATGAGAACCCACAGAAGGCCCTGGGACTTTCTGGGCAACTGTCGAAATTGCAACCCGTGCGTCTTGTGTGTTGAAGAACCCTCCTGTTGTCTCGAATGACATAATCTGGGAATGGTCTGGATTTTGGAAGACTGACTTGACTCCAAAAGCAATAGCTTGAAATAATTCTTTCTTTCCTTCAGACTGAGGGAACATATAGCAAATAAGAACAATCTGCCAATTCTCATTTTCCCAGAAGGTAAGAGAAAGCTCACCGCTTGCTTTTTACAAGTTAAAAAATGATATTCTTATTCCAATCACTTTTTGGGAAAGAGGTTGGTATCGCCTCTTGACATCAAAATCATAACACCTTGGGGAAGAGCCTTGCTGGGTCAGACTAGTCCCTTGCAGTGGTCCATCTAGTCCAGCATCCTGCTTCACACACGTCTGTAGGGTCAAGAACTAGTCTGTAGGGTCAAGAACAGGATGTAGAGGCCAAGGCCTTCCCCTGATGTTGCCTCCTGGCACTGGTATTCAGAGCCTGACTGCCCCTGAATGTGGAGGTTCCCTTGCTGGAAACTATTACTTTTTTTAAAAAAAGAACAAAACTAAATTCTGATCTGTCTAGCAAGCTTCTGGCACAGAAATTCTACATATGATCAGAGATGTTTTTGACAGTACTCAATATTATGTGTTAACGGAATCTTAAAGAATTAGATTTGTTCAATGTTTTATAATATTTATTCTTTAAAAGTATTAGTAAGGGAAAGCCTCATGAGATACACATTCTCACATTTTTTTCATGAACATCTTCAGGGAGGCTAGATTACATATTTGCATATGTGTGTTTTACACATTTATCAGATTTTTTAAAAATATTTTTTATCCTAGTTCAGAGGGGGAAAGAGTACAGGGGTGGGGGGGCAAAATCATATTTGTCTTGCAAACCAGCACAATCTTACTGAAGATCCAACATCTACTGCTGACTGCTTAGTTCTTACTTGGTATCTAAGTAGAATACTATGTCAGGAAAAAAGGTAGGCTTAGAACTTCTTCTTGAAGTTTAGTTTTCTATTTGAAAGTAAGGAACATATGTATTTATGGGGAAGCATTCAGTCATGTGAGCCTTTGCTTGCGTTCTGAAGTGGTGCAACCGACACTTGAAATTTGGGATCCCCCAACTCTGCCAAGCATGCGAGCACTTTTGGAAATTTGAGAAAGGATAGTAGGTAGGGTTGCCAACCTCCAGGTACTAGCTGGGGATCTTCTTCTGTTACAACTGATCTCCAGCCAATAGAGATCAGTTCACCTGGAGAAAATGGCCACTTTGGCAATTGGACACTATGGCCCTGAAGTCCCTCCCCTCTCCAAACCCCGCCCTCTTCAGGCTCCACCCCTCAAAATCTCCAGGTATTTCCCAATCCAGAGCTGGCAACTCTAATAGTAGGTGCTGCCACAAAATGGCTGCCATGGAGACAATTACAAAGCAAGGTAATAGAGAGGGCTGTACCACTTCAGACTGTAGGTTGGACAATTTTTATGTCCCCATGTCATATCTTCCTGAAAATAAATTAGCACAGGAGGATGAGAAGCTCTTTTCATGGTCTTCTACTCCTCTTATGGGGAATAATTAATAGAGGAGAACACTGAAAAGGTGTAATCCCCCCACCACAGTCTGAGGTGGTACAGTCCATTCTGCTGTCTCATTACTGCTGCTGCATATTTAGATCAGGCTTATGGGGGGCAACGGGGTGGGAAGTCTCTCAACATAAGACTTGGGTGGTGCTAGCTTAATTCTCGCACCAACAGCAGCTGCTTGAGGGTCATCTGGCACGTTAGCCTTGTATCAGGGTTGTATCTTTTGGACCAACAGCTTGATCTTTCTTACTAGGCACGTGTATAAACAACACTTCTGTAATGATGTTTAAAAAAGGAAGTTTTGAAATTGGTGGAACCATCTACCCAGTGGCCATCAAGGTAAGATGCATAGAATCGCATCCATAGATTCTGGGATTGCCAGCCAAATGTGTTGGGAGCCGGCATGGTGTAGTGGTTAAGAGTGGTGTTTAGGAGCGGTGGACTCTGATCTGGAGATCTCCTCCTCCTCCTCTTCTTGCCTCTTCTCTGCATGGGCTGCTCCAGAAGCCCTTATTTTGCTTATCACTGTGCAGTTTTGGAATTGCTGCCTTCTTACAGCATCTTAATGAGGCATATTTGAAATGGCCTCTTTGCTGTAGGTGCTGAGTGAAAATGACTGTTTGACTCTGTCCTATCGTTTGCAGTACGACCCCCAGTTTGGTGACGCCTTCTGGAACAGCAGCAAATATGGAATAGTGAGCTACCTCTTGCGAATCATGACTAGCTGGGCCATCGTTTGCAATGTGTGGTATCTGCCACCCATGACAAGAGAGGTAGGTGGTCTTGGTACCTCCATTAGAGCTTGAAGATGAGCAGCTTGAGCTTTTGTTAGGGCAAGGCGGATCCTCCCCTTTGCCTCTCCTGGTGGTGCCACTAGTCTGTTGAGGGTAGCTAGCCCAAAATGCTTTTCTGCTCCCTAAACCCATTTTATTCCTTGGCTCCACCATCAACCGGACTGCAGCCAAGAAATCAGAAGGAGACTGAGACTGGGAAGGGCTGCCATGGAGGAGCTAGAAAAGATTCTGAAGTGTAAGGATGTTTCACTGGCCACCAAGATTAAGTTAATTCATGCCATCGTATTCCTTATTACTATGTAAGGGTGTGAAAGCTGGACTGTGAAGAAAGCAGATAGGAAGGAAGTAGATTCCTTTGAAATGTGGTGTTGGAGGAGAGTGTTACAAATAAAAAAACAAATCAGTGGGTTCTAGATCAAATCAAGCCTGAACTGACCCTAGAAGCTAAAATGACTAAACTGAGGCTGTCGTACTTTGGTCACATTATGAGAAGACAAGAGTCACTGGAAAAGACAATCATGCTAGGAAAAGTTGAGGGTAGCAGGAAAAGAGGCAGACCCACCAAGAGATGGATTGACTCTATAAAAAAAGCCACAGCCCTCAATTTGCAAGATCTGAGCAAGGCTGCTAAGGATAAGATGTTTTGGAGGACATTGATTCGTAGGGTCACCATGACTCGGAAACGACTTGATGGCACTTAACACACACACACAAACTCATTTTGCTTAAAAACCAAACCCAATTGTGACTTCCCTCTTGTATCCATGAGGGTGGTGGTAACTGAATTTTGATTGCTTTTCAGGACGGAGAAGACGCTGTTCACTTTGCTAACAGGGTGAAGTCCGCCATAGCTCTCCAAGGAGGACTCACCGAATTATCCTGGTGAGAAAAATGTGATGTGGTCTTTATTGAGAAATCACAGTAACTGGTAGTGGGGATCGAGATATCTCATCTTGGGCTAGTGCTGCTAAGGTGCTCAAAAAAACCTTTGACAAACTGTATCCTGGGGTATAATCATATCCCAAGCCATATTATAAATACCTGTTGACCACTTTACCAAATTGATACTAGCATGCACACTCTGTATGAGAGACCAGTACAGCCCAGTGTAGAACAACAAACAGGTATTCTACCTAGAGGAATTTCTAATTTGAAATTTATTATACACCCTATACACATGCCTGGGCTTGTATAAAGTTATCTCTCTATTTATGGTCATACATTTGTATATTGCTTGTGTGTGCATTTTATGGGTTTTTATTTGACCACTGAGGAAGGCCTGTAGGCCAAAACGCGTATGGTGTGTGGTTTAAGTTTATCAACCTTATCAGTTGCCATTGTGCCTTGTTTTATCATTTTTAATGTTTTTAAACACTGATATAAGTGCCTTAAAATAAAAATATTTTTCTGCTATGCAATTTTACCTTCTCCATCCAACCTTGGGTATCCAGCTTTCGGTTAAGGTTGGGTTTCTTTTTCTTTCTTACCCCTTCTTTTGTTCACTGATGGGGTACCGAACCATCATTTGAATTCGCTTTCAAGGCAGTCAAAAAGGGGGCTACAGTTTGGCTCTGCGCTTTTTGCTTAGAGACAGCAGCTGATGTGTTGTTGTCATCACTTTGTAACTAGGAGCCCCGTCTGCATAATATTTCATGCATTTCCATCTTCTCCTGTTCTTGAAGGGACGGAGGCTTGAAAAGAGCCAAGGTGAAGGAGACCTTTAAGCAGGAAGAGCAGAAGAACTACAGCAAGATGATCATCGGGAATGGGTTGTCTACACGTGGATCAGTAGTGGCGGACTGATTTTTTCTCTCTCCCAGTTGAGATATCTCATGCCTCAATATAGAAAGTGTGGATTCCCCGACCCCCCCAGTAGAAACAGAATAAAACGCCGTGTGCAGGCAATGAAGGACATTGCTTGGTTTGCTTGAAACTGTGATTCGTTTGGAAGGTGCGCTTCTGTTCACTGGTGAATTCCAGCTCTTGACATCCAGATGGGAAAATTGGACTGAAGCTCGCAGGAGGACAGGAAACTCCCAGTGTTTAAAAAGGGGCTACAACTTTTTGAACATTTGCCCAAAAGGATGTACATAATAAAAAAAAATCAAGTTGTTGTGTTGTATTAAATGATGGTCGCGTCATTCTGGAATGTTTGAATGGATCTGCCTCCCCCGGTCCTACGGATGGGCGGCCTGTTTGTTAATAGTTAGTGTGTTTGAATAGATGGTCTTAACATTTCTGAGGTTGTTTTGAGGGATGTATCTTTTTGGGGTTGTGTGTTACGAAATGACACTTTTTTGGGGGAGGGGAGTAAATACACTGGCATTCACAGGCCAAATGGGTAGAGCATGACAACTAGATGGTCAATATCCTTGAAAATCGGCACTAGGAAATTGAAGGATTTACAGCTTTGTGTGTGTGTGTGTGTTTTGTAGAAACTTAACCCTGTCTGTTAAAAGAAGTGTCCGTAACAATTTTTTGCAACTGCATTGGGAATGGGTGTTTGTTTGTTTTTTGCACAAGGGCAAAGAAGAGATTTAAACACTCCAGACTTTTAGATCCATCTGCCTTCTTAATAATACAAATCCCTAAATGTCAAAAGAAATTTTTTTGGAAACAAACGCTTATTAAAATGCACTTCTCTCATGAAATGTGTTGGCAACAGCTTATCTGTATATCTGTCATTTGTTGTATGAGAAATATGTTGCCTTATTGTAAATTGAAATAAATTATATATTTCTAACAAGCCGCTTCTTTCTCTCCTGTCCTGGGGAAACCAAGAACATGGCAGATTATGCAACAAGGGAAGCTGACATTGGCATCTGTTCCAATTAAATGCTTTTTCACAAGTCTTTTATTTTCAAGATTTGTGGCCCTTCCCTACAACTAGCAGAAGTAAAAGAAACAATATACGGCCGAGACAGCGCTCACTTGCTGTCAAGAATATCTTCATGAGCATAAGTACTAGAAACTTGATTTCAAAAAGTGAAAAACAATACTTGAGAAGCTGAATTTTGTGGCTGGCATAGAATTCTGTCTTCTTTGCTTCCCCCCACCCATCCCCATTTTATTTGATTTATTTATTTCACTGCTATATCTTGCCCTTTCTGCTAGGGTTGCCAGCTCCGGATTGGGAAATACCTGGGGATTTTGGGGGTGGAGTCTGAGGAGGGCAGGGTTTGGAGAGGAGAGGGACTTCAGTGCCATGGAGTCCAATTGCTGAAGCAGCCATTTTTCTCCAGGGGAACGGATTTCTATCGCCTGAAGATCAGTTGTAATAGCGGGAGATCTCCAGCCACCACCTGGAGGTTGGCAACCTAAAAGGGGTGGAACTCCAGTTGCTTAGTGTATGAAATCAACAAAAAACAAAGCAACTCAGGCAATTACAACAGTAACTATCATAAAGAGAAATTCATTAAGCTCTTGCAATGTTTTCACAAACATAAATACACCAACAAAAGTCACATGTGACGTTCAAATCCAAATATCTCCATATGCAAACTCTTAGGGCATGTTCACCCAGAAAAGAAACTGTCCCATGCGGTAAAAGGTAAGTATCCAATATCCAGTTATTTAACACATTATAAGTACATGCCCATGTCTAATATATTCTTCATGCTCCTTAACAGGTCTCTGGTAGAAATTATCCTGTTTCAAGAATTCGTCTTCATCATTCAAGAATTCGTCTTCATCATATGCACCACGATTAGGAAGTGTGGTTTTCCATGGCAGGTGCCACGAAGGAGCAGTGCTCAGTCAAACAAGTTTCGTTTGGTACAACGTTCATGGGAATCTTCTGATGAAGATGAATTCTTGAAACGGGATAGTTTCTACCAGATACCTGTTAAGGAGCATGAAGAATATATTAGACATGGAATTGTACCTATAATGTGTTGAATAACCACCTGGAGGTTGGCAACCCTACTCCCTGCCCTCCTGTAGGATTTCTGCAGGCACGAATAGCTGCAACCCCTTGCGTGCAGGATTCTGCTTTCTGTCGTTGCCTTGCAAGCAGCCTTTCCTATACGATGTGAGTATTGGTCTAGATCAGTGGTTCCCAAAGTGGGCAGTGCCACCCCCTAGGGGGGTGGGATTACCTAGGGGGACACTTAAGAGGCAAGCAGCAGGGGGTGCTAGAGGTGGGCCCCTTCAACTGTGTTGTTGGATTGGGTAGGGGGCGTTGGGGTTGAGTTTGTAGAACCAAGGGGGCAGTGGCCTGAAAAGTTTGAGAACCACTGGCTGGATCCAGCCCCAGTGCAAACTCATACATTCTACTTCTATGGAGCTTATCTGCGGCATCAAGCTCTTGGCTGCTTCTCTTCCAAGGGACGGTATAGGCAATGGAGGTGGTGGGTCCCTCAAAGGTGGGAATCCATGAGTACTGAGAGGGATTCCCAGCTGCATCTTGTCAGAGCTAGTGTGGTGTAGGGGTTAGTACACAATGGGTCCTCTTTGGAGAAAAGTATGCACACACAGACACAAGAGAGCCAGCGTGGTGTAGTGGTTAAGAGTGGTGGACTAATCTGGAGAACCGGTTTGATTCTCCACTCCTCCACATGAAGCCTGCTGGGTGACTAGGGTCACCAGGTCCCTCTCTGCCACCGGTGGGAGGTTTCTGGGGCAGAGCTTGTGGAGGGCGGGGTTTGGGAGGGAAGGGACTTCAATGCCATAGAGTCCAATTGCCAAAGTGGCCATTTTCTCCAGGTGAACTGACCTCTATCTGCTGGAGATCAGATGTAATAGCGGGAGATCGCCAGCTAGTACCTGGAGGTTGGCAACCCTATGGGGAGGGGCTGTGGCTCAGTTTGTAGAGCATCTGCTTGGCATGCAGAAGGTCCCAGGTTCAATCCTCAGCATCTCCAGCTAAAGGGACCAGGCAAGTAGGTGATGTGAAAGACCTCAGCCTGAGACCCTGGAGAGCCGCTGCCAGTCTGAGTAGACAATACTGATGTTGATAGACCAAGGGTCTGATTCAGTATAAGGCAGCTTCATGTGTTCATGTGACCTTGGGCCAGTCGCAGTTCTCTCAGAACTCTCTCAGACCATGCAGAGGCAGGCAATAGCAAACCACCTCTGAAAGTCTTTTGCCTTGAAAACCCTACAGGGTCGCCGGCTGCGACTTGATGCCATTTTCCACCTGCACATACATCAGACCCTACTTCTTGTGTTCTTTCAACCCCTTCCCACAGTGGGGTTTAAATGTTAGGAAGGGCCTCTCTTTCTGCCCTGACCTCTGACTGAAGAGAAGCAGCTACTTTTTGGCCGTCAGAAGAGGAGACAGGCTGATTTGTGGGTCCACTTCTTCAGAAGAGTAACGTGAATTGTTTAAACTCTAGTTCAATTCACAGGAGCTGGAAGGGGCTCTTGGAGTCTCTCCTCCAAGAGACCTGTCTATTATCAATTGGGCCTGCTTTGCCTTGCCAAATTAAGTAATCAGAAAAAAGTACAGGATGCCAAGTATGATATTAGTACACTTCAATTATATTGAATCAAAAAATACAAGCCAAATCTTATATACCATTCATATATGATCTAAGGATGGGAACTCCTCAAAGCAAGACTAGGATAGATTTCTTCCAATTACACAGTCCATATTTAGTCATAGAATCATAGAACCATAGAGTTTGAAGGGGCCACCAGGGTCATCTAGTCTACCCCCTGCACAATGCAGGAAATTCACAACTACCCCCCCACACCCCCAGTGCCCAGAAGATGGCCAAGATGCCCTCCCTCTCATGAACTGCCTAAGGTCATAGAATCAGCATTGCTGACAGATGGCCATCTAGCCTCTGCTTAAAAACCTCCAGGGAAACCTCCCAAGGAAGCCTATTCCACTGAGGAACCGCTCTAACTAGAGTGCCCTTGAGTCATGATAGCCATTAATGTACAATTCAGTTGACCTCCAGTATTAGTATGGCGCTGCTTTCCAATTTACTGCTTTTTAACCTGTGCAAATTCAGTCTTCATTGGAATGGATAGTCCATAAATGAAGATCCTCAAAGCAAAGTGTATCTTGAATGTTCCAAACAACAATGGTTAATTCTAGTTCCAGATGACTTCCATATGAATGGGTAAGTATTTACACACTACAAATTCTCTGCACAGTTGGTGATCTAGAAACATATGCCGTTTGGTGGAGACTTCCTCAGTGTGCTGTATAACACTTTGTAATAACAAAATACAATAATGAACAATCTATCCAAAATAAACCATTACACATAATTATTCCATATCCAATTATATCCAATACAAAGGCTTACCTTACATATATTGTTTTATCTAATATACTAATGGGTAGGGCAGATTTCCCATTCCCATCTCCAAGTCGTTTTCAAAGGTTGAGTAACATTCAACAATGGGCTCAACATATCTCACTTAAAAGCTGGCAACTCTAAATCAATTCAGCTGGAGTCATGCAGCACCTGACAAAACTCAACACTCAAATTAAGCAGGCTCTCTACAAGAGACAGAAAGATGGTCCTCTCAACACACTGAGCTTCCGGGTGGAGCATCCAAGTACCTTCGAGTCATGATAGCAATTAATGTACAATTCAATTGACCTCCAGTATTAGTATGGCGCTGCCTTCCAATTTCCTGCTTTTTAACCTGTGCAAATTCAGTCTTCATTGCGATTTAGAATATTGGACACCCTGTCCTTCTGGATTTTTTAGGTCATGGTTTTAGGGTTGCCACTCCGGGTTGGGAAATTCCTGGAGATCTTGGGGGTGGAGTCTGGGGAGAGCAGGGTTTGGGGAGGAGTGGGATTTCAGCGGGACATACTGCCGTACAGTCCACCTTCCAACGTGGCCATTTTCTCTAGGGCAACTAATCTCTGTTGCCTGGAGATCAGTTGTAATCCCAGGAGATCTCCAGCTACCCCCTGAAGGTTGGCAACCCTACTTAAGACCCTACCTTTGGTGTTAGATGCTGACAGGCATATAGAATCTAGTTGAACTGCTGTAGGTGTTATATTATAACACTTGTATTCTGGGAAGAAGAGGCATCTCATGTGTGTGTGTGTATGGGGGAGTCCAGCCAGATCAAAAATATCACTCAGAAACACAGTTTAGAATAAACTTATTTTGTGCCACTAGGTGGTGCTATTGCAAGTGGTTTTCTCCCAAAATCTACCAGAAAGCAAGCCGGTGGTTCTGATTAAAAGCACTAAATAACAAAATGATAGGATTATATGGAATAATCCATTTTATTTCCTGTCATTTACATTTCAAATGTTAACAACCATGTTAGACATATAAAAATACAATACAGCTACCATTATGTTTTACTGTTTTAGCGAAATCAGCTCGATTTCAAAGTGCTTACCTATCACTGGATGACACCCTTGGATCTGAACTTGAATGTTTCCTGCATCCAAAATCTATATTTCAGCTGATGCAAAATAATTCTTCCGCCTATTATCAAAATGCCATATTCTGTAGAGAGTTCATTCTCCCCTCATATTTATTTAGAATATTTATTATCTGCTCTTCAGCGTTCCACATTCTCCAGGCAGGGGGAATCATATAATTTTAAACAATAAAATATAATGAAAATCTTTCAAGCAAACTAAACCCCTAGAAGTGAAATGTCACGCTACAATTAAAAACTTGTCCTGAAATTAAAGTCTTGATCACCCAGTTTAATAGGCTGTGCTCCTAACCTGATTAATCTCCATTGTCAGTGGATTCTGAAGACATGGAGCCACTACCAAAAGGGCCCTGCAGGTTATATGTAGCCTATTTAATATCTAAGACAGGCACCTGTAATAAAAATTGGACTGCATAAGAGAAAGTGCTCTCTGAAATACCTTGAACCCATGGAGAACAGAGCCTCCAAAATCAGAACAACTATGTTGGTTTTAGCCCAGAACCAAACTGATAACCAATGGACCACCTACAGCCGTTTGGTGTTAGCTGCTTCTTGTAGCTAGCTCTAGCAAGTAATTGGGATTCTGGAACTATATTTTCCAGAATGCCCTGGCTATGTTAGACTGATTGGAGGGGAACATAAAAACATAAGAAAGGCCATGTTGGATCAGACCAAGGTCCATCAAGTCCAGCAGTCTGTTCACACAATGGCCAACCAGGTGCCTCTAGGAAGCCCACAAACAAGGCGACTGCAGCAGCACCATCCTGCCTGTGTTCCACCACACCTAATATAATAGGCCTGCTCCTCTGACCCTGGAGAAAATAGGTATGCATCATGGCTAGAATCCATTTTGACTAGTAGCCATGAATAGCCCTCTCCTCCATGAACATGACAACTCCCCTCTTAAAGCCTTCTAAGTTGGCAGCCATCACCATATCCTGGGGCAGGGAGTTCCACAATGTAACTATTGTGGAAGAAGGAAGATAGAGGGAATTTCCCTCGTCTCATCAGGCCAGCTATTTGCTGCTTGGACTTGGCATTGATGTGATTTTTATCCTGGTCATTCTCCAAAGAGCTCAGTAGGGTTCTTTCCACCACTGTATCTTCACCTTGTACGGTAGGGACAGTGTTGCTCAATGTTAGAGTGTCTGCTTTGTAAGCAAAGGGTGCCGGGTTCAATCCCTGGCACCTCCAACTACAAAGGATCAGGTAGCAGGTGATGGGAAAGACCTCTGCTTGAGACCTGGGGAACAGCTGTCAGTCACAACAGATAACACTGACCTTGACAGACCAAGGGCCCGTCTCAATAGAAGGCAGCTTTGTGCATATAAGCTTAACTGTGGTCATTTATGCATGGGAGTTTTACCTGAGGTTTGTAGCTCGCTGGACCCACACCTTCCTGTTGGGAATCTCTGCACCAGCAGTCTCCAAGCTCAAATCAAGCCCCCGCCCGTTTAAATGCCGCTTTGTAAGTGGCTTACTTTGTAGTGCTTTCTGTGAGAGAAAATCCTCCCTCCAAAACCTAAATTAAAAAGCATTTTAAGAAGAAGAAAAAAACAAAAGACAGAGCAATCTGAAGAGGGGAGGGGAGAAATCCAACCTCATTTTTAAAAAGACTTTCTTCTGCTCAAAAAGAGCTACAAGGAGGTAGGAAGCATTTGAATCTCCATCTCTTTACACACTGCTTTGTAATTGGCTGCATGCTTTCTGTGATAGAAACCAAGCTTGGGTGTCCTGTGCTTTGTGTTATTCTTGGGGATTTCACCCCAGCTGAGCTCTAGAGAGGGAAGAATCGGGTTAACATAGGAACTGGAAGACCCGGGATTTGCAAAGGCTGGGGGTGAGGTCTTCTCGCTCCAAGGCGAAGGGCATCTTGGAGACAGATGGGTGATTCCTTTCCAATGCTAAGGTAGGCAGGAATTAATAATATCACTCATGTGAGTGATAGTACCCATGCATAAACGACCTGTGCTATCCTTCTATACCAACATATCCCCTTTTCCCATCTGTAAAATATTGGGGTCTTTTGTAACTCCCATTCATTTCCAGACAGCTTGCCTAGAAGAACTGCACACAGCATGGGGCCCATTATCTATTCAAAACGCTTCTTTGGGGAAAAAAAAGACCATAGGAATCAGAAAACAGACTCCATATTATTAGATTTCCTGTACTATTTTTTTTTTATTATTATTTGCTGGGTAAAATCTATACAAATGAAATCCAGATGAACTCAGTAAATAAGAATGAAAAGGTAAATTTATTTTGTGAAGAAGCCAGTTACATGGAAGACCTCATTTTGACTGACACTAACTTTGCAAGCTAATCCAGACATTCAGTCTCTTTCCCTCTATCCTCCCTCCCCTGCAGACGCACAGAGAAATAATATGTTGCCTTTGTATTCTGCCATTGTGCATGTGACCTCTTTTAAAATGCCTATTAAGGAAAATTGGTTTAAAAAGGAGAGAGAGAGAGAGAGAGCGAGAGAGAGAGAGAGAGAGAGAGAGAGAGAGAGAGAGAGAGAGAGAGCGCGCACCATGCCATATGTACCTGCTCAAAGATCCACAAAAAAATTTCATTTTACATTCTGTTCAAATAAGGGTTATTTCCTAACGTGCCCTTCTCATTTTCCCCAATGGAACAGTGGCATTGTCTGCATCAGAGACCGTGAAACAAAATGATCAGTATTTTGAACCCCAGAGTCCTAAAAATGGGCTAAACCAAATGCAGGCACTTAGAGTGTTTCCATACATTCACTAGCATTGCTGTTTTGTAGTTTGAACTGTATCCCTTTACCATTCAGCAGATGCAGCTCCAAAGGGCTCTCCCACCTTTTAAGACCTGTGCATCAGAGGGCATTGGGGACTCTAGTGGAAGGGGGAGCTGTAAAGTCCTGCAGTCTGCTTACAACCATACAAGCTGCCCTGCTGGATGAGGGCAACCATTTGTCTAGTCCAGGGGTCCTCAATGTGGTGCCTGCTGGCGCCACGGTACCCGCCAACACCAAATCACGAGATGTCCTAGTTCCGCTGTACACTGCATTGATCAGGCCGCACCTGGAGTATTGTGTGCAGTTCTGGAGGCGTCCCTTCAAAAAGGATGCGGACAGAATGGAGCTGATGCAGAGAACAGCGACGAGGATGATCAGGGGCCTGGAGACCAAGCCCTACGAGGAAAGGCTGAGGGAGTTGGGAATGTTCAGTCTGGAGAAGAGGAGGTTGAGGGGGGACATGTTTGCTCTCTTGAAGTATTTGAAGGGCTGTCACTTAGAGGAGGGCAGGGAGCTGTTCCTGTTGGCAGCCGAGGATAGGACTCACAACCTGGTGGAATAGTCTTCCAGGTAACATCAGGGCCCTGCGAAATCTTGAATTCTGCAGGGCCTGTAAAATGGAGCTATTCTGCCAGGCCTATAACTGAGGACAGCCGCAAGAAGATCCATTTTTACTGGCCTCCCCATTAGGGTTGCCATCTGCCAGGTAGTAGCAGGAGATGTCCTGCTAATTCAACTGATCTCCACCTGATAGAGATCAGATCACCTGGAGAAATCGGCAATTGAACTCTACGGCATTGAAGTCCCACCCCTCCCCAAACCACACCCTCCTCAGGCTCCGCCCCAAAATCTCCCACCGGTGGTGAAGAGGGACCTGGTAACCCTACTCCCCATCCCGCCCCCACTCTTGAAATCGGTGGGGGGCTGATCTGCTGACACTTATCTGCTGTGGTTCCTAGGTATAGTTATGGCCATCTGATTAGGATTGTAATGGTTTTAATGTTTATGGTTTTAAGGAAGTATAGTGGATATTTATGTTTTTAATTGTTGTTACCCGCCCTGAGCCCGGTTCGCTGGGGATGAGGGCGGCTTATAAATTTGAATAAATAAATGAATGCATGAACAAACAAACAAACAAACAAAACAATGGCTTTCAATTGTGGGTGGAAAGGTACCGGTTCAATATTAGGAAAACATTTTTTTCTAGAGCATCCCTGACAATTGCTTGTCCAGCCTCTGCTTAAAGACTGCCAGTGAAGGGAAGCTCAACACCACCCTAGGCAGCTGATTGCATTGTCGCATAACTCTTATGGTAAATTTCCCCCCTAATATCCAGCCAGTACCTTTCTTCCCACAATTTAAACCCATTATTGTGAGTCCTATCCTCTGCTGCCAACAGGAACAGCCCCCTGCCCTCCTCTAAGTGACAGCCCTTCAAATACTTAAAGAGAGCAATCCTGTCCCCCCTCAACCTCCTCTTTTACAGACTAAACATTCCCAGCTCCCTCAGCCTTCCCTCGTAGGGCTTCCAGGCCCCTGATCATCCTCGTCACTCTCCTCTGCACCTGCTCGATTCTGTCCACATCCTTTTTGAAATGACGTCACCATAAGTTGGTTGTGACTTGGCAGCACTTATGTACATATTAATATGCTTGCATGCCAAGCTCTTCTTCTTTCTCTTTAAAACATGTACATGAGTTGACTTGACTGGTGCACACCTGGGTTTTAAGAAGGCGCAGGGATAATAATAAGTCCAGATGTGGTTCACATCTGATGAGCCCCTTCTGTCTGGATGAGACGAAAGCTCTGTCTAGTCTAATGTTCTGTTTCCAACACATAGGAAGGCAGTAAGCAAGATGTCTCATCATAGGGGTTTCAAGCCTGAACTGACCCTAGAAGCTAAAATGACTAAACTGAAGCTGACATACTTTGACCACATTATGAGAAGACAAGACTCACTGGAAAAAACAATCATGCTAGGAAAAGTTGAAGAAGCAGGAAAAGAGGAAGACCCAACAAGAGATGAATTGACTCTGTAAAGGAAGCCACAGCCCTCAATTTCCAAGATCTGAGCAAGGCTGTTAAGGATAGGACATTTTGGAGGACATTGATTCATAGGGTCGCCATGAGTCGGAAGCGACTTGATGTCACTTAACACACAATATAAAACAGAATAAATAAGTGTTGTATACAAAGATGCAAAAATCAAACAAAACAACACTAGGCTATGCAAACTAACATTCTGTATTGACAAAAATAATCATAATCACAATAAGGGTCAAATGTATCAATAGTAAATAACACAGATTAAACGCACATGCGCCAATCCAACCCCACCAAAGAGGTAAAATTAAACCAAGTCCAATAGGTACGTAATGGAGTCCATGGTAAAGTATCTTCTGCAGAAAGTGATCGCCAAAATGGTCAGGTAAGTGTTTTCTTCAGCAAACAACCGGCAATAACAAAGGTAGATCAAGGGAGACGGACGTTCTGGATAGAAGATTGAGCTCTGTTTACGCCAATGGCTTCATCAGTCGCTTGATCCTTGTAAAGCCATAATGTGTCATAGTCTCTTCATTCACATTTCTTTCACGTGTCTTCCAAACTCTCACTGAGTCAGCTTCCATTACGTCACTCTCAGCGTAGGGAACTTCTTAAGGAAGGAACACAAGCAAGATGTGACGAAGGCCATGGTTGTCCTTTGAGATGGGGGAAAATGCCTCCATGAACCAGCCCTCAGTGACTTTATCAAGGTGAGACATCCTGATGCACCAAGCAGGTGAAGCTGTACACTTTTCAATAATCATATTAGGAATCCATTATGTACAACCAAGCCCCTCCCGCCTCTCCTCTCCAAGTCTTCCCAAGGTGCTTCTTCTTGTGCTCTCATTTTATTGCCGTGATATTAATGGCTCCGCTTTGACAAGTTCACCATGACCCAGGAAATGGAAGGAGAAGAAAACTGGAGTAAGAGAAGGTAGTGGAAACCTAAAAGGAATTTTATGTTCCTTTGGTGATAATTAAACGCACTATGAATTTTTTTTTTAATGTAAAAATCATGCTGAGTACGGAAAGCTCAGACTCCTACCAGATTTATATATGCTTACATCAAATTTCAAAGCTAACATTCCAAATTAGAAAATTATATGCAAAACATAGTTTCCCTTCCTTATCTCACCCAACTTCTCTCTCCCTCTCATGCTCTTTTGATCAATAGCAAGCAAATAGGACAGGGACGTGGTTTTTCTGCTTGTGCTGACATGGGGCGAAAACGCACGGCCGCTTTAGCCTCCTTTATTCCCTGTTTCAGCCAGGATTCAGCCAGGATCGAACACATGTTCGATCCTGGCTGAATCCTGACTGAAACAGGGAATAAAGGAGGCTAAAGCGGCCATGCGTTTTCGCCCATGCTGTGATTCCAGTAAAGAACAAATGTGGACAGCTGATGCACTTGTGGTTCTTACAAAACTGGACTTTGAGGTTTGATGAGATTCTTTTTACGTTAAGAAAACAAGGGGAGGGGTTAGCAGTTGAAAGTCTTGGGACCAAACGTGTCTGCACATCATCCCTGTCTTGCCAACCAAGAAGCCAAAGAGGGTTAGAGAAACGATAGCCTGCTAAGACCTTTAATGTCATTACTGCTGAAAGAACAGTTTAGTCCACTTGTACCCTAGGGGGAGCTGTGGTTTGAAGAGTAGAAGAATAAAAATGTAGGTATGATAGAGAAAAGTTTGATTTTTTAGTTGTAAGAATAATTTAAAAATAATTTTGTGTATGTAGCTAGAGAAAAGGTTGTAATTTCTTAATTAGATTTGTATTTGATACAAACAAAAATGGAAGTAACTTTTTGTCTCTGTGTTGGTTCATTTTTTCATTTTTCCCTTTTTCTTTATTTTGTTTATTGTAATTTTGTTAACAATAAATTTCATAAAATGCTCTCTAAAAACAGAAGAAGAAGAAGAAGGGGGGCATGAGCCAGCCTGTTAATTCCAAAATAGGCCTGTCTTAATTTTTTAAATCTTAATAAAAATGTGCATTGGAATGCTAAAAATAGACAAAGGAACAAGTGGGGGACACAAATAGTATGCAGCAGCCTAAACTATTTTTGCATGAGACTGACATAGATACTTTATGTACACTCCTACCTGAAATATCTTTTGCTGCTGTTTCCCACTACAAAACAATAGAGAGAAGATAGAAGAGTTAGTTTTTTATATGCCGACTTTCCCACTTAAGGAAGAATCAAACCGTCTTACAATCACCTTCCCTTCCCCTCCCCACAACAGACACCCTGTGAGGTAGGTGGGGCTGAGAGAGCTCTAAGAGAGCTGTGACTAGCCCAAGGTCACCCAGCTGGCTTCATGTGGAGGAGCAGGGAAACCAACCCGGTTCATCAGATTAGCGTCCGCCGTTCATGTGGAGAGTGGGGAATCAAACCCGGCTCTCCAGATTAGAGTCCACCGATCCTAACCACCGCTCTTAACCTCTACACCATAGTTGCTCTTCCCGAAGAACTTGGGTCATTGGCTCAGATCTCTGTCTTTCTCACTACATCATCTCGCATCAGAAGTCCATCTACATCAGAAGTCCATGAATCTGCAACTCCTTTCATCTGCTTCAGAAAGCTGCTCTCATTATTTTCATTAACCCTTAGCTCAGGCCCACACCATTGCCTGCTTCTATGTAGCAATCCTGGATTTCCTTGGTGGTCTCCCATCCAAGTCCTAACCAGGGCCAATCCTACTTAGCTTCTACAATCTGACAAGATCAAGCTAGCCTGGGCCATCATATATCTCAGTGTTCACAGTAGTGATGAAATCAAACTGGAAAATCATTGTTGTGTGGATGTACTGATGATGCCATATCATCTGGAGGCAGCATGCAGAGTAAACCACATCAGAGAAGGACTGGGGCTTCCCAAGGAAAACCTTCCTAGAATCATAGAGTTGGAAGGGACCACCAGGGTCATCTAGTCCAACCTCCGGCACAATGCAGGAAATTCACAACTACCTCCCCCACACACCCCCAGTGACCCCTACTCCATGCCCAGAAGATGGCCAAGATGCCCTCCCTCTCTTTATATGCCTAAGGTCATAGAATCAGCACTGCTGACAGATGGGCCATCTAGCCCCTGCTTAAAAACCTCCAGGGAAGGAGAGCTCACCACCTCCCAAGGAAGCCTGTTCCACTGAGGAATCGCTCTAGTGGTTAGCAAATTCTTCCTAATGTCTAGACTGAAACTCTTTTGATTTAATTTCAACCCATTGGTTCTGGTCCGACCTTCTGGGGCAACAGAAAACAACTCGGCACCATCCTGCTTCTTTTGAATCCACCATCAACAAATCCCAAAGCAAGCCTGCCGGATGCAACAGCTAGAGGCCAGTATTAGCCCACACTTTTTGTTCTTGCTTTTCGAAAGTTGCTTCAGCACTCTTCTCCCTGCTATGGCTGCAGGAATTGGTGGTGGTGGGGACTTCAGAGTTATATGGCACGTTATTTGCATACTCTAATGAGATGGGCTATAATTGGCCTTCATTGATTTTGTTTTCATTGAGCTAAAATAGAGTCAGCGCGTCTTAGGCTAGGAGAGCTGATTGATTTGTGGCAGAATTCAGGACTATTCAGTTGAAGAAATAATTAATTATGCTCTTATTTAGCAATCGGCGGCAGCCGGCCTGATTTCTTTGCAAACCCTCGATGCTTTGCTGCATTGTGAGGTTTCTCTTTCTCAAAGAGGTGTCGCTACTTATTACTGAAATGACACATAAGGGGGAAAATGTGATGCTCTGGTTTCAACCGCTGGCATCTTTTCGGGCTATTTGTGATCAGATATGGATCGAGGCCACAGCTCTGAGGAAGGTGGTAATAAAACTTGGATTGCCATTTACCCTACTGGAATGGCCTTCTCCTGGAAGCTTTAAGCCTTGGGAGAGAACAAAGACAGGCACAAAACTTTGATCCCCCCCGCCCTTGCTGGGGCTAAAAGCACCGTAGGGGAGGGAGCTTTTTCATCAGAGAAATGGTATGAGCCCTTTCCTCAGTGTTACAGCCTTGGTTCGTATCACTACCACCCCCTGGGCTGCTTTTGGCAGCTAAATTGCATGCCCGGCTGAGGTAGGGTTGCCAACTCCTGAATGGGAAAATCCTGGAAATTTGGGGTGGAGCCTGGAGAGGGCAGGGTTTGAGGAGGGGAAGGAGTTTGAGGAGTCGAATCTGTAAAACCAAATGTATGGTCATAATCGTAAACATTTTAATTTTTTTGCTTTCCTTTTTTTCTCTTTCTCCATTGTTTTGTATTTGCCCTTTTGGGTTTTGTTAATGTATGATTATGCGTAATAAAAAAATTCAAAAATTCGCAGCATGACATGAGTTGAATTGTAATAGATATTTCAGAAGGGGAGAGGAAGAGAAAGAATGAGAATAAGAACGCTGGGTTGCCATTTTCAGCAGCAGCCCTGTGCTCTTATAATTTTTAGCTCTGCCCTGGATAGATTGACATCTGTGCTCTGCATTCCAGGCATTTTGCTGCTCTGAGTCCGCGCTGCTTATTTGAATACTTGGACCCCAGAATACTTTATAATGTCATGGCAGGACATTGAGGCTGAACTATCAGGCCGCTTCTGACATCCTATCGATTGCAACAAGTGTTTTGTTGGAAAGGGAACACCAGCCTATCTTTTTCAGCAGCAGCCCTCTGTTCCTTGTAACTTTTAGCCCTGCCCTCAACTGACATCCAGACTGTCAACTGCAGGCATTTCACTTAGGGTTGCCAGGTCCCACCTCTCCTTGGGCGGGAGGTTTTTGGGGCAGAGCCTTGGCAGAAATTGTGCATGTGCGGCCACGCCGATGCTATTACCGTATGTCACTTCCGGTTTACACCCGAAAGCGCCGCATCGTGACAGACTGCTATACTGCTCAACCCCAAAAAAACACTCGTTTTTGGGGTTTGAGTGGGAAAGCAGCCCATCGTAATGTGGCGCTTCCGAGTGTAAACTTCAGAGTGATGTAAGCGTGTCACATGCAGCCACATGCGTGTGTAATCCCTGCTCTTGAGCTGGCTGATGGATTGGCGGGCAATCCAAGCGACTTGGCAACTCTTAATTTCACTGCTTCCTTATTTGGAAAGCTATATCCTAGGATCTCTTGCAGTGTCGTGAGAGGATGCTGAGGCAGAACTCTCAAGCTGCTTCTGACACCCTATCGATTGCAACAGACTTTGTTCAAAATGGAACACCAGCCTACAATTTTTCAGCAGCAGCCCTGAGTTTCTCCTAATGTTTAGCCCTGCCCTGACTCATCTGACATCCAAGCTGTCAACCCCAGGCATTTTGCGGCTTGCTTATCTGGAGTGCCATGGCTCAGGCGCTCTCGCAATGTCACCAGAGGATGTTGGGGCAGAACTGTCAGACTGCTTAGGATAGCTCATAAACGAGAAGGGACATTTGGCTCATATATATCCCCTTCCTGATAATGCAGGAGCTTAATAATCAGGATTGCATTTGATGGGCACCTGGGGGGTAGTAAGGATGATTGGCCTGGCTACTCCTGCACTTTGTACTTTTGCACTGCAAAGATAATGGATGATTAATACAGCCCATACTTTACACTTAAAGGTTTATTGATAGCGGCGCTTTTGGACATTCTCTAATGGCAAGGAATGGCTTTAAGGGCATTAGAGGACCCCCCCTCCCTGCCGTGACAGAGACACACAAGGAGAAACGTAGGACGAAACGTAGGACGAGCGGAGGTACAGAGTGTCACTGGTGAGATTACAGAGTCGAAGCTTGTCAGGGGCATTACAAAAGCCATCCAGAAAGCAGAACCAGGAGAGACACAAGGACAGGAGCCTACAGAGCCGGGATAATGGGAAGAATGAGAACAATCATTGCCGAAGTGTTTGGGAGACGGTGACTGATCACGAAACTCTAGAAGGGGCCATTTTTCTCTTCCATGCCTCGCGAGCTGCATTGCCACCGACTTTGCAAAGAGAATGGCTGTCACATAGAGGAGGGTGCCGAGTTGTTTTCTGTTGCCCCAGAAGGTCGGATCAGAACCAGTGGGTTGAAATTAAATCAAGAGTTTCCATCTAGACATTAGGAAGAATTTTCTAACGGTTAGAGCGGTTCCTCAGTGGAACAGGCTTCCTCGGGAGGTGGTGAGCGCTCCTTCCCTGGAGGTTTTTAAGCAGAGTCTGGATGACCATCTATCAGCAATGCTGATTCTATGACCTCGAGCAGATGATGAGAGGTAGGGCATCTTGGCCATCTTCTGGGCATGGAGTAGGGGTCACTGGGGGTGCAAAGGGGAGGTAGTTGTGAATTTCCTGCATTGTGCAGGGAGTTGGGAGTAGATGACCCTGGTGGTCCCTTCCAACTCTATCATTCTATGATTCTAATTAAGGCACAGACAGAGCATCTGTGGTGAAGCAGGGGTCCAGAGCCAGAAATGGGGGAGGGGGGGAATGAAAAGGGCCAAGAGAGTTTATGAATGTTCAAATGGCGCTGACCTTCTTGCAGCAAATGGTTTGTATCCCAGCGGCGCCAGGAACGGATGCCATCTGCTCCCTGAAGTTGTGGCTTAATCTAACAAAGCATAAGAAGTGCCCTTCCGGAACAAACCAGTGGTCCACCTCGTTTGGTTTGGTTATCCTGGCAGCAGACAACCAGAGGTGGAGGTCCGATTCACATGAGAACAAGGAAGGAGTCTCACAAGACTTCCTGTTGGCAGGGCAGCAGAGGATAGGACTCACAGTGATGGGTTTAAATTACGGGTGGAAAGGTACCAGCTGGATATTGGGGGAGGGATTTAGAAGAAGAAGAAGAGTTGGTTTTTATAGACTTTCTCTCCCACTTAAGGAAGAATCAAACCAGCTTACAATCACCTTCCCTTCCCCTCCCCACAACAGACACCCTGTGAGGTAGGTGGGGTTGAGAGAGCTGCCTCGAAGAGAACTGTGACGAGCCCAAGGTCACCCAGCTGGCTTCATATGCAGGAGTGGGGAAACCAACCTGGTTAATCAGATTAGCGTCCACCGTTCATGTGGAGGAGTGGGGAATCAAACCCGGCTCTCTAGATTAGAGTCCACTGCTCCTAACCACCGTCCTTAACCACTACATCATGCTAGCTCTCTTTTACAATAAGAGTAGTTCAGCAGTGGAACTGGCTGCCTAGGGAGGTGGCGAGTAACCTCTCACTGGCAATCTTCAAGCAGAGGCCGGACAAGCACTTGCCAGGGATGCTCTAGGCTGATCCTGCATTGAGCAGGGGGTTGGACTAGATGGCCTGTATAGCCCCTTCCAATTCCATGACTCTATGACTTCAGGATCTGGTACAAACAGCTTGCCTTTCTGCTTTTAAAAAAGCCCGGGAGAGTGAGGGGGTAAGATTATCTTCTCCAGCTCCTGGGTAGGGGCACTTCTGTGCTCTTGTACTGCATATGCTCCCCATATCTGCCTCCTGAGCCAACTGCCCCAAGTCACCTCATTATAAAGCCAGCCCTGCATGAGAAGCAAGCTCCTCATCTGTCTCCCAAACTCAGCACTTCTGTGCTCTTATAGTGTGCAGCAGGAGGACAATTTCCCAATGTTTTTTCCTTTTCCCGTGTCTCTTTAAACCCCCTCGCTTGCATGTTCCGAACCCATTCTTCTTTCCTCTTTGGAATCCAAGAACTGTGCCATTATGTAATTTGGACAGAGGATCGAACCTCTATGCATGCCGTTATTCCAACAAGCTGCTAGCTCCATTGCTGATGATGAGTAACAATTATGTTCAAACTGTCATGCATTGTGTACAAAAATCCAGTAAGTATGCAATTATAGAATGCATCTCTTATTCATAGGGTTGCCAGGTCCCTCTTCGCTACTGGCAGGAGACTTTTTGGATGGAGCCTGAGGAGCGTGGGGTTTGGGGAGGGGAGGGACTTTAATGCCATAGAGTTCAATGCTATTTTCTCCAGGTGAACTGATGTCTTTCGGCTAGAGATCAGTTATAATAGCAGGTGATCTCCAGCTAGTCCCTGGAGGTTGGCAACCATACTTATTCAGCTTGGTTCATTGGGAGAGGTTGACTGTCTTGGCTGAGCAGCTTTTTGTTTTTGCCTTGCAGTCTCGCTTGCTGTAACAGCCAACAGCTGCCCTCACACAAAGCTTCTCGGCTTGGCAGGCTGGATGATGTGAGCATCAAAGAGGTGCCCCAGTAAGAAAACGCCTTTGTTTCCAATTGCCTGGAATTTCCCTGGAAGTTTCAGGTTAAGCAAATGTGCACAAAAAATTGAATCTTCTTTTAGGCCGTGTTAACCTACTATTCACAACATATCAATCTCTGCACGTTAATTGCTGCCTCAACTTTTTATTTTTTAAAAAAATGACACATATATAGGGTTGCCAGCTCCAGGTTGGGAAATACCTGGAGATTTTTGGGTGGAGCCTGAGGAGGGCGGGGTTTGGGGAGGAGAGAGATTTCAATGTCATAGAGGCCAATTGCCAAAGCGGCCATTTTCTCCAGGTGAACTGATCTCTATCAGCTGGAGATCAGTTGTAATAGCAGGAGATCTCCAGCGAGTACCTGGAGGTTGGCAACCCTACACATTACTGTGTTCTTATATGGTGCTTACAGTGGTCTCTTCTCCTAGATATCAATTGCCAAAGCCTGCTTAGCTTCTGTAATGCTGCAATGCTTTCACTAGACACGCAGTTAGGATAACTTACCTCCAGGTAAGGCCTGGATATCTCCCAGGATTACAGCTGATCTCCAGCTACTTTAGAGGGTGAATTCTGTAGCATTATATCCCATTGAAGTCCCTCCTCTTCCCAAGCTCCATCTTCCCCAGGCCCCAGCTCTAAATCTCCAGTTTTCCAACCCAGAGTTAATAATCCTAGACATTATATCAGCTTGACTTTGAAAAGCCACAGACTCACAATGTCCATATATATTTTTATGGGTGCCATTTCAGGGATTTCGGAGGGGAGGATAAGAGATTTCTGTGCACAAGAGCAGGGCAAAATTAACATCAGGGTTCAATAGGGTTGCCAACCTCCAGGTACTAGCTGGAGATCTCCTGCTATTGCAACTGATCTCCAGCAAATAGACATCAGTTCACCTGGAGAAAATGGCTGCTTTGGCAATTGGACTCTATGGCATTGAAGTCCCTCCCAAAACCTGGAACCGGCCCTGTTAAGGTTCCTTCCATGTGGCGGTTTGGCTCTCGTTTGGCTCCTGTGGGGTTTTGTTCTTTTTGGTGCATTCACACAACATCTTCCCCCCACCTCCACTGTCCACTTTCTGGGTTTTCCGCTGCTTTGACACAGTCCTTCCCGAACCTGATTGATACAATCTTTTTGGAAAGATTACGGTCAAAAGCACCTTTGCACAATGTGCGCAAACAGCCTTGTTTTCTCAATCTGGCAAGTTGTTTTCTGTAAAACACCTTGTTTGAGCAGCCTGCCAGGAGGTATAAAGGCTTCATTTTACAAAGAGGGAGGGAAAACCAACAAGCCATCCTCGAAGCAAGACATCCGAGACAATAACCTTTTCCAAGTTCTTCTTCGCTGTCCGCTGCGAAAGGATCTGAAGTTTTCATTACGGTTGGAATCGCACGTCCTTTGCAAAGCGCTTTAATTATCGCTCGGGAATCTTCGTTTGGCTCCACTTAATGGCCATCGCCCCTGTGTCCACAAGTCGTGCTTTTCTCTGTTTAAATGGATGGCACTTGAAAAAGAAATGCCCCCCTCCACCCATTTGTCCTTATCTGATGCTTCAATTAGACTTGGGAGTCATCTGAACTAAGCCTTCCCTCTACAACTGTAGCATTTTTTTGTGTTTCAGCATGACATTGTGCTCATTTTGAGCACAACAGATGAACCTCCCATTTTTTTGTCCTTTAAGCCAGAGCAAAAACCTTCTCTTTTGCTCTGGCGCAAAGGGAAAATGGTGAACATATGAACATATGAAGTTGCCCTATACTGAATCAGACCCTTGGTCCATCAAAGTCAGTATTGTCTACTCAGACCAGCAGCGGCTCTCCAGGGTCTCAGGCAGGGGTCTTTCACACATCACCCACTTGCCTAGTCCCTTTAACTGGAAATGCCAGGGATCGAACCTGGGACCTTCTGCATGCCAAGCAGATGCTCTACCACTGAGCCATGGCCCCTCCCCTAAAAACCATCTCTTGAACACATGAAGCTGCCTTCTACTGAATCAGGCCCTTGGTCCATAAAAGTCAGTATTGTCTACTCAGACTGGCAGCGGCTCTCCAGGGTGTCAGGCAGAGGTCTTTCACATCACCTACTTTCCTAGTCCCTTTAACTGGAGATGCCAGGGATTGAACCTGGGATCAGTTCTTGTAGGTTATCCAGGCTGTGTGACCGTGGTCTTGGTATTTTCTTTCCTGACATTTCGCCAGCAGCTATGGTAGGCATCTTCAGAGGAGTAACACTGAAGGACATGCCAAGCAGAGGCTCTACCACTGAGCCACAGCCCTTCCCCATCACTACAATGACGTTGAATATGGTAAGGGGGCACCTTTAAAGGGCTTGGGGTGGTGGTGAGCTGCCACAAGCCATTTTGAAAGGATGGCTTAGTTCCACCCTATCCCCATAGTGACAGGGGGAGCGTCCACATGGTCACTCCTCTGCAGCCACCCCATAGATTCCCCTATGATCTGAAGAAAAACATGTTATTTTTTTCTTCCCCCCTAAAAGTAAATGCCATCAGAACTGAAAGAATCATGCTCAAAAAGGAGCCAGTGTCATATAGATGTTCCCTGTTAACACATGGACCTTCTTGCCCCCTCCTCCCTCTCAGTTTAAACAACAGAGTGAAAAGTTGGCCAAACGTGTTGAGCATCGCTATAGAAGCTATACCTACAGCCAATCCAAGGAAGTGAGTGAAGATAAGCACTCACCATGTTTCTGGCTGGTGACAGGATGCACTTGCCATGAGTGGTCATCATTATAAATGTTTTTATTAATAACTTTCTATGGAGCTGTGGAGGATTTATTCCGAAAGTCATTGCAAGCTTTCTAAAAGAAGTTATAGAAGTCAGTGCATTGAAAGACATGGACACTGATGGCTAGATAATCCCCATTCTTTCGGACAGTTTGGAATCAAAACTCTGCTTCCTTGGGAGTATATTGCAAATGTTTTAATTGCCAAGGGCTAAAAAGATTTTTCAACTTCAAAAGAAGTTCTGAAGTGGAAAATGCAAGTAGTGTCTTCTAAATGAACTAATATATGTTATGTAGAAACAGCCAGCATGGTGCATTGATTATGAGCATTGGACTAGGATTTGGGAGACCCAGGTTCTAATCCCCACTTGTGGCCAGGAAGCTCCCTGGGTGACCTTGAGCCAGTCACTCTTAGCTTAACATAATTTACAGGGTTGTTGTGAGGATAAAATGGAGGACAGGAGAATGATGTAGTAGTAGTAATATTTATTATCATGGTTGATGACCAGCACAATTAAAAAAACACAAATAATTAATAATAATTCCAATACACAATCATTTCTGATCCCATGGTTTACAGATACTAAAATCCCAAATACAGTTGACATAATTTAGAACAATGAAATAAAACTACCTCGCCATTGAAGCATGAATGGATTTTTCGCTGCTGTGCAAAATTTTGCTACCTTCTCTGTGAGAGAACAATGTAAGCCACTTTGGTTCCTCATTGGGGGAAAAGGTGGGATATAAATAAAGTAAATAAAATAAATAAAAATAATTATTCCCGTGCTCCTGCAATACCTAGACTAAACCTTATGCAGCAGATTTTAGGCAAGGGCTTTCTTATTCTGAGACCCAATCCCAATCAAAGGCCTTTTATGTAGGGACGTTTCCCCAGGGTCACCCCCCCCCCCAAATGGCAATTCACAGTGACCATCAGACTGGTTGTGTAAATTCCTGAAATGAGGCAGCTTTTGTTGATTTTGAGTTCCTTTTTAAAAATACATTCAGCAGCCATCTATGATTAGGGTTGCCAGGTCCCTCTTTGCCACTGGCGGGAGGTTTTTGGGGCGGAGCCTGAGGAGGGCGGGATTTGGGGAGGGGAGGGACTTCAATGCTATAGAGTCCAGTTGCCATTTTCTCCAGGGGAACTGATCTCGATCTGCTGGAGATCTGTTGTAATAGCGGGAGATCTCCAGGTTCTACCTGGAGGTTGGCAACCCTATCTATGAATCACTGCTCTATATGGCAGAAGGGGAAAACAGCCTCCTATTTAATTGAAATTTGAGAAATTAAGAGGCAGGTATGATGAATAAAGTTTTAATAGCCTTTTCTCGTTACTAGGCTGAACTAAGACTTCCCTTGCCATTATCTTCAGCATTTGAGATAGCCTCACTAGACCAAACGTATGGCCTATTTCACAGTCATAACATGAAAAATCTGTTGAGTTGATATTCTAATTTGCTTCTGCTTCAATTGACCTGGTCCTTAAATGTAGATCTTGTCTCATAAAATGATGAACACTTTCCAATATAGCGAAACTGTTGCTTTTGATTCAAGGACAATATGCTCGAGCGATTCTTGGTACTGATCCAACGCTATCATTATCGGGCAAAACAAAAACAGGAAGAGGAGGGTGGGAAATACAAAGACGTTTGGGTGGAAACAAGATCGTTTGTCGATTCTATCTGGAGCTGATTTTTTTTTTATTAAAATTTGCTGCAAACTTTATAAAGCCTCATGTATGGCTCATTAAGGGAACATTACCTTACAATTATGATTAATTAGATTAAGCTTATGAAAGTGTGTTATTTGTTTAAATCAAACGGGGTGGGAAGGGGGAAATGATGGATGATGAAAGAGTGTGATAAATGAAGAAAGCCGCCGAACTAAATTGAATGTGTATTCATCCGTTTTCACTTCATAACTAATGATAAATTGAGCATGTCACATTTAACAATACATGTCTAGGCCTAAACACAATCTGAGGCTCTTCCACTCTAATGTCTTCTGTCAGCTAACTGATTCAGAAGATGCAATATTTTTGTTTGCCGAAACCTTATCAGAACTCATTATCCATTCCACCCCTGTAACGAAAAATCACAAAGAACTCTGTTTGTTCTATGAAGCAAAAAGGAAGTTGTTAATCGGGACAGACGGGATGGGGAAGTTATGAAGTCTGATATCATATAGGATTGCCAGCTCTGTGTTGGGAAATGCCTGGAGATTTTGGGGGTAGAGCCTGGGGAGGGCGGGGTTTGGGGAGGGACCTCAGCAGGGTACACGGCCATAGAGCCTGTTGGGTTTTGGATAGCGAGTTTCATTGTATTTCAGTCACTCAAGGGTTAAACTGTTTGTAACCAAGCTGACCAGATCAAAGGTGATGTAACCTACAGTATGTGTCAAGTACCTATTGGTTAAACAGGACAGTTGTAAAAGTATTTGCATACTAGGAGCTTCTTCTTTGTTTAGCAAGAAGAAGCCATCGCCATTATACTCAGCCATTTTCTCTAGGGGACTTGATCTCTGTCGCCTGGAGATCTATTGTAATATCGGGAGAGTTTCAGATGCTAGCTGGAGGTTGGCAACCCTCGATATCAAAGGTTCAGGTTATTACTCCCAAACCGTTACAAACCAAAAGCGTTTTGGTTCGAAGGCTAGCTTTGCGGCCAAAGTAATGTTGGAACTATTGTTGCCAGGCCCCTCTTTGCCACTGGTGGGAGGCTTTGGGGGTGGAGCCTGAGGGGGTGTGGTTTGGGACTTCAGTGCCATAGAATCCAATTGCCAAAGCGGCCATTTTCTCCGGGTGAACTGATCTCTATCGGCTGGAGATCAGTTGTAGGAGCAGGAGATCTCCAGCTAGTACCTGGAGGAGTTGGCAACCCTAGTTGGAACAGATATGATGTACCAGTGCAACATGATGAGATGATTGCAAAATGGATTCCTCCACATTAACCCATTTCGTGCAAAGTTCAGCCAGCACTGACGTATAGGCAGTAGGGCCCTTCCCTCCATTTATTTACTCCATTTATACTCACCTTTCTGTCCAATGGGGGGGACCTAAAGCACCTTCCATTGTTCTCTTGTCCTCCATTTTATCCTCCTAACAACCCAATAACGTAGGTTAGGCTGAGAGTGTGTGACTGGCTCAAGAGTGTGTGACTGGCTGCAAGCTTCCATAGCAGAGTGGGGATTACAACCTGGGTCTTCCAGATCCTAGTTCTGGCATGCAGAAGGTCCCAGGTTCAATCCCCGCCATCTCCAGTTAAAGGGATTAGGCAAGTAGGTGATGTGAAAGACCCCGGCCTGAGACCCTGGAGAGTCGCTGCCGGTCTGAGTAGACAATACTGACCTTGATGGACCGACGGTCTGATTCAGTATAAGGCAGCTTCATGTGTTCATGTGTTCAAATCTGATTCATCTGTTAACCCAAGCATGATCTGGCCCGTCAGTCGAAATAATGAGCTCAACCTCTCACCCCCCCTCCCACCAATTCCTTGAAAGGCTTATTAGTCAAAAAGGATGTGAATTAACTTAGAATGTTCAATTCATACAGTTGAATCCTCATTATCATTATTACAGGAAGCTCTGATCGTTACACGGCCGCTCGTATAAAACATTCTGCAAGTTTGCTTTTAACGATCATGACTCACTTACATTTCTCTTTAATAAGCCCAAACAGGGTGTCTCCCAGGTGCCTCTTTATTCTTCTCGAGGAAACATTTGCAGAGGAGGAAGGGGAAAAATGTGACATTCAAGAAGACTGTATGGTTTCAGAACTTCAGATTTTGGGCGTTCAGTATTTTTTTTTTTGTAATTTAATTTTTTATTATTATATCAAGGAAGGGTACAAAAATGAAAAAGGGACAGGGGAAAAAGTGTCCAACATACAGTTATAAAATAAACAGAATACAAAAATAAGTCCGGCAGACTACATTGCCCTGCAATTCTACACCCTTTTGTAATCCAATAATCACTCTTGTTATAAAATCTCGTAAAGCGAAAAAATATTTAAGCATATTATGTAATCTTTAAAAAAACATTCTATAAGCTATTAGACATATTGAGTATCTCTGTTTTAACTCTGCCCTCAGGATTATTCCTTTTTGGTTCTCTGCTGTTTTATCTTAATGATCAAGGTTATTCTCTAAGTATAGATTTAAATTAAATATCATTAGCATTTGTTAGAATCTACTTTGTTATTTTGTTATTGTTAGTTTTAGGCTTCAGCATATTTATAAAATAATTTATATTTTTCATTGAACTGCTCGTATTTTATATTATTACTTATATTGATCATAAAGGTCATTTTTGCCATAATAGCATACTCCATCAGTTTTTCCTTCCATTCTTCTATATCTGGAAGAAGTGGTTGTTGAATATTGAAAAGTGCTGCAAAGGAAAATGTGTATTTTGGAAATACGACAGGGTTTTTTTAAAGTGATGATCTGGGAAGTGTTGTGCTCAAGACACATTTTTTCCCCAGTCTGGAATCCTGGGCTATGATACAAATTTTCTGCTAGTTTGTACAAAGGCTATCACTGTGAGATCGTAGCTTCTTCTGTTCCGAGGTTAAAAATGGCATAGGAGGACAGGTTGAGTTTCAACTGGTGAAACCGTCCAGGGGTAAAAGAGTTACCGTATATTTCCTCTCTCCCCACATGGTTCTGATCAGAACCAGGGCCTTAAACGTTTGCTGTTTCTGATTCCAAACATTCTGGGACAATCTCATCACATTTTTTTGCATTGTCTCATCCAGACAGACCTTCACAGGTTTGACATTTGTATTGCTCCTTTAGGATTTTAAAAAAATTCTCAAGGAGAAATGAACTGCCTAGCTTTCACATGAGCATGTAACTGTGAGTATTCTGCTGCTGTTCAGTCTCTGTATTCTGTGACTCTGTGAAAAGGTGCTTTGGGGGATTACTTGGTGAATAGGTAGAGAAGAAGCCAAGTGTTATGCACACATGCTTTTTAGATAGTCCGGGTGTCTTTCCAAACTCTTATTCAGATCTACCTTCTGTCTGTATTTGAAGTAATACAATATTCACCCCGAAGCAAGACTAGGGGCTTTTCTGCTTCTCATTTTCCTTGCTTGTAAATTCCTGTTTCTTGGGACGGGGGGTCTGTTCCGCATGTGTTTTCCTTCCTCTAGTGGTCAATTCTATATTACATTGGTTTATGTACGGCATATCTTTCTGCAGATTTAAACTGCAAGTTTTTATGCCAGACATACACTGATATAATATGAATAGACCACTAGAAGGAGCAAAACATGTGCAAAACAGACCCCCCCCTTCTGAAGAAAAAGGAACATACAAGTGAGGAAAATGAGAATGTGGAAAAGCCGTAGGGTTCCCCCCCCCCCCAGGTATATCATAAAAAGTTGGGGAGGCATCTTACATTCAGGGATGCCTTCCTATTTAGTAAATATGGTACAAAGTTAGCAAGTGGCAGGAGGTTGTATAGGCACTAAGAGCTCCTGAAAAGTCCAGGTGTCACACTCTATGGCATCTCCCTCCCCAGACAGCAGGGCTGCTCACTGAAAAATGTCTTGTCCTCAGGTTTGCCCGGAGGTCCCCTGCTATACCTGGCACGCCCAACTACACAGATTCTCTCTTACATTGCTCCCATTTACAGTGTCTCCCCCCCATGGCCCTAATTGATTCGTGGCTTCCAAACAGTCTTGCTAATATTCCCCCCTCCCAGTATCCTAGCCAGGGATTTCTCCCTCTTAGGCACTATTAGTGCTCTCTCTCTGTTCTCCAGCAATATTGGTCAATCTGCGGTAGAAGTGCTTTTTAATGTAGGATATGTACTTCAGCCATAACACCGGGGTCACTTTCTGAGTAACATTTTATGGGATTGATTAAAGTTTAGCACCATAACTGTTGACTTTACAGGCCTTGGGAAGACTCGGGGAGTGCTAAGACCTGGGTAATTTGCGCTTTGCTTAAAAAAAAAAATCAAATAGAGCTAAGGGTCTAATGTGTTTGAAAATGCAGCCATCTATTTCTTTCCTTCTCTTGGCTGCATCTATTAAACCCCCCTCCTTCCTCACAGTGTTCAAATGAAAAATGAATCCTCACTAATGAAGAACAGTAAATAATCACATTAAATACATTTTTTTTTTTTTAGTGTGTTTTGATCACTGGGTTCCCTGTGCCAGTTGGTTTTCTGGAAATGGGCAGTCAGGGTTGCCAACTCTGGCTAGGGAAATTCCTGGAGATTTGGAGGCGGAGGCTGAGGAGAGTGGGGCTTGGGGAGGAAAGGGATTGGGTAGCCAAATCTGGGTTGGGCCATTTATGCAGGGTTGATTTTGATGCTCGCTCAAAGCTCCTTTTTTAAAATCCGACCTTTAAAATGCCTATTCACGGTCCCCATGGAAGAGGAGAAAGTCAAACAAATTCCACCCCCCACTCGCCTACTCTTTCATTACTTCATTTGCATAGCCATTAGCACTCGTCGTTTGCATAGCTAACCCACAGCTTTAATTCTTCATGCTTCCTTGAGCGAATGCTTTGAGGCGGGAACGGAGCAAATAAAAAAGGTCCTGTTAAAGCGGCTCTTAAGAAATGCAAAGCAGGTATGCGCCTGCTTCGCAGTGACTTCTGTAATGATGGTTCAGCATGAAGAACTAATATATATATATATATATATATATATATATATATATATATATATATATATATATATATATATACGGGGCACTTCAGCCTGGAACACACTGCTAATTACCAAGCATTAACAGCCTTGGGAATTCTTGGATATTTAGGAGATGGATCTTGGCTTGGGAAGGGGAGGGACATTAGTAGGGTATAATTCCATGGAGTCCACTTTCTAAAGCAGCCATTTTCTCAAGAGGAGCTGACCTCTATCACCTGGAGTAGTAATTCCAGGAGCTCTCCAACCACCACCTGGAGACTGGCAACCTCAGGGGAGGACCTCAGCAGGGTAAAATGCCATGGAGTTTACCCTTCTATGCAGCTATTTTCTCTTGGGGGAACGGATCTCTGTAGCCTGGAGATCAATTGTTCCAGGAGATCTCCATGCCCCACCTGGAGGATGGCAACCATAGCCAGTATAGGAGCTCTGTTATGAGGACCGGGTTGCATGTGTGAAGAAAGGGGGTTGTTGTAGAAACGAACTGTTAGCAGCCATGTCGGTCCCAAATTAAATTTTTTAAAAGGCCCCATAAAACCTATGTAAATAACTTTTGTTAGGTCCAACCACATGATACCTAACAGTAGGGTTGCCAGCTCTGGGTTGGGAAATACCTGGAGATTTTGAGGGCGGAGCCTGGGCAGGGTGGGGTTTGGGGAGGGGAGGGACCTCAGCAAGGAACAATGCCATAAAGTCCATGCTGCAAAGCAGCCATTTTCTCCAGGGAAACTGATATTTGGGGATCAGTTGTAACCCCAGAAGATCTCCAGCTACTACTTCGGGGTTGGCAACCCTACCTAACAGTGTACGAGCTTCTTATTCTCCTGAACTCTTCTTCAGGCTGGATGTAGCAAAAAAACACAATTGCTAACAAATGGCTCTCATGTCTCTCTGCCCCAGTTGGAATTAAAATCCCCTTTTTTTGGTGTGTGTGTGGGCGGAGAGAACACAAATATTGCAGAAATTTCTTGTCGTCCAAAGTAATGGCCACGGTTCAGAATTTGGTGTACGTATGGGGTTCCTATTTATGTCTATGGGATGAGGGTATGAGCAGGGAGAGAGAGAGAGAGAAAAATCCTATTTGGCTTGGTCCTTCCCTTGATTCCATCACAACTGCAGTGTTGACAGGAAGGAGGAATGGCAACTTTAATATGCATCTATTTATGGGCCGTAAGAGAGATGAGGTCATACTGCTGAGAAATGGGATTTCTGAGGGAAAAACACATGATTTGCCTTAGCCGAACTGGCTAAGAGCATAGGCCAGGACAGAGGAACTCTTAAGCTCTGTCTGCTGCTCTGTTATAGATACTACTTAGGACCCAGAGAATAGCAAGCACGTGATAGAAAATTACATGATGGGAAGAAGGGTACCAGAGTTATAACCTCACCACTACTGAAACAAAGATTAAGGGCAGTAGACCAAGAGAGCGGGGGGGGGGGGGAGGAGACACAATAGGGTTGCCAGCCTCCAGGTAGCAGCTGGAGATCTCCCACTATTACAACGGATCCTCTGCTGATGGAGATCGGTACACCTGGAGAAAACGGCTGCATTTGCCATCGGACTCTAGGGCATTGAAGCCCCTCCCCTCCCCAAACCCCACCCTCCTCAGGCTCTGCCCCAAAAACCTCCTGCCGGTGGCAAAGAGGGACCTGGCAACCCTAAGACACAAGGTGGACACCAGGAATTGTACTGCAGTGAAGAACAAGTGAAGGGCCAGAGCCCTGATGGTATCTCAGCATGCACACAGAGAAGCAGGAAATGTGGTGTCTAGGGTTGCCAGGTCCCTCTTCGCAATCGGTGGGAGGTTTTGGGGGCAGAGCCTGAGGAGGGCGAAGTTTGGGGAGGGGAGGGACTTCAATGCCATAGAGCCCAATTGCCAAGCGGCCATTTTCTCCAGGGGAACTGATCTCTATCGGCTGGAGATCAGTTGTAATAGCAGAAGATCTTCTGCTATTACCTAGAGGCTGGCAACCCTAGTGGTGTCCTTGATCTCTACTCATGTGTACTAGTAGCAGGTCTTCCTAAAAAGTAGTGAAATATGTAGTGGTTCTGTCAGGGCTGCCAAGTCCCCAGTTGGGATAAGGGATCCTCTGCCCCCCACTCCTGCTGCCCACCGCTACTGTCAGCGGAGGCAGATGCCAGCTGCACTTCTGGTAAAAAAGGAAGTGTCATAGGTAGCTCTAGGAATCATCAGAAACTCTGTGGTTTTATCATAGAGTTTCCAGTGAGTCCTAGAGCTACCCATGTCACTTCCATTGTTTTACTGGAAGTGACATGACACCACGGCCAGCATTGCCGCCCCCTCATATCCCCACAAACAGCACTCCCCTGCCAAACTTAGGCTCTGTAGTGGTTCACAACCCAGCAGGTGAGGCTCTAAGACTCACCTGAGGTTCTGAGCCTGTGCAGTGGCAGTTCTTATTGACCTAAGTGGGGGATCGGCTAACAATCCCTGGTCTGATGGTCACCCAGAGGTGTGTAGGGGTCACTGGGGGTGTGGGGAGGGAGGTAGTTGTGAATATCCTGCATTGTGCAAGGGGTTGGACTAGATGACCCTGGTGGTCCCTTCCAACTCTATGATGCTATGAAAGTCACGAGCTCTCACTCTTGTTGTTTACATGTCATTTCCTGGCAAGAGATCGGTTCCCTCGGATAAATAGATTGCTTTGGAGAGTGGCCTGTTATGACATTATGCCCTGCTGGTAGGGTTGCTAGTCTCTAGGTGGTGGCTGAAGATCTCCTGGAATTATAAAAGGTCTCTAGTTTTCGCTCCTGGATAAAATGGCTGCTTTGGAAGGTGGACTCTATGGCATTATACCCCATGGAGGTCCCATCCCTACCCAAACCACGCCCTCCCCAGGCTCCATCCTGAAAATCTCCAGGAATTTCCCAACTGGGACCTGCCAACCCTACCTGTTGAGGTTTCCCCCCTCCCCAACGCCCCCCTCCCCAGGGTCCCCCCATATCTCCAGGAATTTTCCATCCTGGAGCTGGCAACCCTATTCACAAAAGAAGAAATGTGTACATCTTTTCCTAATGTGCAGCTTTGTACCAAAGAAGAAAGCCATCTATTCTGCCTTGGTCGCTAAAAGAAGTAAATGGGAATACTTTTTGCAAATTGTACTGTCTAATTCCATCTCATGTTTCCACTCACCCCCCCTTTTTTGGGGGGGTGTCTCATGTTTAAAATACTACACTGATCTCATGGGCCGGGGCAAAGAGGATTTGCTTCTTTCTCTCCCTTTTCTTCTTCTTACAGCTGACGAATTACATCGCCTCGCTGAAATAACTTTCCCTCTTTAGCTGTTGCTTTTGATTTGAGAATTTTTGATTAAGCATTCAAGGTTTATGAATAAATAAGAACCAGCAGCCCAATAATTGGGATATCATTACTACCTGGTAGCACATTTAATTCTCAGCTTCGCTGCACTGCGTAACCTTTCCTCCCCCACCCTCTTTCCGACATCCTCACCAATATTACGAACAACCAAAAAAAGGAGGACAGAAAAAGCAATGTCATTGCAGACTTCACAATTTAGCATTAAAATGAATATTTTTTAATTTCTTCAGATGAGATGAGGCTCTGAGCTCTGGGACAATGCTGATGGATGATGTTTTAATGCAGCTGAAATGTTATTTTTACTGAACCAGGAAAAACTATAAATTTTGCTTCATTGCCACTGATGGCTCTATGCATAAAACTGTGGTGTCACCCGTTGCCCATGAATAATCACCCCGGTACAGCAGATGTTACTTTGCAGGGAGAGCAATTCTTATGCCGAAGAATTGTGGAAAGATTAATTGTCTACAGCTGTTTCATGGCCCACAGCAATCTTGATACATTTATGATAAGTTTAAGAGCTCGCTAGAGGCGGTTGCTATTCCCCGTTGTAGAGGGAAAGGTGGAGGGAGGGGAATAGCAGAGGACTGGGGCGGTGGGGGGGGGGAGAGGACGGTAATAAACAGTTGTATTTTGACACCTGGATTCTTAGGGGCTGTCGGCTCCAATGGAGTTCTTGCAGAGGGCCCACCTTTGGCAGCCGGAAAAGGACTGTAAGGGAAGGAAGCTCAAATGCAAGAATCCTCTGCGTGGCCGGCGGGGGAAAAGGAGACGGAGAAGAATTATTCAAATTTGTGCAAATGAATCGCTTCCATTTTTCCCCTCCCTCTGCCAAGTGGAAATTGAATGTGACCCGCTCTGACCTCTCTCTATTAAGTGCTAGAAATTGCAGTAAATGCACAGTTCTGAGTGCCCTAATGAGACAAAACCCCGGCGATGCCTCATTAATAAGGAAAGGATGACCTTGCTGGTCAGCCCTTCATTCGATATTGAAAAGAAATAAGTGTGGGGGGGGGGAGAGAAAAAAGAAGAGATGACCTGCTGTAAATTTTGAACAATACCTTTGATTTAGTTTGTATAGACTCCCAAGCAGACAGTTCCTAACCTTTCTTCCCCTCACCCCAATCTCCCCCTCTCCCATTCCTGCTGTGCAAAGACTTCTCTGCAAATTCACCAACGTGCAGCAGTTGGTGATCAGCAATGCAACCGGTGTCTTCTTGATGAGTTCAGATTTATTAGATTCTGACGGGTTGCTGCATTTGCACATAGGGTTGCCAATAGGCTTGCCAACTGATTCTGTGCAGAGCTGAGGCCCAGAACTTGCTTTTTGGAGAATGTTTGTTTCCAACATGAATATCATACAATCATATAACCATAGAGTTGGAAGGGACCACCAGGGTAATCTAGTCCAGCCCCCCCTGCACAATGCAGGAAATTCACAACTACCTCCCCCCACACCCCCGGTGACCCCTACTCCATGCCCAGAAGATGCCCTCCCTCTTATGATCTGCCTAAGGTCACAGAATCAGCATCTGCAGTAATAATAAGGAGAAGCATCTCTGCGCTTGTGCACATCATGTCCAGAGAGCCTTCTCATTGTCGCCAAGAAGCTGCAAGCCTTATGTGTTCAGGATTAAGGAGCTTCCCAGGCTTCTTAGACTTGGTCCCAGCACCTCTCTTAGACCCATAGCTAAAGTGCAAGTTCAGCCTCCAACAACTTTGGTTTATTGATAACCCAGTTAGCAGGGCTGCTCTGACCTGGATAGCCCAGGCTAGCCCAAACTGGTAAGATCTCATTTGGATGGGAGACCACCAAGAAAGTCCCGGGTTGCTGTGCAGAGGTGGGCAATGGCAAACCACCTCTGAATGTCTTGCCTTGAAAACCTCATGAGGGGTCACCATAATTTTTTCCTAGCAGTCAGAGTGGTTCCTCAGTGGAACAGGCTTCCTCAGGAGGTGATGAGCTCTCCTTCCCTGGAGGTTTTTAAGCAGAGGCTAGATGGCCATCAGTCAGCAATGCTGATTCTATGACTTTAAGCAGATGATGAGCAAGAGGGCATCTTAGCCATCTTCTGGGCATGGAGTAGGGGTCACTGGGGGTGCGGGGGGAGGTAGTTGTGAATTTCCTGCATTGTGCAGGGGGTTGGACTAGATGACCCTGGTGGTACCTTCCAACTTTATGATTCTATGATTCTATAAAATCGGCTGCAACTTGACAGCACTTTCCACCACCACCAGGACAACCTACATGCAAAGTGACAGCGTTAAAGTCTCCTACTCTTGTCCCCTTCCAGTAACTGATAATCAGAAGTATATTATTTAGGATGGTTAAAACTAAAACAGAATGTGAAGAGCTTCAAAAGGATCTCTTCAAACTGGAGGAATGGGCATTAAAATGGCTAATGATATTCAATGTGAACAAGTGTAAAGAGATGCATATTGGGGCAAAAAAAATCCCAACTTCACATATACACTGGTGGGATCTGTGCTGGCAGCGACAGACCAAGAAAGGGATCTTGGGGTGGTAGTGGATCGCTTAATGAAGGCGTCAACCCAGTGTGCGGCTGCTGTAAAAAAGGCAAATTCTATCATGGCCATAATTAGACGAGGAATTGAGAATAAAACTGCTGATATCATACTGCCCTTGTACAAATCTGTGGTGAGACCACACTTGGAATACTGTGTACAGTTCTCGTCACCACACCTAAAAAAAAATATTGCAGAGCTTGAGAAGGTGTAGAAAAGCGCAACCAAAATGATCAGGAGACTACAGCAACTGCCCTATGAGAGGAGTGGTGTTTAAGGGGAGACATGATAGAGGTCTATAACATTATGCATGGTGTGGAGAGAATGGACAGGGAGAAGCTTTTCTCTCTCTCATAATTCTAGAACGTGGGGTCATCTGCTGAAGCTGGAGGGTGAGAGATTCAAAACAGATAAAAGGAAGTATTTCTTCACTCAACGCATAGTTAAATTGTGGAATTCCCTGCCCCAGGATGTGGCGATGGCTGCCAACTTGGAAGGTTTTAAGAGGGGAGTGGACATGTTCATGGAGGAAAGGGCTATTCATGACTACTAGTAAAAATGGATACTAGTCATGATGCATGCCTATTCTCTCCAGGATCAGAGGAGCATGTCTATTATATTAGGTGCTGTGGATCACAGGGAGGAGAATGCTGTTGAAGTAGTCTTGTTTGTGGGCTTCCTAGAGCCACCTGGTTGGCCACTTTATGAACAGACTGCTGGACTTGATGGGCCTTGGTCTGATCCAGCATGGTTTATCTTGTGTTCTTATGTACCCCTGAATTTGTAGGTTCCATTTAGCCATTATGGCTAATTGCCACAGATGGGACTTCGCCATGAATTTGTCTAATCCCATTCTCAAGCCATCACTACATCCTGTGGCAGTGAGTTCCTCAGTCTAACTATATGTCATGGGAATCCTCACCCCCGTGTCTTATCAGCAAAAGTCAATTAGCGCTTTCCAGCAATAATGTACTTATTACACAGTGATACAGCTTGTACAGCAACCCCAAAATACAGAGGGTAGGGATTCATGCTATTTCTTTTTTGTTTACTCAAGGCACAGACAAATTATCCAAATGCATCTATAATCCTTTCAAGTGAGATTGTCACTTGGCTCAAATGTGACATGCTGGATTTTAGCTAATTTTTTCCCCATTGCCATAATTAACTTTGTCTTTTGACAACTCCTTTTCAGGCGCATATTAATTAAATATGGGATAATGAATGGGGACAACTCTATCACTGGGGTATAAATCAATTTGAGGGGCTCTGAAGAATCCATAAACCCCAAGAAGAGAGTGTGTATGGTTAGTAATAACATCAAAAGCCTATGATTGATTTGAAACGCAGCTTTGGTTTCATGTTCATTCTTATTTCACATAATGTATAGAAAAAAGAGGGATATTCCCCCACACAGAAAGAACAAAGCCCCTCCCAAGATTCTCTATAATTTAAACCATTTTAATCATTTGGACAGAACACAGGCAGGATAATGCTGCTGCCGCACTCGTCTTGTTTGTGGGCTTCCTAAAGGCACCTGGTTGGCCTCTGTGTGAACAGACTGCTGGACATGATGGGCCTGGGTCTGATCCAGCAGGGCCTTTCTTATGTTCTTATGAGGGGCAATACCTTGTTTGTATGGCGGCAAAAGCACAGAGAACTGCAGTCATTTAGAGCATCAGAATTAAAGAGGATCGTCATTTATTTATCCGCTTGAAGAAGAAGTGGGTGTCAAGCCCAGCAACCAGTGTGCCAATTGTAGCTGATTCAGGTTGCAAACCGGCAATACGGCCTACTGGTTAGAGTGTTGGCCTAGAATCTGGAAGATTCAGGTCCCCAGTCTTCCATGCAGCTTGCTGGGTGACCTTGAACCAGTCACCTTCTTTGAGCCTAGCCTACCTGCAAGAGTTGTTGTAAGGATAAACGCTGAAGTTGTACATTGGGGCTCTTCCAGCCCCAAGCACCAGCTTTTAGTTGATTAAAAGGTTTGTCAGCGGAGGGTAGGGTTGCCAACCTCCAGGTACTAGCTGGAGATCTCCTGCTATTACAACTGATCTCCAGCCGATAGAGATCAGTTCACTTGGAGAAAATAGCCGCTTTGGCAATTGGACTCTATGGCATTGAAGTCCCTCCCCTCCCCAAACCCCGCCCTCCTCAGACTCTGCCCCAAAAACCTCCTGCCGGTGGCGAAGAGGGACCTGGCAACCCTAGCGGAGAAGGAAGGCAGGAAAGATTAATCTCTGCAAGTGCTGTCTGCTAATGTTTGGTAGGATTCAATGCAAGGAGTCACCTTTCCGCGCATTTTGCCCGCATTTTCCGGATTCTCGTTAAAACAGCATTCGGAAAACATGGGCAAAATGCGTAGAAACACGTGGGGAGAGCGAGGCAACCACTGATGATCGGGAAAGGCATGCATAATCAAAACAAAGCCCCAGGGGAGTCGCGGAGTGACTTTGAGGGAAACAGCTCTGCATAAATGGTCATAGTGTGCCCGTGATCCCATTCACCCGTCTTTTTTTTTTTTTTTTTTTAAAAGCTGCAATTGGGAGGGAAAAAAAAAAGACAGAGGCTAGATTTTATATTGAATATCCAATGAGTTTGAAACGGCAACCTTTCAACTATATGCAATTTAGTTTATTGAATATAACCCAATCTAGCAGAATTTTAATAGCCAGACATCTCGTATGAGTTACAGCGGATCGTGTTGTATATATATATATTTTAAAAAATCTTTGCATACTTCTGCAATATTCTTTTTTTTTTCTCCCCTGAACTTTGAACACCATTCGGCAGGACCCGCTTTTGGAGAGAAACAGCTAGAATATTAAATACCCGGTTATATGTTTCCCTCAGGGATGGGCTGCTAATATTATACATTGCAACAACATTGCCTGAATGGTTTATTAATGGTAGGCAAACAGAGTGAGCGCAACGTATAATGATAATAACAATAAATGTTATTTATAGGGCAACTATCTCCACAATGCTCCAGGGGCCTCACAAAAATTCACTTTAAAAGGTTAGTGGCTGCAGGAACAGCCTGTGCCTGGCGCATTTGTATTGCGGAAGGCCAGCTAGCAATACTAATAGGGGCTATGTATAACCATAGCTGCGAGCAGACCATTTGAGGGGTGGACTACTTGTAGGGTTGCCAGTCCCTCTTTGCCATCAGCGGGAGGTTATAGAGGTGGAGCCTGAGGAGGGCGGGGTTTGGGGAGGGGAGGGACTTCAATGCCATAGAGTCTAATTGCCAAAGCGGCCATTTTCTCCAGGCGAATTGATCTCTATAGGCTAGAGATAGGTTCGCCAACCTCCAGGTGGCGACTGGAGATCTGCTATTACAACTGATCTCCAGCCAATAGAGATCAGTTCACCTGGAGAAAATGGCCACTTTGGCTATTGGACTCTATGGCTTTGAAGTCCCTCCCCTCTCCAAACCCTGCCCTCCTCAGGCTCCACCCCAAAATCTCCAGGTATTTCCCAACCTGGAGCTGGCAACCCTACCCTTACCCTTTCAGGAAGGCCTGCCTGCCTCTTCTGCCCTTTAGCTAAGCAGAGCCATAACTAGGAGGAGGGTGAAGAAGGCAGCCGCCGGCCTTGAGGCATGCAGCGAGGGCAGCAGAACTGCCTCTTCTGTAGGCGCCTCTGTGCCAGGTAGGAGACATAGTTTTGCTGCCCTCTCTGCATGCCAAAGGGGTGATGGCTGCCCTCCTTGCCCCCCCCCCCCCAGTTATGGCCCTGCCCTTTAGAGAGCCGCCTGCCTCTTCTGCACTGCGTTGTAGTCTGCTCTCCACAGGGCTTGTGTTGGGACTGGTATTGCTGGGCAGCTGCCAAGGGCCCATAGCCTTGGGAGGGCATGCTGCTTTGTAGCAGCAAGGACTGCAGCCTCTCCTCTCTTTGTATGTTGCAGGGGAAGGGATGTGACTCAGTACAGCATCTGCTTGGCATGCAGAAGGTCCCAGGTTCAATCCCCCACATCCCTAGTCAGAAGGATCAGGTAGTAAGTGATGTGAAAGAACTCTGGGACCTTGGACAGCTGCTGCCAGTCAGAGTAGATAATACTGACCTTGATGGACCAGTGGTTTGGTCCAGGATATGGCAGCTTCATATAGGTTCATATATATGTTCATTGAAATAAGCTGTCTGTACCCAAGCTGATTTGGAACTATGGCTGTCTAGATTCCCTTTGATTTGGGCAAATCTGCATATGCAGAATATATACAGAATATAGTGTTATCAATATAATAAATAATGAAAGATTCGTTCCAGAGCAGGCTTTTGCCACTCACATAGTTTTGTGATTTTTAACAAGAAAATCAGCACCCAAACCTATTCATTTATGAGCAACTGGCCATAGTAAGTTATCTGTATTAAGAGAAGAACTCACCTTGCATGAAGGTTAGAGTTTTGGAGTTTCCCAGGTTCAAATTCCTTGGACGACCAAAAATAGCATCTTGGATAACCTTGGGACAGTTGATATAGCCCTGTTCCACGAATGCATATATATCCTGCATACCTCTGTTTTTAAGAAAGAACCAACACTCGTTCATTTTATAAATAAAACCCTGGGACCAGTACTGGGATAAATGTGGGATTGCAACTCATATGTTCAGCTGTACATGCATTGAAAATAACATGAGAATTACTACACACGCATGTAAACAAATATCAAGTGTATACAGTACATGGATATACGTGCGTTCATTATAACTTGTGAACAGGGCTAGTGAGTGCCAGGAACTTGTACAACATTGAATGGATTATTGGCCATAACCTCACTTTCAAAGGGAATCAACAATGCTGAGAGCTTCACAAGGCCAGGGATCTGTGGGTTGTTTTGAAAATCAAGTGTACTCTGTACACAGAAGTCCTGTTCACAAGTTACAGTGAATGCCCATACCTCCTGCATGGTACAGCATACACCTGTTTGAAAGAAAAAGCCAATGTGTGTTTACTTTGTTGGAATATCTATCATGGGGATATTCCGGTATTTAGCAGAGTGCCTTAAGCTTAGCAGCAGCAGAAGCTACACGTGCGTGCGTGTGTGAAAATAAAAGCAGCATCAGTCGTTTGCTCTAATCAAACTAAAGTACATTTACTGTTGAAATACACATTGGATAGGAAAGGACAAACAAGGGTCCCCTATCCTGATCTACCTTGCTAATTCTCTAGGTATAAAAGGGTATCTGCCTTCCACTCCATCTTTGGGGTGGGAAGGTCTGGACGCGCGGAGCGCCCGGCTCTAATCTTGCTTGGATGATGGGCAAAGGGAAAGAGAGAGAGGGAGGAAGTTTCCCTGAAAATACATCCTCTAAACATTAAAGGGGCAGGAAATGAGGGCAAGGTGTAACTAGAGATGACCTCCCCCTGTCCAGTCTATCTATCTGACTCTGTGGTCAGTTCCCCCTCTCAATGTGCAGGCAAGTGACACCGTCCTAGTAGGGCAGATTTTCCAACACACTTTACAAGTGAAACCAGGAACCGGTATTTGGATAAATGTGGGGTCTAAATCACACGTTCTAAGAGCCCTGTGGCACAGAGTGGTAAGCTTCAGTACTGCAGTCCAAGCTCTGCTCGCGACCTGAGTTCGATCCCGATGGAAGTTGGTTTCAGGTACCCGGCTCAAGGTTGACTCAGTCTTCCATCCTTCTGAGGTCAGTAAAATGAGTACCCAGCTTGTTGGGGGTAAAGGGAAGATGGCGGGGAAGGCACTGGCAAACCACCCCGTAAACAAAGTCTGCCTACTAAACGTCGGGATGTGACGTCACTCCATGGGTCAGGAATGACCCAGTGCTTGCACAGGGGACCTTTACCGTTTTTTAAATCCCACATTCAGCTGTACATGCATTGAATGTAGCATGAGAATTACTCAAAGCATGTATAAAGAAAAATCAAATGTGCACTGTATGTGGATCTTACATGTGTTCACTGTAACTTTTGAACAGGGCTGGATTGTGTGTGCATTCCGTTGTAATGCGAACAAGGGCATCTTTCTCAGTTTTCTCATTAAAAAAAAGGATGGGGTAGACTGTGTACATGGCTATAAACTCCTTGGATGACATGAAGATGGATAAGATGACAAATAATACCATTAATAATAACAGCACATATGTGCATTTATGGTACAGATCCATATATACATAAGTAATCATGACAGCACTACATGCTTTAAAAAAACACAGCTTCTGCCAAAAATGGTAGCTCTGTGTCATGTTCTCCCATCTGTAATGCATAAGTTACTCTATATCATAGAACCATCTTGTCAAACATTTCCCCACAACAACAATTATGTAGAACAGGGGCAGGAAAACTCAGAGTGCAATTGCATCAAGCCATCGTACCAAGCCACAGGTTAAATTTCATTACATGTCCCGGAAGGACATGATGCAGACTTGCCCTTTTCAGCAGCAGCCTTGTGTTTCTTGTAGCAGATGCTTCCTGGAAGTGTAAGCTCCTGCAATAGTCCTGCCACTGCTCACATAAAGACATCTGAATTCTGTTGTCCCCCCCACCCGCCAAAATGTAATTGCACTGAGGGAAAAACAGAGCATAAACTTCAGGATTGTTTTGATGGCTGTCTTAATTTAGTTTAAAGAGCTCAGCTGTATGTGCCTCCTCTTTAATGGTTCCCAAAGTAAAAACCAATGTGACCTTTTGCTGTTAATAAATAGAATACGGAAACTAACCGAGCTTAAAATTAAATTTTAAAAAAATATTCATCCCCTGGGCACCAAGCCATGCCTAAATATTTTTGGATTATGATGCTTTTGAATTTAAAGAAGAGAGAGAAGGAGGGAGGGGGGAAAGACTCCCTCTCAAGTACATGTATTAGGCTGAAGGTTGCAACTCTTCCAAACTATAGTATTCTCATTTGTTTTCAAGGGGTGTACAAACTGGCCCTAGTTTTCACAAATGGTAGTTAATCAGCTGTACTATTTCAGATGGGAGGTGGGGCTCATATATGGTTGCCAATTCTGGCTTGGCAAATTCCTGGATATTTAGGGGTAGAGCCTGAGGAGGGCATGGTTTGGGGAGGGAGAGACCTCAGTGGGGTATAATGCCATAGAGTCCACCTTCCAAAGCAGTCATACAACTGATCTCTGTAGTCTGGAGATCAGTTGTAATACTGGGAGATCTCCAGGCCCCACCTGGAGGCTGGCAACCCTTGGCTGATATGATAACCCCTCCCTGGCATATCTGGAGACAAGGCTTCTGCCTGGCATCTAGTTTCATTAGGGAAGGTTTGTTTTAATTACATCCCACCTTATCATCTTCAAAGTTGTTAACAAAGCAACATATTGCAAACACACAAAATGATACAACAGTTCATCAACAAGTTAAAAATGTCACACCAAATAAAGCTTCATTCATTCATGTGACACCCCACTATCTACAGTCTTAAGTCATATGGCTAGGGTTGCCAACCTCCAGCTGGAGATCTCCTGCTATTACAACTGATCTCCAGCTTAGGGCTGTTGATTCGGTTCGGCCCGAACTGAAAATCAGCCGAATTTCCCTTGATTCGGTGGTTTTTAGTTCGGGACGAACCGAACTCAAAAATGGCGGGCAACTGGGGGGGCCGAATTCAGCGAGTTCAGGAGTTCGTGAATAAATCCGGCAAATTCGGGGCCGTCAGTAAGCAGCATAACCTTCAGTAAGCAGCATTCTCCTCCCCCGGCCAATCGGTGGGCCAGCTGGGTCTTCTTCTGGCCAATCAGTCAGGATTGAGTACTGGAGGAATCAGCTGATGTGCGGCTGGCCGGGGAGAGAGAGAGAGAGAGGGAAATCCTTGTGTGTGTGTGCGGGGGTGCTTGTGCACATTCGCTCCTTTCCGTGGCTGCAGGGGGCACATTTTTTGGGGTACAAACCCCAAACTTTCAGGGGATATTCAGACAAGCCTTCTTAAGAGACCACCCAAGTTTTGTAAACATTGGGTCAGGGGGTCCCGAGATATGGGCTCCCCCCTTTTTCTTTCCATGGCTGCAGGGGGTGCATTTTTGGGTGTGCCGACCCCAAACTCTCAGCGGAGCATCAGACAAGGCTTCATAAGAGACCACCCAAGTTTTGTAAACATTGGGTCAGGGGGTCCCGAGATATGGGCTCCACCCCTTTTTCCTCTCCCCCTTTTCCATTTCCGTGGCTGCAGGGGGCGCTTTTTTGGGGGTGCAGCCCCCAAACTTTTATCATACCTTCAGACAATCCTTCTTAAGAGACCACCCAAGTTTTGTAAAGATGGGTTCAGTGGGGGCAGAAATATCGGCTCCCTCCCTTTTCTCTTTCCGTGGCTGCAGGGGGCGCATTTTTCAGTGTGCCGATCCCAAACTTTCAGCGGAGCTTCAGACAAGGCTTCATAAGAGACCACCCAAGTTTTGTAAACATTGGGTCAGGGCCCCCCGAGATATGGGCTTTCCCCTTTTCACTATTGGGATGAATGGATCACCCTCGAGAGATGCATACATATGGATCTCATATTGGATACAAATGGAATCATATTGGATTACCCAGCCTCCCAGCCGCTCCTGATGGAACAGAAGGCAGCCACAGTAAGACCCCTTTGGGGGCTTTAATCTGTAATTTTTCTTTTCTGTGTGTGTGTGTGTGTGTGTGTGGGGAAAGCAGAGTCTGTGTGTGTGTGGGGAGGGAGCAGTTTCTGTGGGTGGGTGGGGGAAGCCAAAGGGGGCTTTTGCCGGTTCTGCCTGGGGTGTGTGTTCCCCCTCCAGTCTCTCTCTCCCTGGTTTGAGGGGGGAGGCTTCATTTTTATGTCTTCAGGTTTTCCCTCATTCATAAGATCAGTTAGGTTATTTTGATGCTTGCTCAAAACTGGTTTTCAAATGGTGACTTAAAGAATGCATCTGCCTGGTCCCAAGTCCAATGCAAAAGGAGAAATTCCACCCCCTCCTGCTCATTATGCATAGCTAGCTGTCTCTGTCCCTTTCCATGGTTTGCAAACTCCCAGGTGTCAGGTGTTGCTTTGCACTGTTGCAAAGGTGTTGCATTGCGTGCTTGTGTTGCTTTGCAGTTGTATTGTTTTGCAAAATTCTTCACACCTGCCCCGCCCTTTGCATGTTTGCAAAGGTGTTGCTTTGCAGTTGTGTTGCTTTGCAAAGTTCTTAGCACCTGCCCGGCCCTTGCTCTCATCAGCTGTTTGTCGGGGCTGGGAGCTTTGTGCATGGGCGGGAAGCTCTGCCCAGAGATGCACATTAAGGGTGGGGGGACCCCTTTCGGGGCCCATATCTCAGCCCCCCCTGACCCAATCTTTACAAAACTTGGGGGGTCTGGCAAGAAGGGTCCTTTGAAGCTCCTCTGAAAGTTTGGGACCTCTACCCCCAAAAATGCGCCCCCCCCCCGAGCCGCGGAAAGGCGCGGTTGTGTTTTTAATGGCTTTATTCGGCCGAATTTTTTCCCCAAACTTTGAATTCCTGCCGAATTGCACGGACCCGAAGCGGGGGAGTGCGGACTTCGGCATATCCCGAATCTAAACAGGCCGAATTCAGCCGAATCCGAACTATACCGAATTTTTTTTAATTCAACAGCCCTACTCCAGCTGATAGAGATCAGTTCACCTGGAGAAAATGGCTGCTTTGGCAATTGGAATCTATGGCACTGAAGCCCCTCCCCTCCTCAAACCCCACCCTCCTTAGCCTCCACCCCAAAGAACTCCTGCCGGTGGCAAAGAAGGACCCGGCAACCCTATGTATGGGCCAGGCAAAGGTGTACTTCCTCATCTGATGCTTGTGAGAAATTGGTCTGAGTACTAAAGAAAGTTAACTCTCTGGATTGTGCTCACATATTGTCAAAAACTTCACCACACCATTCTAATATGGCACCATGTCCACTATTTAGAAAAGTTATATCACATACCACACCTAGGTTACCAACCTCCAGGCAGGGCCTGTAGTCTTCCCAGAATTACAACTAATCTCCAAACTGTGGAGATCAGTTCCTCTGAAGAGAAATGGCAGCTTTGGAGGGCAAATTGTATTGCATCACATCCCTGCTGAGGTCCCTCCCTGCCCAAACTTCACCTTCCCCAGGCCCCATCCTCAAATCTCCAGGAACTGCCCAAACTGATGCCAGCAACCACCCCACCCAAGATAATGCACTGCAACACCTTTGGGAAATATGGAATGTCTGGCCCTTAAGGAAAAGTTATTTGAGTCCTTCTTCATAAGCAGGCTAGAGAAAATAACAGGAGACCACTGATTCAGAAGATTATCTTATCGAAGTAGCTCATCAGTGTCCCTTTAGAAATGAGGAGAAGATGAGTTTTCGCTATAGATCTGTTTCACATGGGTAGCCGTGTTGGTCTGAAGAAGAAGAAGAGTTGGTTTTTATATGCCGACTTTCTCTACCACTTAAGGAAGAATCAAACTGGTTTACAATCCCCTTCCCCTCCCCTTCCCACAACAGACACCCTGTGAGGTAGGTGGGGCTGAGAGAGTTCTAAGAGAGCTGTGACTAACCCAAGGTCACCCAGCTGGCTTCACGTGTAGGAGTGGGGAAAGCAACCCTTTTCACCATATTAGTGTCCGCCGCTCATGTGGAGGAGCGGGGAATCAAACCCGGTTCTCCAGATTAGAGTCCACCGCTCTAAACCACAGCCCTTAACCACTACACCACGCTAGTGTAGAGTCCAGTAGCACCTTAGAGCTCAAGAAGATTTTTAGGATATAAGCTTTCGAGAGTCAAATCTCTTTGTCAGATGAAGCGAAAGTTTACACCCCAAAAAAGTTTACACTCTGGAAAGTTTACACCCCCAAAAATCTTGTGGGTCTCTAAGCTGCTACTGGACTTGAATCAAGCCCATCCAGATCTGTGACAGGCTTTCCTGAGAAGAAAGGAAGGAAGGAAGGAAGGAAGGAAGGAAGAGAAAGAGAGAAAGAAAGTGGCTAGTAAATCCAGGGCCTATTCCCCACCACCTCTTTAATAACCTGAAATACTATAGCAGAATATTTTTGTCACACCAAATTGGACTGATGGTCTCAGCTGTGAGACATTACAATTGTCGTGCAAATAGACCTAACGCCTAAACATACAAATTATTTAAAGGAAAGGGGAGGTGAAGAAAGGAAAGAGAGAACCGCTTTTTGCTGCCTGGGACAAAGCAAGTGGGCTTTAGTTAAGACAACCCCATTTCTAAGTGCAATTGATAGTCTATTGACTTGCGGCACTGTCTTTTCAGATGCGAGGAAATTGTCATACATTGCAAATGAGAAGCTGATCTGTCACCAGATCCATGCCAGAGTGCCAGGCAGAAACGATAGCGGGGCTTGGTCTGTTAAGGTTAAATGAAGCTGCGTGGTTGCCAGGAGATAGTCTTCATTTCCTTGTTTCCCTCCCCAGGCGTCTCCTCCTGTCAGCGTGTTACAATTACTGTGATTAGGATGAGGAATAGTGTGTTGGTTGACACCCACCAGAGTGACAGCCCAGCGAGGTTGTCTCCCACTCGAGTGGCAATAGTCATTACTTAGCCACCGTGATATTTTGACGGAGTGGACGCTTGCCTGCCAGTCATGTGTATTGGGGAGAAGCAAGCCTTCGCCCTTGGACACAGACTTTTAAGATTAAAACACTAAAAAAAAGTCACTTTTGGAAAATGATGATCCCTTTTGAATACAGATTGATAAACCAGGGAAACATGAAGTCTTGATGGGGAAGGCCCTACTGGATAGAAATGACAGCTCAAATAGACCAGACACTCCTTGTTCTGTGCATAAAATGCAACTTGTAGGGCTGGGCAGACCATGGGGCCACCCTAGAGTTGGAAGAAAAAAGAGGGGAATACGACCCAACCTAAAAACAGACGCTAGAGTTGCCAGTAGGGTTGCCAGATCCCTCTTTAACACCGATGGGAGGTTTTTGGGGCGGAGCCTGAGGAGGGCGGGGTTTGGGGAGGAGAAGGACTTCAATGCCATAGAGTCCAATTGCCAAAGTGGCCTGGAGATTGGCAACCCTGCCATGGGACCACCCAGAGCGAGAATGTTGTTTTCTGAAAATCTGGGGGATCCAGATCCAGGTTTGCAGAAAAATCTGTGTTCTGAAAACTAACCAAAAATGGTTAATCGGAGAGAGGAGAGGGGCAGCAGAAACATCAGGGCTTGGGGGAAGGAGCCAAGATGTTGTCAATTGTTGGCAATTGACAACAGAGAATGATGGAAAAGAAGTAGAGCCAAACTGGGGTTAGGAGAAAGGAAGCAGGGTTGGAGGCAGCCACGTAGGATGGAGGAAACATGGGGCAAAAGATGAGGGCGGGTGTAGGGGCCAGTGAAGGTGAGGAGACACAAAATGGCAGTATAGCAAGGGGGAAGAAGATCCACGGTGGGGAAATTCGATTTATTGTCATGGGAGTCTACTTAAAATATATATAACAAATTAAAAATTGGCAGTTCCCTGTCCTTTATACTAATTACTCCTGAATGCCCAAGGAGCTGATATACAACCTAATGTTAGGGCTGGGCCTGAATGTGGGCCTGAATGTGGCTTGCTGGTGTTGACCGAATTTGTTTCTTGTGGTTCTAAGTAGAAGAAGAAGAGCTGTTTTTTACATGCCGACTTTCTCTACCACTTAAGGAAGAATCAAACACCGGCTTACAATCACCTTCCCTTCCCCACAACAGACACCCTGTGATGTAGGTGGGGCTGAGAGGGTGTGACTAGTCCAAGGTCCCCCAGCTGAATTAATGTGAAAGAGTGGGGAATCAAACCCAGTTCACCAGATTTGTGTCCGCCGCTCATGTGGAGGAGTGGGGAATCAAACCTGGTTCTCCAAATCAGAGTCCACCGCTCCGACCCACCGCTCTTAACCACTACACCACCCCTGGCTCTCAAGTAGGCAGCAAAAAACAGGAGGCTCATCAACTCGTTGGTCAGCAGTGTGCCCTTCTTAGGATTTACATCACAAGTTCTAGAGAATTTGCAAAAATCGGTTTTCAAGTTCCGGTTAGGAAACAGAAAGGTGTCTACGCTTTACTGAAAAATCAATTATGTAGCAGGCAGCCCATGCCCATGAGGGGGGGGGAAAAGCTAACGTCCGGGTCGTTTCATTGGAAAACATATTTATCATGACTTCCAGGATAGCGACCACAGCGCCTCATCATCACAGACGCTTCTGGACTTCCTTGAACCGTGCTCCACTCACGACCCCATAAAGACAGCCATTTTAGTTTATAGCGAGCCTGCCTTAGAAAGAGATACCTCTGGTTCCTTAGCATTTTGAAAATGGCCTTCTTTCTGAGCCTTTGCTAGAATGATTTTGAAAAATTATAATTTGTTGGCCATTTGTTTGAGGCTGATAATCTATGCAGCCGAGAACCACCTCCACGGACAGGAAGAGAACCTGATACTTCAAGCTATAAACAAATCATAGGCTTTACTTTTGTGTAGAGTTCATGTCCCCTTTGTCCATGTAGGTGACAGCTTGTTGCAGTGGTGGCTGAGTCCTTGGAACAACTTATGCTGCCGTGTGCCAAGGTGCTGGATTAGATGGGGTCTTGTCCCCCTGTGATTTTATAATAATGTGAATGCCTAGCTCAGTAGTAGAATCATAGAATCATGGAGTTGGAAGGGACCACCAGGGTCATCTAGTCCAATCCCCTGCACAATGCAGGAAACTCACAACTACCTCCCCCCCCCCCACACCCCCAGTGACCCCTACTCCATGGCCAGGAGATGGCCAAGATGCCCTCCCTCTCATCATCTGCTTAAGTTCATAGAATCAGCTTTGCTGACAGATGGCCATCTAGCCTCTGCTTAAAAACCTCCAGGGAAGGAGCACTTACCACCTCCCGAGGAAGCCTGTTCCACTGAGAAACCACTCTAACTGTTAGAAAATTCTTCCTAATGTCTAGGTGGAAACTCTTCTGATTTAATTTTAACCCATTGGTTCTGGTTCGACCTTCTGGGGCAACAGAAAGTAGGAGACAAGTAAGACTTGTGTGGATCTACCTTGTGATGTCTCCCCTTTAAAAATGTACGACTTTTATTATGCTTTTTTCAATTGTTCCTGAATTGATGGAAATTGATTTAGTCTGCAATGTTAATATTTTTTTTTAAAAAAATAATTAATAAAAAATTATAATTAGCATCATTCAGAAAGATCAGGGCAGATAACAGTTAACAGAAGTATATATTTTTTAAAATTACAACTGAAACAAAAGCAATGGCTTTTGTTAATTAACATCTAATTAAAGATCTCAGCCCTCTGCTGCTACTGAACTTTGGAGTCATGCAGGTATTTTGTACCGTGCATTCAAGGTATTTATAACCAGGGCCAGAATATGACATGTTAAGGTCCTGTGTGTGTGTGTCAAGTGCCGTCAAGTCGCTTCTGACTCATGGCAACTGTATGAATCAATGTCCTCCAAAACATCCTATCCTTAACAGCTTTGCTCAGATCTGGCAAACTGAGGGCCATGGCTTCCTTTATAGAGTCGATCCATCTCCTGTTGGGTCTTTCTCTTTTCCTGCTGCCTTCAACTTTTCCTAGCATGTTTGTCTTTTCTAGTGACCAAAGGTCATGAAACTATATTAAATTGGCACGAACAGCCCAGTTTAGCTCGGGCTCATCACAGCTTGGAGGCTAAGTAGGATCGGACATGGTTAGTACTTGGATGGAAGACCACCAAGGAAGTCCATGGCTGCTACATGGAGGAAGGCAATGGAAAACCACTTCTGCTCATGTCTTGCTTACAACGTTCTGCCTAAGAGGATGCCATAAATCAGTTGTGACTGGATGACATGTCCTTCTTCACAGTGTTATAAAAAATGGTTCCCAGAGCTACCCTTTCTCACTTCCGGGTTGTAATAGCAGGAGATCTCCAGCTACTAGGGCTGTTGAAAAAAAAAATTCGGTAAAGTTCGGCTTCGGCAAAATTCGTCCCTTTTAAATTCGGGACGTGCCGAAGTCCGAACTCCCCCTTCAGATCCGTGAAATTCGGCGCGAGATCTGGAGCTCGGGGGAAAATTCGCCCCCCGCGCGCCTTCATGGAAGAAGCCCCGTGAAGGCGTGCGCGGTGGGGGGGGGGAAACAGATCTGTGCCTTCCAGCTGGAAGGCGCAGATCTGTTTAAAGAGCCCCCGGCGCGCCTTCAGGGAAGCCCCGTGAAGGCATGCAGGGGGGGGAACAGATGTTTAAAGAGCCCCCCCCGTGCCTTCAGGGAAGCCCCGTGAAGGCGCGCGCGCGGGGAAGGGAACAGATCTGCGCAGAGCAAATTCAAGACCCACCGCCCCTCTTCCCGGGAGTCCCGGGAAGAGGGGCGGTGGGTCTTTAAACCCCTCTGCGCCTTCCTGGCCAGGCAGCGCAGGGCAAATTCAAGACCCACTGCCCCTCTTCCCAGGAGTCCCAGGAAGAGGGGCGGTGGGTCTTTAAACCCTTCTGCGTCTGCCTGGCCAGGCAGCGCAGGGCACTTCCCCCCCTCTCGGTCCGATGCTCAGGACAGGATTGTTCCCATCCAACTAAGGAGCTTGTTATGATAGCTGGCAGCTGAGGAAGACCCCTAGTGGTCGAAACAGGGAATATCCGGCACCCTGTAAGAATTTTCTGCACATATTGCCACGTACGGGATAACTTATCCAACAGAGCAGTATCAAGAAGACCTCTACTATCCATATTGTCAGAGCTCAATACTACTGTGACTGTTCCAACGTCTTCCAGACACAAGTTGGCGAGATACTCGCAAAAGACTTTATTGATTTGAAATGCTTGTGATTCAACAGCATATATGTGATTTGATATGATTTAGAATTTTCATGATTTTGGCATTATTAATGAACACATTATTTGGAAATACATATGCCTAACTGAATCAATTTCCTAGTGAATGTTTTCTGCTATTTTGGGTTTTGCTAACTAACTATATAGCAGGCTAACTGTATATTTGTCCAACTATCTGAAGGTTGGCAACCCTACCCAGAAGTGATGAAGCAACATTGGTGATATCACTGGTTTCCCCCCTCCTTCTGTCACCCTGAGCAGCACTGGACAGTGGAGCTTGCCAGTGGGAGGTCTCTCATGCTATAGTGAGAGACCTGGCAAGCCTAGGTGTAATACTGCTTAGGGCTGTAAAATTACTGTAAAAATGCTTTGGTAGTATTATACTGCATGTTGTGCTGCAGTGGAGTTACCTATAGGATTAACAACTCTGGGTTGGGAAATTCATGGATATTTGGGGGTGGAGCCTGGAGAGAATGGGGTTTGGGGAGGGGAGGGACCTCAACAGGGTATAATGCCAGAAAGTCCACCCTCTGAAACAGCCATTTTCTCCAAGGGAACTGATCTCTGTAGTTTGGAGATCAGTTGTAATAGCGGGAGATCCCCAGGCCCCGCCTGGAGGCTGGCCACCTGTAGTTACCTAAGAGCAAAGTAAGAATGAGCAGCTTTCCTCCATCTCAGTAGCTAGGGTTGCCAGGTCCCTCTTTGCCACTGGTGGGAGATTTTTGAGGTGGAGCCTGAGGAGGGTGGGGTTTTGGGAGGGGAGGGACTTCAATGCCATAGAGTCCAATTGCCAAAACAGCCATTTTCTCCAGGCAAACTGATCTCTATCACCTGGATATCAGTTGTAATAGCAGGAGATCTCCAGCTACTACCTGGAGGTTGGCAACCCTATCCATAGTGTTCTGTGGGCTCCCTGCAGTTCACATTCAGCTGGTTTCCAGTTTAAGATAGTGAATTACTAACATTAACTTTGGAAATTAGACAGTTGCCTCATAATATTATTTTTTGGGGGTAGCTTTCTTCTTTTGTAACTTAAAATGACAAGGCCTTCCCTTCTGATATCTGGCCTTTGGACAAATTCTAATATGAAGGCACCCTTATTGAAAAATGAGAGTCCTCCATCTAAGCTACTGAACTCTTAGCTCTCTGTCTGTAGCCAGTACCTTTAATTTACTAAAGATTACGTACCGAGTATCAACGAGCTATATATCTCGCAATCCGTATTGATCCTAGCCACGTGATGCTGTCCTCTGCAAAGATAAAATGGATTTAATGGTATCTTTTTAAAAATCCACTTCCCATGATACTTAAGCATGCAAAGAACACGGCGCTCCTCCCCCCCGCAGATGGAAAGGCAGGTCTAGACAGCTGACAATAAAGGACATGGGCTTCTCATTGCCTCATCGATACTTTGATACCGCGGGGCTAATGGAATCCTGTGACTTTCTCTTCTCATTGATAAATGCAGATGAAGTGAGCATTGATGAGTGGGAATAGCTCAGGTCTACAGTTATTATTACTAATTACCGTATAGAACATATTCTCCAGTCGGCAGATTTGTCTTTGGAGGAAGTATGTCCTGCGTTTAGACTTTCTTATTAAGAGCCCGTAAGTGGTTTCTACTTTCCTTGCCTGTCAGGGGAAGGACAATTTGTAGGTTCTCCTCTAGAGAGAGGATCCAAATAGTCCACATCTCTTAGGAACAGACAGTTCTAGCAGACCGGTGGGTAAGCCGGGTCTGCCTCTCGATGTTCCATTTTCTCTCATTCTTAAACCCCACATGGGGACCCAGCTGAATGAGCTCCACAGCACACAAATAGGTCCTGTGCATCAAAGGCAACAGTAGATTTTCAGATTGAAAGAGGAATTGTTGGCAAATGACAACAGCAAAAATACATGTGGCACTTCCCCTCACTCTGGGAGTCCACTGCTCTTAACCACTAAAACATGCTGTATGCATAGGCTTGCCAGGTCCCTCTTTGCCACCGGTGGGAGGTTTTTGGGGTAGAGCCTGAGGAGGGGGGGGTTTGGGGGGAGGGCCATAGAGTCCAATTGCCAAAGTGGCCATTTTCTCCAGGTGAACTGATCTCTATCAGCTGGAGATCAGTTGTAATAGCAGGAGATCTCCAGGTAGTACCTAGAGATTACAATCCAAAAAAACCCACACAGAGTCTGGTTTAAATATAAACCCCAATATACAAGGTAACAACTATATTGCTACAATCTCCACGCATGTAGAAAAAACATGTAGAAAAAACACCAACAATATTGAGAGACTACTATTTCCTATAACAGGTAAGTATAGTGTAACCATTTTAATGCCATTTTAATGCCCATTCTTCCAGTATGCAGAGATCCTTCTGGAGCTCTTCACAGTCCGATTTTGTTTTAACCCCCCTAAATAATTTGGTGTCATCTGCAAACTTGGCTACTTCACTGTTTAACCCCAACTCCAGGTCACTGATGAACAGCTTCCTATTTTTCAGCCAGCTCTCAATCCATAAGAGGACTTGTCCTCTTATCCCGTGACTATGAAGTTTGCTTAGCAGTCTTTGGTGGGGGACTTTGTCAAAAGCTTTGTCAAAAGTAGAGAGAGCTACCCTCCTAAAAAAATGAAGAAGGGAACCACGGGGAGGTTTAAATTTTGCTCTGCAATATACACATTTTCCCAACAATATTATTCAAATTATTAAAAAACATTGGCATGTGGTGGAAAATATCCCGGAATGCCATATACTACCACAAATAGGTCTCAGAAAGACCCGTTCCCTTAGGAACCAATGGGTACAAGCCGATTATAGAATGAGAGCACAGGACAATAAACCGGCAGGACACTTCCGGTGTAACAACTGTGCGGCTTGTTCCCTATGTCTAGAAGTCAGGGAATTCAAGAAGGCTGATTCAAATTTTACATTTACATTAAAAAACTTCACGAATTGCAATACACGAAGAATTGTTTCTTGTTTCTTGTGTCCTTGCAATAAAATTTATATTGGGACTAGTATACGTGCAGTTAAAAACCGTATTTTAAAACATCGGTCGAGGATTAGGGCAAAAATATTAGAAGCCCCCCTAGTGGAACATTTTTGCAACTACAGGCATTCTGAAAATGACCTCCGATTCTTTGTTATTTGGCATTTACTTTCCAGGATATTTGATAGGGTTAATGTTGAAAGAACCTTAAAGCAGAAGGAAGCTTTTGTTTATCCACCTATTCCAGACAATTACACCACACGGTTTGAATATGGAAAATGATCTTTCTTACTTCATAGGTGACTAGATAACAACTTTGTTTTGTTGACTTTGATTTGTTGATATTGAATGCTGACAGGACCTGAGGGGATAGAGGTAATGTTATACACCTGAGGATAATTAAGAGCAGCTCTATATACCCACCTGGATGATTAGGACAGGCAGGTATCCTGAAGGGGAACCCTAAACTCTCATGAAATCTGACTAGCCGGTGGAAGGCAGATAAGATGTGTTATTCCCAATTAATAAAATGTAATCAGTTAATATGAATAGACAATAGAAATGGATTAATGAATAGTTGTGAATCTTTTATATTATAGTTAACTGTTACTACCCATAGGGAGTTTATGAAAATTAGACTATTAAGAAATAATACCAACGGAACTTTGAAGGTACTTTTATTAAAAGACTTTTACTATAAAGACTTAATAAATATAAAAGCAATATGTAAAAAAGTTAAAAATATATAATTTAATTTTAGGCTAATGGGCAGATGGGTGATGGTGTTATTGTATATGATAGGTGTCAGAGGAGGAACTGAAGAAGAACTGAAACGATTGTCTTCCTCTTCTGCCTGACATCTGAAAGAAAACAAAAGACATACTTTGGACATATTTAAGATCATTACTTTGTTGAAATATTGTATGTTACACTATACTTACCTGTTATAGGAAACAGTAGTCACTCATTATTGTTGGTGTTTTTTCTACATGTTTTTTCTACATGGGTGGAGATTGTAGCAATATAGTTGTTACCTTGTATATTGGGGTTTATATTTAAACCAGACTCTGTGTGTTTTTTGGGATGGTAACTTCATTGTACACAGAAGTGTGTATATTTGCTTAATACCTCGAGGTTGGCAACCCTTGCTGCTCAAGCTAGGCTGGGCTGGCCAGGTTCCACCTGCCCCATGCTGTGTGGTGCTCAAGTGTGCTTGACACAACTCTTCTTCCACCTGGTTGGCCTGGGCCAGGTGGGGAGGGGAGGCTATTGGCCCACTGGGAGAAGTCCCAGTGCCCATAATGGCCAATCCACCCAGGGTGACAGCTGTGAATCAGTGGAAGGGGGTTGTTAACCTCTTGACACCTTAGATCTCAGCCATCTTTAGGCTGAGAACTTGCCCAGGGTTAGGCTTCATCTTGAGGTCACAAGGGTTGCCAGGTCCCTCTTCGCCATTGGCGGGAGGTTTTTGGGGCGGAGCCTGAGGAGGGTGAGGTTTGGGGAGGGGAGGGACTTAAATGCCATAGAGTCCAATTGCCAAAGCGGCCATTTTTTCCAGGTGAACTATCGGTTGGAGATCAGTTGTAATAGCAGGAGATCTTCTACTATTACCAGGAGTTTGGAAACCCTAGAGGCCACACTTTAAGATATTTGGTTTGCCCTCCTCCTGAAGGTCTAAGAACGACTGGTATGAGTTATTCACATGGTCTATAACTGACAAATCACAAAATTCCCTTTTGCAAAGTTGTATGTTGGGATACCTACTTCCAAGATCAGGGCATACAAAAATCTAAGGATTCAGTACCCAAATAAATAACTGTTCAAGTAATTACCTGGATATATAAAAAGGAGAAGATCACATTAAATTAATTGGCCACACAAAAGATGTCTCAAAGGTTAAGGAATAGCTCTTTAAAAAGTGAGGTACCTTCAAATTATATTTCAGAATTTTATGCTCATTGTAAAAAATGAGCATGTCTTATAATTATGCCAACAACAATTCATTAATTTGACATCAGGGACTCTTGAAAGATTGGATTAGCAATAAAATCATTAAAGGGCTCAAATGAAACCTGAGGAATTTGCGAAAAGCACCAAGGAATTTCCTGAATACAATATGAGTAACATGTCCTTGTACCTACAGCCAGATGTACACTGCCAAAAGTCTTGCAATATGAGTCCCACTGAGTTGATCCATCTTCTACATAAATGCCAGCTCTTTCTACAAATCCTTGTCATTTAACAAACATGTTCTTGTCTCCATCTTTGTCAGAACCTCCTCTGGGCAGCTCCCTGGCATTTACCTGCCTTTCCCTAGATTTTTGGAAAAGAAGAAAGCTGGAACCACCAATCTTTCTAGAGAGCCAGCGTGGTGTAGTGGTTAAGAGCGGTGGTTTGGAGTGGTGGACTCTGATCTGGAGAACAGGGTTTGATTCCCCACTCCTCCACATGAAGCCAGCTGGGTGACCTTGGGCAAGTCACAGCTGTCTTAGAGCTTTCTCAGCCTCACCTACCTCACAGGGTGTCTGTTGTAGGGAGGGGAAGGTGATTGTAAACTGGTTTGATTCTTCCTTAAGTGTTAGAGAAAGTCGGCATATAAAAACCAACTCCTCCTCCTCCTCCTCCTCCTCCTCCTCCTTCTTCTTCTTCTTCCTCTGCAGCAGCAGCAGCAGCAGAACTGGACATCCAGATTTCTGCTATGGGCCATCACTCAGTGATAGAGCACATCCTCTGCATGCAGAACCTCCCAAACTCAACCCCTGGCCTAGAATATCCTTTGAAGGACACTCAGGTTGTAGACGTTGTCCTGAGGTTCTGTGCCTGCAAATGAGAGCCTATGGCAGATCAGACAATATTGAGCAGGATGGGCCAATAGTCAAATAAGGAAGCTTTATATGTTGGTGTGTGCTAGCTTAGATCCCGCACACATAAAGTGAGGTAGTAAAATTATTCCTGGGTGTGTCATTTCAAGCTGCAGATAGGGATAATGGCAGGGTTGACATTTTCCCATTTTTTAAAAAAAATCACTGAACATACAGACCTAACATGTTGGATAGAATGGGTTAAATAGCCTCTTGCTATGGTGGGAGACCTCCCAATGACAACCCTCTCTTCTAGGGTTGCCAGCTCCAGGTTGGGAAATACCTGGAGATTTTGGGGGTGGAGCCTGAGGAGGGTGGGGTTTGGGGAGGGGAGGAACTTCAATAGCCAAAGCGGCCATTTTCTCCAGGGGAACTGATCTCTATTGCCTGGAGATCAGTTGTAATAGTGGGAGATCTTCCGCCATCACCTGGATGTTGGCAACCTTACTCTCTTCCAACTGCCACTCAGAGTGGAGGCAGGAGAAAAATAAACAAAAAAATTGCCATTGGGCTGATGGTATCATTCCACTTATAGGAAACATCCGGAACTGACAACAGTCCCCTCTAGAAATACCGTGGGATTTTGGAGATCCCTAGAGAGGTGTGATATCAGCTCTGGGTTTCCCCTGAAGTGAAATCACATCATTGCCAATATCCCCATTCCCCCAATATCCCCCCTCCCCAATATCCCCCCTCCCCAATATTCCAATTCTCCCAGACTCCCACCAGTTGCCAGGCCATGCCTGGCAACCCAAGGTAGAAGATTAGGCGAGAATTGTTTCTCCTAAATCTAGTTTCCTAGGAGAAGTGAGGTTTTTTTTTTTTTTAAAAAATGCTGATTAGCCACTGTTTGTATGAATCATCCTGCCCCCACATGACTGGAGAAGTGATCAAGTGCAGAAGAGTTTTACCATCCCATCTGCTGTTTGTGTGGACTAGGCCGAGCAAAGCTCTTCTCCTTGACACCTTCATTCACCAAAATCTTGTCTCACCATCAGGGCTGCCCAGAAGTTGGACACATGGAGGGACAATATTCCAGAGGACCCATAGTGCTGAGCAAGTCATGTCATTTATAGTCACCTGATGATTGTGAGGATAGGTTCTGTTAAAGGGACCCAGAAAGAATCTTGTGTGTGTGGGGAGAGTCATACAAAATAGGGTTTCCAACCTCCAGGTGGTGGCTGGAGATCTCCTGGGGTGACAACTGATCTCCAGCAGACAGGGATCAGTTCCCCTGGAGATAAAAGCTGCTTTGGAGGGTGGACTCTACGGCATTGTACCCTGCTTGAAGTCCTTCCCCTTCCCAAATCCCACCCTCCCTCGGCTCCAAATCTCCAGGAATTTCCCACCCTGGTGTTGGCAACCCTAACTAAATAGCAAGTTGGATGCTCCAAAGAGTCTTTGAGAAGTGAAGATTATTATTTTAACTCAAGCAAAATAAAAGCCAGAGGCAGTGTCCTTTGACTAAAAAAAAAAAGGTCAACAATAAAAGAAAAAGAAAGAAAGATCCGGGAACAGGGATCTGTGCTGAAAGTGAGGAGAGCGGCTATTTTCCTCCAGGCGTTTGATCCGATTGAAGGCCCTTGTCTGAACTTACCAGTCATTTGCCGTTTCATTAGCTGCCAGGTTTTCAATTTCTGCCTCTTGGAAGTTACACCGCTTTGAACAAGTCCCCACAGTAATTGAATTTGCCACAGAAATAGAACACTGGAAAATTTCATTTTCTTCCCGGCACGAAGGCAAGCTGAGGCAGGCCTGGCGGAGAGATATTCCTGCTGGACTCTTCTCCCCCACCCCCTTTTTGTTTTCTAATGATCCCCTCCACCCTACACACATACATACATATATATAATCACAGAACGAGAGTGAGGAAAGAGAGGCGGCTTCTTTCGAACCGTCGCCCAGAGCATCCTCCCTGTCGCGTTGCAAATTTGCCTTCCACAAATAATGGTTTTCAAAATGAGCATTAACAGGCTTGATTACACGAAATTGTCCTTTTAATTTACACCCGTATTCTATTGATCACACAAGTGCAGATTAAAGCGTTCAATGAAGCCCATGATGAGGTATTAAGCAGCTAAGGGTCCTCCAGGGGCCGCCAGGGACGGCCAGGAATATGCTACAAGTGTACAGTTATTTCCCCATAATGAAGTGGCACTATGCGAAGGCATGAATCGCTGGCAGGAAGAATAGATCGGAGATGATGAGCTCTTCAAAGTCATTTCTCGCTCACTCATTCAGCCTCATGCCCGGCTCCTCTGGCGATTCCTCTGCATTACTTGTCGTGAAATGCCAGGATTTACTTAGCCAGCTGATGCAATTTTTATGACCTTATTGCTTTTTCACCATGGTAATAGTTTTGAATCAATTTATCAATCCGGCGGTGCCATCAGACATATTGCCCTGAAGATCAAGTCCAGGTCATTCCATCAATTCACTGCGGTTTACGAAGATAGAGAAGGGGAGAAAAAAAGAAGAAAAGAAGAAGCCCTGGCTTGGGAGCTATCAACTTTAGATGGTTTAGTAAACATGCCTCTCTTGCTGCTTTAACTGCTTCACTTCTGACTTCAGATCTTCCTGTCCATCCAGACCAATCACAAATTTCTTTATTAGTAAGGCCAACAGAGACAATAGTCTACAGATCTGTTTCCATATCTCTTCCAATACGCCATGAGTATAATGTATCTTTTTGTCTTAATTTATACCTGGGATCCTTCCCCAAGGGCAGGCTTGGAGACATTGTGATCCATCAAAAAGAATATTAGACCATCAGCCATGGCATGGTTGGCACTTGATAGCCCTCTTTCCTGGTTTTTGCAGTCTGGACAGCAAAAGTATGGGTTTATCAAGCCCCTTGGGGTCTTCTGTAGTAGTAGAAGAAGAGTTGGTTGCTGAGTGACTTTCTGTACCTTTTAAGGAAAATCAAACCGGCTTACAATCTCCTTCCCTTCCTCTCCCCAGAACAGACACCTTGTGAGGTAGGTAGGGCTGAGAGAGTTCAGAGAGAACTGTGACTGGCCCAAGGTCACCCAGCTGGCTTCATGTGTAGGAGTGAGGAAACCAACCTAGTTCACCAGATTAGAGTCTGCCACTCATGTGGCGGAGCGGGAAATCAAACCCGGTTCTCCAGATTAGAGTCCACACTCTTAACCACTACACCACACTGGCTCTCCCTAATAGCCGAATATTAGTAGCCCTAATAGGCCAGAAGCTAAGGAGGATTGGGTGGCAGCCATTTTGTTGCTTCACCCACCATGCCATGCCCGAATTGCAAACGTGCCTGCAGGCTCAAAAAGGTCAGGAACCCCTGATCTAACCAGTGGTGGAAGATGGTGGAAGATGGGCCATTACCCCTTCTGTAGGGCATCAGCAGTCATTGATTATTTCTATCCAGCAGTGGTCCTGTTCTAAAAACAAGTTCTTATTCTTTAATGCCACAAATTAAGTTTTTTTAAAGTCCTAGGTGGAACAATCCAGTTGTATACGGTGGGGATAGGGGTGCCAGGTCCCTCTTTGTCACTGGTGGGAGGTTTTGGGGGCGGAGCCTGAGGTGGGTGGGGTTTGGAGAAGGGAGGGACTTCAATGCCATAGAGTCCAATGGCCAAAGCGGCCATTTTCTCCAGGGGAACTGATCTCTATTGGCTGGAGATCGGTTGTAATAGCAGGAGAACTCCAGCTAGTACCTGGAGGTTGGCAACCCTAGGTGGGGAAGTGCAGAGCATGACCAAGACTGGCTAGCCCCCCCACCTTTAATAATTCCAGCCTTGGTCTGAAGTTAGCAAGCAGCCCAGCTGTTCACATTAGCAAAGTGGGCGAAAATTCATATTTTTTAATAAAAAAGTGGCTCATAAAAATAATACAAACAGTGACAACTGCAGCAACATGTAATAATTTAGGTCATGAAAGATTAATCAATGAGAGATCCATTTTTTTAAAAGCAAGCTGCGTTCCAGCGGGGGAAGAAAGTCCCCCGATGGCTTTAATTAATTCTGCTTAACATTAATAGAATAAGGTCATGCTTGCGAAAAAGTGTTGAATAAAGCAAAAAAGCATGAAAGATATACTCTCTGGTGTTACTCATAATGAAGAAGGGTTATCTCATGGTCAGTCCAGCACCATTATTTCTAAGTTAGAGGTAGAGGCGTAGAAAATATACAGTGGTTACAAGCAGCGAACTTGTCTCCATACTTTGAAAAAAAGGCTTGCATGAAATATATTTCATTATTTATTGTTTGAACGTGTGTGTGTGTGTGTGTTAAGTGCTGTCAAGTCGCTTCCTACTCAAGGCAACCCTGAGAATCAATGTCCTCCAAAACGTCCTATCCTTAACAGCCTTGCTCAGGTCTTGCAAATTGAGGGCCCTGGCTTCCTTTATAAAGTCAATCCATCTCTTGCTGGGTCTTCCTCTTTTGCTGCTGCCTTCAACTTTTCCTAGCATGATTGTCTTTTTCCAGTGACTCTGGTCTTCTCATAATGGGCGAAAACGCATGGTTGCTTTAGCCTCCTTTATTCCCTGTTTCAGCCAGGATTCAGCCAGGATCGAACGCGTGCGTTTTCGCCGAACGTGCGTTCAATCCTGGCTGAATCCTGGCTGAAACAGGGAATAAAGGAGGCTAAAGCGACCGTGCGTTTTCGCCCCTTGTGTACAACAGCCTCAGTTTAGTCATTTTATCTTCTAGGGTCAGCTCAGGCTTGATTTGATCTATAACCTACTGATTCATTTTTTTTGGCAGTCCACTCTCCTCCAACACTCCTCTAACACCACATTTCAAAGGAATCTACTTCCTACTTCCTTTTCTACTTTGAACGTAGACAATTTATTATTTATTTTAATTACTAAAAGATTGAGGAATGGATCACACGATTCTGCTAAGGAACCATCTGTCATGCTGCAGCCTCCTTGTATCAACCAAAGGCATTTTGTGCTGGAAGAGCATGCTGCCCTTCGTGGACCGGATCCAGCCCTTCTATCGGGCCCTGTGATTCATTGACCCACAAGGTAGTTAACACCCCATACCTACTAAACCCCATACCTACTAATGCCGAAATCACAATATTACAAAATAACATAACAAACAGCAGCAAACAGTGCTTTGTACTAAATCAGGAAGATCAGCCCTTCGAGGATATCAAACTGGGTTCAGAAGATGAGGTCCAGTGAAAAGTAGGACAGATGGTGTTGGACACAAAACTAGGAGGGCCTGAATGCTCTGTATGCAATGCCTTTGAAAGGAAGAACACTTGCAGCCCCAGGGGTATGAAGAAAATGCTCACGTGGAATGTCAGGCAGTCAAGGCGAGGGATAGCCAGGCATCTTGGGGCAGCTCGGCAGCTCTTTGATGCTACCTGCTGCTGGGTAGTCATTTAGGGTTGCCAACCTCCACGTACTAGCTGGAGATCTCCTGCTATTACAACTGATCTCCAGCCGATAGAGGTCAGTTCACCTTGAGAAAATGGCAGCTTTGGCAATTGGACTCTAGGGCATTGAAGTCTTTCCCCTCCCCAAACTCCTTCCTCCTCAGGCTCTGCCCAAAAAACCTCCTGCCGGTGGCGAAGAGAGACCTGGCAACCCTACAGGTGGACAGAAGACCAATATTCTGCCAATGCAGAAGGTGATCACGGTGGCTGTCTTCCACGGCAAATTGCCAAGACGGCGTATTTCACATCTCGGAGGTTTCTATTGAAGAGTGGAACAGTGCATTCCCAACAGGAAAGTGTGTATCCAGTGAGCAACGAACCTCAGGTAAAACTCCCATGCATAAAAGACCGATGCCACTTCTAGGTTCACCCCGGAAGTGACATCATGCCATCAAAGCTGTGACGACCCTCATGTCCCTCTGCCTCCCCAGTATCCCATCGCATGTCAGCTACTGGTTGGCAACCCTATTCACAATATTTCTGCATAAGTGAGGGTTCTATGGCACTAAATCCAGAACAGTATTAGTAAGACTAATTTAAAACAGAATTTCTATAACTCAAAACTTTCCACACAGCAAAGAATAATATATACGGTAGGTATGTGAGTATTACTGTGAACAGAAACTTGCAACAGATATAGTCTCTATACGTTCGATTGATTAACAAACTGCTTGCAAAAACTTTATGGTGAGAGAAGTTCAACCACTCTTCTAGTCTACCAAAGAGCTGGATTCTTCCAATTCCCTTCTTTTTCAAAAGGCATCCAATTCCTGCAAGTTGGATAATACAGTAACTGGACGGCTCAAAAGACGCAACTCTGCTATATCTATGCAATTACAGCAACAATGCAGTTATGCTAAATGTAATCCACCATTTTAGTAATTAACTTTCCACGTACCTAATTTTCCAATTACCTCAGAAAAGGTGTTAACAGCTGAGAAAATCTCATCCAGCTCCCTAGGAAACAGACTTTTTCTCTGCTAACTTCCATTCACCAACTCTGCCTCTACTGGGCTAAACCAGCTAATTCTTGGGTATTACATCTACAGTTCCCTCTAACCTGCATAAGGTTGCCAGGCCAAGCCAGGGGGAAGGTTTGGGGCAAAGATATGGTAGGGGGTGCCACAGCAGGTGTGATGATGTCACTTCCAGGAGAAACCCAGAAGTGACAGTGGGTAGCTCCAGGAACTGCTGAAACCCCTTGGTTTTATCATAAAGTTTCTGGTGATTCCTAGAGCTACCCACCATCACTTCTGAGATTTCCCCGGAAGCGATATCATCACACCTGCAATGGTGCTGCCCCCTGCCCCTGCTCTACTGCCTCTTGCAGCAGTGTTCGGGAGCTCAGGGTGGGGGATTCTCTGCCCCAACTGGGGGATTGGCATCGCTAAATCAGCAGTTTCGTCGGTGGTTCAAGAATCAAGGTGCCAGTACCTGATCTGCAGGGTGTCCCTTTAGTTCCTACAGCAATGTGGACTTCCTCCCTCCCTTAGGATGGGGGAAGCTCTGCACACTTCTGGGGAGGGGCCGTGGCTCAGTGGAAGAGCATCTGCCTGTCATGCAGAAGGTCCCAGGTTCAATTCCTGGCATCTCCAGTTAAAGGGACTAGGCAAGTAGGTGATGTGAAAGACCTCTGCCCGAGACTCTGGAGAGGCACTGTCGGTCTAAGTAGACAATCCTGATTTTGATGGACCAAGGGTCTGATTCAGTATAAGGAAGCTTCATGTGTGTTCATGTGCTCACTTGTATAAGAGTTTGCTGGTCGGTCTAAGTAGACAATCCTGACTTTGATGGACCAAGGGTCTGATTCAGTATAAGGAAGCTTCATGTGTGTTCATGTGCTCACTTGTATAAGAGTTTGCTGGATCTAGATAATATTTTGAGTTTCCTGTCCTTAGAATTCCAACTCTTATGTATGGGCTGAACAGAATTGCACTGTTATCTTAGAAGCCTTTCCCGAGAATACATAATGATGATTTGTGTTCTGTGTCTGTCTTCTGATTCATAAAAGCCACATTATTTTGTATTGTTGAGCTCTAAAGTACACTCTGCTCTGACTGATGTTGACGCTAAATGCTTCACAATGTTCTCCTGAAATCCAAAACAAGCCCTCAACAGTGGGACGTGTTCATTTTTCTTCCTTAAGTGTATGAAGCTAGGGATGATACCAGATCCTCTGAGAATATTCTAAATTGATATCTAGTAATTTCTAAGGTAATTCAAATGCCTAATGAAAAGTCACTTGAGGCCACTGTGCAAAATAAATACATTGTTATTGATCATGCAATAAGGTATTAGGCTAATTTAATAAGCCTCTCTCAGAGATGTACTTAATTCACCAATATTGTCATTTTGGTGCAGTGGAAAAAGCTTCTGGTTAAATGCGTCTTCTAGAAGCGGAGTGAAGTGCTTTGTAATTTCAGGAGTTCAATATTGCTGCCTGGACATTGTGTTGTTTTCCTTGATCCTAATTATTTCCTCATCGTGTATGGCACGACGTTCTTGGATTCTTAATGCTCACTGAATAAAATTCAGTAATTATGAAATGAACCCTATCTTCTATATATATGCCCCTTACACACACATATTCGGCTAGATATTGCTGTAAAGTCTGAGGTCAGTGACTGCCACCATAGTGCCATAGAGTCCAATTGCCAAAGCAGCCATTTTCTCCAGGTGAACTGAACTCTGTAGCCTGGAGATCAGTTGTAATAGCAGGAGAGCTCAAACCATCACCTGGAGGTTGGCAACCCTACTTATATAATAGCTAGAGTTGCCAACCTCCAGGTACTATCTGGAGATCTCCTGCTATTACAGCTGATCTTCAGTCGATAGAGGTCAGTTCATCTGGAGAAAATGGCAGCTTTGGCAATTGGACTCTATGGCACTGAAGTCCCTTCCCTCCCCAAACCCCGCCCTCCTCAGGCTCCACCCCAAAAACCTCCTGCCGGTGGCAAAGAGGGACCTGACAACCCTAGTAATAGCTATGGCTGCAGGCCAGCAGCATTAGGGTTGCCTGGTCCCTCTTCGACACCGGCAGGAGGTTTTTGGGGCAGAGCTTGAAGATGGCGGGGTTTGGGGAGGGGAGGGACTTCAATGCCATAGAGTCCAATTGCCAAAGTGGCCATTTTCTCCAGGTGAACTGATCTCTGTTGGCTGGAGATCAGTTGTAACAGCAGGAGATCTCCAGCTAGTACCTGGAGGCTGGCAACTCTATGCAGCATGCCAGAGGCACAAATCCCTTTGCTTGATAAAAAGTGTGTGTGTGTCTGAGTGAGTGAGTAAGTGAATGAGAGAGAGAGAGAGAGAGAGAGAGACAGAGACAGAGAGAGACTGCTTGTTCTCTGTTGTTAACCCTCCTGGACACATGTGGATCAGGCAGTGAGACAAACAGCCTGCCCTCCATGGCCCTCTTCTACTAGCAAAAGTGTGCAGGTTGAAAGGGGAGGGGAATGATAAAACCCCTCCTGCTGCTGCACCATGCTTGGGAGCCGATCCCCCCCTCCACTATTTTTAAGGTGAGTCCCAGAGCACATGTTTCTCCCAACCTGACTTAATTTATCATCTAAATCAGTACCTCAGACTTACCCATCCAAGACCTTGACAACTTAATATCGCATGTCACGTATCTTCTGACCATATTCTGGGTCAGAGTGAATATCCAGCCAAAAAATTATTGAAATATAAAAGGAAATATCAGGACGTGCATACAAGTGTTTATTTATTTACTTCATTTCTCCCCAGTGGTTCTCTTCTCCTACATTTTGTTCTCACAATAATCCTGTGAGGTAGGTTAGGCTGAGAATGTGTGACTAGCCCAAGGTCTTCCAGATCCTAGTTCAACACTCATATCCCACTGGTTTAGTGTGCTACTCTGATTTTCTAATCCTGTTTTGTTGCTTTGTTGATTGTACGTATACTGCTCTGATTGCACTTTTTAAAATTGTGTAATCCACTTTGAAGGCAGCATGGAATAGCCTGATCTCGTCAGATCTCAGAAGCTAAGCAGGTTCAGTACTTGGAAGGCAGACCACCAAGGAAGGAAATGGATCAGATGAGCCTGCCTATCATATTAAGTGCTTTGGAACCCAGGCAGGACAATGCTGCTGCAGTCGTCTTGTTTGTGGGCTTTTTAGAGGCACCTGTTTGGCCACTGTGTGAACAGACTGCTGGACTTGATGGACCTTGGTCTGATCCAGCAGGGCCTTTCTTATGTTCTTAATGGCAAACCACCTCTGCTTCTCACTTGCTTTGAAAGCCCCTTTCTGGGGTCACCATGAGTTGGCTGCGACTTGACAGCCACACACATACACACAATCCACCGAGTCTCAGGGAAAGAGTAGGCAACAAATGAAGCAAATAAACAAATAAGTAAATGTGCATTTTCACATTCGGACACAGAGCGGTATCTTTTTGTCATACCGCTGTCCGTTAACTCTTTCAGAAATTCCAAATTCGGTTTACCCGAAATGGTTCAAATGGAAAGTGCAATGGCATACTAGCAAGTGGTGTGCATAATGGCCACAGTACCTCATGAAATACATAGGCTTCAACGCTGCCTGTATGTTCAGTGCAGTTAGTCCTATTGGCATAAATTGGATGGAACATTGCTAACTTGCTAATATTAGGGCACTTTCACACATGCTGAATTATGCACTTCCATTCCACAGGGAGCTTTAACGATTATTTGCGAGTGGGTTGTGCCATTTCACACAGTAAAATCTAGCTGCAAAGTGCATTGAAAGTGGATTGAAAGTGCATTATTCTGCATGTGTGAAAGTGCCCAAGGCAGCATCTGTGAGTGGTTGTGGAGACACTGCTGCTGGGTAGATCACACTAATCTCAGAACTCATGCGGGTTTATGTGACTTCCCTCCACCGCCTGTGCTTCGCTCTTGTGCCATACAGCCACTAGAGGCCACTGTGGCACCTGCCAAACTGGCTGCTCAACCTTCTCCGTCTGGCATCTCTCCATGCTCAGAAAAACCAATGGGGGGGTCAGGTAACTTGGACAAGGGCTGGATGGGGCAGGAAAAGGAGGAACAGCTGCACTGGACAGAAAGAAAGAAGATATCGACAAAGAGCTTGTACTTGTCATTAGTGCAGGACCAATCCTAACCAAGATTTCTTTTTAAAGTCTGTGTTTCAAAAACAACAAAAGATAGAAGAAGAAGAAGAAGAAGAAGAAGAAGAAGAAGAGTTGGTTTTTATATGCCAACTTTCTCTACCGCTTAAGGAAGAATCAAACTGGCTTCCAATCACTTTCCCTCCCCAGGTGGTATGAGAGCTAGTGTGGTGCAGTGGTTAAGAGTGGTGGTTTGGAGTGGTGGACTCTGATCTGGAGAACTGGGTTTGATTCCCCACTCCACACGAGCAGCGGAGGCTAATCTGGTGAACTGGATTTGTTTCCCCACTCCTACACACAAAGCCAGCTGGGTGACCTTGGGCAAGTTACAGCTCTGTTAGAGCTCTCTCAGCCCCACCTACCTCACAGGGTGTCTGTTGTGGGGAGGGGAAGGGAAGGTGATTGTAAGCTGGTTTGAGTCTCCCTTAAGTGGTAGAGAAAATCGGCATATAAAAACCAATTCTTCTTCTTCTCCTCCTCCCCCTCCTTCTTCCCTTCCCACAACAGACACCCTGTGAGGTAGGTGGGGCTGAGAGAGTGTGACTGACTAGTCCAAGGTTACCCAGATGGCTTCATGTTTAGGGGTGGGGAAACCAACCCAGTTGCACTGAGGAACATGCAAAGCAATAAGACATCCGTAGGCAAAGGGATGAGATTAACTCAAATCAAGATATTATTTTTCCTGTCTCCAGCTCCTTTCCATCCCTCTCTCTCTTTCTCTCTCTGAATTTTCCTTCTGTTACGACCCTCCACACTCAGGCCTTCTTTTTGTCTCTCTCTCCTAAATCCAGGGTTGCCAGGACCCCAGCATTCCAATCCCCAAGATTTACGGAAAACAGCTTCTTGATGAACTACTGAATATCAGTACTAATGCTAGAGCTTTGGCACCCAACTTGGAATTGTACCATATCGTATGTGCTAGTGTGGGTAGTCACCAATCAGGTGACTTTAAATAGATGGGCTATTCCCATACACAAGCAACAACAACAACAGTAACATGAATTAGCTATGCATTAAATGTAAACTGAGGTATTAGTGGTAGGTTATTGCATCTCTGATTGCAGAGGAACTCCAGGCCTTGCTAGACAAATCATCTACACTCTGTCCCTTTCAGGCTGGTTTCAGACCTGGCTACAGGATGGAGTAGGGTTGCCGGGACCCTCTTTGCCACTGAGAGGAAGTTTTTGGGGCAGAGCCTGAGGAGGGCAAGGTTTAGGGAGGGGAGGGACTTCAATGCCATAGAGTCCAATTGGCAAAGCAGCCCTTTTCTCCAGGTGAACTGATCTCTGTTGGCTGGAGATCAGTTGTAATAGCAGGAGATCTCCATCTAGTACCTGGAGGTTGGCAACCCTAAGATGGAGACAGCTCTGGTGGCCCTAGAAAACCTTTTAAATCCATGGATTTCATGGGCTTGCTTTCTTCTGAGGCCCCAGTCCTTCTTTTTCTCCTTTCCAGATCTGTATACTTACCCTGGTCAGCATCTCTCTAGGATCTGAACAGCCAATGGTAGCTAGAATCCCTTCTGACTGACGTACATCTCTATGTCTTTAGGACAGCTCAGTCAATTAGCTGAGTCAATTATGCCCCCCAACCCCACAAAACCCCTTCCTCGTTTACTGTCTAGATTTAAGATTGTACATCTAAATGAAATGCTATTCCTTCCTTGTCTTATAGGAATTGGATGAGTTGGCGCGTAGGGTTGCTAGCTCTGGGTTGGGAAATACCTGGTGATTTTTGGGGTGGAGCTTGGGCAGAATGGGGGTTGGGGAGGGACCTCAGCAGGGTATATTGCCATAGAGTCCACACTTCAAAGTAGGGTTGCCAGGTCCCCCCTTGGCATTGGCATGAGTTTCGTTGTGGTGGGGCTGGGGGTGGGTGGGTGATTTGCTCGTGCACACACCACAATAACATCTATGGAAACCATAATTTTTTTGGAGGAATGTGCTAGAGCATCCCTGTCATTTCCGGGGTAAACCTGTAAGTGATGTTACTGTGGCGTGTGAACCTCCCCGCGTGCAAAGATCACCCACCACTTCAGTTGGCCTGCTTCTGCCCTCCAGCCAGCTGAGGAGTGGTGGGCTGACCTGTTAATTGGTGGGCAATTGCCTGCCGTTACTGCACATCTGGGAACCCTACTACAGAGTAGCCATTTTCTCCAGGGGAACGGATCTCTGTTGTTTGAAGATAAATTGTAATAGTGGGAGATCTCCAGGTGCCACCTAGAGCCTGGCAACCCTAGGGGTGGGGTTTGTTGGTGGCTCACAGACAAGATCTGCCTGGCACATGCATGTTTCTGCATACTGATGCATGGGGGAGGAGCCATGGCCAAACTATTTAAGGTGCTGTTACAACCTCCTCCACTCCTTTTGCCACAACCACAGGAAACACTCACTATTCAGTATTGAAAGTGAGTGTATGGTGGTTGCTTTGGAGATAGGGTTGTCAACCCTGGTTGGGAAATTTGAGGAGATTTGGGGGCCTTGTTTGGGTTGGCAGGGTTTGGGGAGGGGAGGGAGCTCAACAGTGATGTGATGTCACTCTAGGACTTCCATTTCTCCTAAAATCTATGTTATGCTATAGAGCTGAGGTCCACAGTGAAGTGTCTGTGGCCTCCATGGCACCTGCCGACACCTTTTCTGGAGCTCACCAAGTGTTTTTAGGAAGTGTGTGGGGCCAAGTAGGGCTTTTGCCCAGCAAAGCTGCTGATTATTATATATTTGATTGGTTGTGCAGATTTTTTTAAATGTTGCTTTGGCAGCAGCGGCCCCCACATCACAAGGAACTGTACTGTGTTTCTAAAGTTCAGCAGTGGCAATCATTTTGTGGCTGGCTCTGCCTCCTATGGCAGTCATTTTGTGGCAGCTGTTTTGTCGCTGCGCCCACCACGCTGCGTCAGAATTCCAGATGTGCATGTAGGCTCAAAAAGGTTAGGCCCCCCTGCTTAAATGGAAGCCCATTGGCAGCTCCAACCAAGCCAATTTGAGCTTCCAGAAAAGGAAGAGTAAAGTGAAAGGAGAAACCAATAAATAACACAGGCTTCTGATTCTGAGGATTTGTGTCCCTCTGGTTGTCTCTTTGATGACACAAGTCTGACTTTTTAGAAACGAAAAATATTTTCCAGCTTTGCATCGTAAGCCGAGGATTTTGGCTGTGCGGAAAAGAAATAAGCACAGTCACCATGGAGGAATGGTCTACATATTGCACACAGAAGGCACCATTGTAAGCTCTCTGACTGGAAAGAAAATGCGGAAGAACGGCATGATGCTTTAATGAGTTTTCAACGGTGGGATCCTCTAAGCACATTACAGGCCTATTTAGTCCAGTTATTAAGCAATTAAAAACAACAACCCAGCATTATCTTTGACCAGCTTTGTAAAAGAGCCCAAGACAAGATCTTATGAAAGAAACCTTAACCAGTATTCCGTTTTAACAGCAGGGGCTACAGCCTTGCCAAGACATTTTTTGTTATGAAGTCAGCTCAGCATCAAAGTCCTAAATGATGCATAAAGATTTCATGGCTCGGTTTCGATGTTATGACTGATCAGTGGCAGAAGAAATGTCTTTTCATTTGGCTGAGATTGCACCGGAAGAGTCATAGGGTGTGGAAAGAAAATGCCACCACACATACACACCACAAGCGCTTTTTCTTTTTCTCATCATCGCTACCCCCCCTTTATAAAAACCATCTGTCCGTCTAAGGCGTTTTTCTCCTACTGTGAAAACAGGTCAAACTAATAAAACATCACCCCTTCTCCTTCTCCAGACCAGGACAAAATTTTTTGGTCGTCATATTTAGTGTGTGTGTATGTGTGTGTGTGTGTGTGAAGTGCAATGCTGCAGCCGACTAGGGTTGCCAGCCTCCAGGTGGTGGCAGGAGATATCCCTCTATTACAACTGATCTCCAGCCGATAGAGATCAGTTCCCCTGGAGAAAATGGCCACTTTGACAATTGGACTCTATGGCATTGAAGTCCCTCCCCTCCCCAAACCCCACCCTCCTCAGGCTCTGCCCCAAAAACCTCCCATGAAGAGGCAACCCTACAGCTGACTTATGGAGATCACAGCAAGGGGCTTGCAAGGCAAGTGAGAAGCAGAGGTGGTTTGCCACTGCCTTCCTCTGCAGAGTCTTCCTTGGTGGCCTCCCTTCCAAGTAGTGACCCTGTTTAGCTTATGAATAGGGTTTCCAACTTTCAGGTACTAACTGGAGATCGCCTCTTGATCCTTTTAATAGGAGATGTCTTAATAGGAGATGCCTTTTAACAGGTGATTGAACATGAGACCTTCTGTGTGTCAATCAGTTGCCACAGCCAACCTCCTGTTAGTGGGCTAGGTAGAACATGATGAAAAAGGGAATGTAAAAAGAACCCTGCAGGATCAGACCAGTAGTCCATGTAGTGGTGTAGTGGTTAAGAGCAGAGGACTCTAATCTGGAGAACCGGGTTTGATTCCCCATTCCTCCACATGAGTGGCGGACTCTAATCTGGTGAACTGGGTTTGTTTTCACGTTCCTACACATGAAGTCAGCTGGGTGACCTTGGCCTAGTCACAGTTCTCTTAGAGCTCTCTCAGCCTCACCTACCTCACAGGGTGTCTGTTATGGGGAGAGGAAGGGAAGGAGATTGTAAGCTGGGTTGATTGTCCTTAAAAGGTAGAGAAAACCAACATATAAAAACCAACTCTTCTTCTTCTTCTTCTTCTTCTTCTTCTTCTTCTTCTTCTTCTTCTTCTTCTTCTTCTTTGTAATTTAACTTAAAATGGAGAATGTTTTATTAATTCAAGGTCTGTTTAAATTATATAAACTGTCTATGAATCGTATATCCTATAGTTTTAGTTACTGTATATATATTCTTCAATTTTAATTTTGTAACTGATATGAATGTTTTCAGTGGCATTTGTCGTATCAATAAATAAAATGAATCTGAACCAGGTTGGGTGACCTTGGGCTAGTCACAGCTCTCTTAGAGCTCTCTCATTCCCACCTACCTCACAGGGTGTCTGTTGTGGGGAGGGGAAGGGAACGTGATTGTAAGCCAGTTTGATTGTTTTTAAGTGGCCGAGAAAGTCGGCATATAAAAACCAACTCTTCTTCTTCTTATCCTCACATCAACCTTGTGTGGTATGTTGGGCTGAGAGTGTGTGACTGACCCAAGGTCACCCAGCAAGTTTCTGTGGAAGTGTTGCAATTCAAAGCTGTATCTTTGAGATCCTAGTCCAACGATCTAACTACTATACCACACTGTGTCTCAGAAAGAAGAAAAAGCGAAGAAAGAAGCAAACGAATCTAACTTCTGCTATCTCAGCAAAAAAAGTAACACCAGAAAGATGCTGATTGGTCGAGGCTGTCAAAGGCCACATCAAAATCAGAGTTTCCACCTAATTTTACTACAACAAATTAGGAGATCCCTGATTAGACAAAACATCTGAGCACATGAACATATGGAGTTGTCTTATGGCAGACTAATGGTCAGTCAAGGTCAGCATTATCTACTCTGACTGGCAGCATCTCCTCAGGGTCTCAGGTGCAGGTCTTTCACATGATTTACTACCTGATTCTGTTAGCTGGAGATTCCAGGGGTTAAATTAGGGCTGTTGAAATTTTTTTTGGAAAATTCGGATCCGGTAAAATTTGGCCCATTTTTATTCGGGAAATGCCAAAGTCCGAACTCCCCTGATTCGGATCTGTGGAATTCGGCACGCAATTTGGAGTTTGCGAATAAATTTGCCCATTTAAAGCCATTAAAAACACATTCTCGCCTTTCTGCGGCTCCGGGGGGGAGGGCATGTTTGGAGGTAGAGGTCCCAAACCTTCAGTGTACCTTGAGGGGACCCTTCTTGCGAGAACCCCCAAGTTTTGTAAAGATTGGGTTAGGGGGTCCTGAGATATGGGCCCCGGAAGGGGTCCCCTCCAAAATCACCCATTGGAATAAAGCCATAAAAAACACATTCACAGCTTTCCACGGCTCCAGGGGGGCATTTTTGGAGGTAGAGGTCCCAAACTTTCAGTGTAGCTTGAGGGGACCCTTCTTGCGAGAACCCCCAAGTTTTGTAAAGATTGGGTCAAAGGGTCCTGACTCAATCTTCACAAAACCTGGGGGTTCTCGCAAGAAGGGTCCCCTCAAGCTACACTGAAGGTTTGGGACCTCTATCTCCAAAAATGCCCCCCCCCCGGGAGCTGTGTAAAGCCACGAATGTGCACACGCACCCCCACCCACCCATGGGGATCTCTCTCACACACAGACACTCCCAGCCTCTCTTTCTCTCCCCGGGCCACGCAGCAGCTGGGGTCACGCACTCATCCACGACTGATTGGCCAGAAGAAGACCCAGCTTGGCCGCAGGAGAATGCTGCTTTGGGGGTGCCGAACTTGTACGAATTTATCCGGCATACGTCCAAACTCGCTGAGTTCGGTTCGTCATTTCCCCGCCTTTTTTGACTTCAGTTCTATCCAAAGTAGAAACTGCCAAATCATAGAAAATTTGGCTGTTTTTCTTGTCGGATGGAACCGAATCGACAGCCTTAGGTTAAATTTGGGACCTTCTACATGCAAAGCCAATGCTCTATCATTGAGTCACAGCCCTTTCACTTCGCCCCTGAACTTTCCAGCCGGATTTAAGACACCCAAGAAGCTGTGAGAGAAGACTTTCAATAAAACCAGAAAAAATTCTTGAGAAGCCAGGTCTATACCTCTCTAATTAACAACACATCTTTTACAGAAGACACCCTCTGTAGAACAGTTTAGAAAGGAGGCATTTTATTTCCCATAATACTTCAGGAAGTATTCCAGATGGTTCTACCGTGTAGCGCGTCATGGAGCTTAGAACAATACTTTGCCCTGAGTTGTATTTACACAGATTGTGACCAGCAGAGATTGCATTGCCCCTTGTTCCATTAGCCATTATGAAACCCTTTGAAACCTGAACAGAAAGTATTAGCAATGTATCCAAGGATCCCTGGCAGATCTAGAGGTACATTTTGCTCAACGTAGCTGGCAGCAGTAAAAGTGGCCACTAACGAAATGGCATTCCAATTTGTTATTGATTTACTTTCAAACTGTATATAAATGGCCCTTTACAAAGACAATTACCAAAAATTCTGTCCAAATAAAACCCCAGCACTTCATAAATATCAAATTGTCCTAGAGCTACATATGTACCATTCGCCCTCTCTTTATAAATATTATACCTTGAACACTGAATCTTCTGTTAGGGAATGTCTTCCGAGTCCTACCCAGATGTTTGATTTTAAACAGTGATCTTTCCTGCTAAGAGTAATTCAAACAAACGTCCCTCTTACTCCAGGCCTCACATATAAACAAAGTCGTGCCACACGCAGTCTCAGTGGAACCTGGGGGAATTTGGAAACCAGCACTAGAAAAGTCCTTTTATCTGGTTCGATAACATATTGCTGGTCCCTAACCTGGAGAAGACATCGTCGTTGGTGCATCCTGTGTCATATTTTCACCAGCATAGCAATTTTAAAACAAAAGGGAAGGACCTGCAGGGCACAATCCAAAGAAGAGTAGGTGGCTATTGGGAACTGCTTTATGCTGATGCACAATGTAAAAAGAGCCCTGCAGGATACGACCAGTGGTCCATCTAGTCCCTGGCACATCGGCCAACCAGAGGTCCACATTCAGAGGTGGTAAACTCCACATACCAGTGCTGGGAGGCAACATCAGAGAAAGAAGAAGAAGAGTTGATTTTTATATGCCGACTTTCTCTACCACTTAAGGGAGAATCAAACCAGCTTACAATCACCTTTCCTTCCCCTCCTCACAACAGACACCTTGTGAGGTAGGTGGAGCTGAGAGAGTTTGTAGAGAACTATGACTAGCCCAAAGGCACCTTGCTGGCTTCATGTGTGGAAGTGGGGAAACCAACTTGGTTCACCAGATTAGCGTCCGCGGCTCATGTGGAGGAGTAGGGAATCAAACCCAGTTCTTTAGATTAGAGTCCACCACTCCAAACCACTGCTCTTAACCAGTACACCATGCTGGCTCTACAATGTGTATCGGTAGCAGAACTGTGTGGGTAGGAATTATTGTGATGCTCTTTCATACCCAGTTGCTGCTTTTGCTACTGATGGGGTGATGACTGGGTGGGAAAGACCCATATGTGATTACCAGCCATCTGGAGATGGTGTTCATACATATACTACAGATTCATGGGACTGCATCAAAGGAAAGCAGCTGATGTCAATCCTTTGTGTGTGTGTGTGTGTGTGTGTGTGTGTGTGTGTGTAAAGGGGGACACTGTCTCTATTGGTTCTAATTATAGGGTTGGATCTCACATGATCTTCTCTGGTGAAAAAGGGAGGAAGGAACCCCTCGGACCACCCAAAGCATCTATGCTGGGGATCGTGGGACTTCCATGGACGAAAGCCATGTGGGATAGGGCTGTAATAATGAAGAGACTTGAGCAAGACTAAGCAAAAAAGCTGGAGGGATCCAACCTGTAGCCAGGAATGTGACACAGATAACCCATTCCAACAAAACTTTTCCATGTGGGTCACTTCAGAAAGTCCTCTGTCGAGCTTCACCATTCTCCTGGAAACAGCCTTCAGCATGCCTTTCATTCCCAAGCGCCAACACAATAATAATCTCATTGCTACTTGTTCTAAGGTTATCGGACATGGCCGAGAGCCAACAAAGCTACCTGTGAATTCAACTCCTTACTCAGCCAAATCTCCCAATGACATTAATGAGGATTTTGGCTCGGCGTGGACCGCCGGCATTCAGACGCCCTTCCATTAAAAGCACTTAGGAGCTTCTGCATTCGATGCACCTTAGTGCCGCACAACATTCCATTTGTTAGGTGGAGAAAGAGGAGGGACGGCTTAGCACTTGCCAAGATCCAGGAGTGTTAGATTCACTCACCAGTTGAACCACAGCTCACTCTATCTGGCAGTGTAAACAGTCAACAAGATATTTACTTGCAAATGGATGAATGCATTCCTTGGATCTTTTTCAGCTGTGAAATGTTCTGGGATGGAGCCCATCTTTTTAGGGGTATGTGTGCGCGCACACACATTGACCTACCAATCTTTAAAGATAAGAGCTTCCAGAATGAAATTGGCATTCCTGCTCTTATGCCTTCCTTTTACTTTCTTGAGGAGGTGGGGTCAGCTTTAAAGGGAGCATTAAGCAAACGGCTAATGGAATTAAAGGTGTAATAATAGAAGGATATAGTGAGATGATTGTATTAACAAAAAATAAATCATGTTGAGTGTAAGGTAAGTGTTTTTTAATTGATTGATGGAAAGGATGCTCCGTGGCTCCCTCCCTCTAGTTTTTCTTTCTTTTTTGAGGACTAACAGCCATTTACCTTTCCAGCTCCAGTGGAAAGCCAAAAGGAGAGGCGGGGGAGAAGTGAGAATATTATGCACCGGGGAGATAAATTATTCAGGGAAGATGGCCCATTTTGTGCTGACATCACTAATGTGAAAACGCATTAAATCTTTAACACCAGCTTTGTTCCTGGGAGGCTGGAAAAGCTGCGAGGAGGTATTAGAGATGATAATGCTGCTCTGCCTACTTCCAACTTCCTTTCAGGCCATAAATGGCTTTCCAAGGTGATTGGGTAAATGGGGATTCAGCAGATATTATAAATTCTGGATTTAAAAGTCAGCGGCTAGTGAGGTTTCCAGCTGAGAGTATGCCTCATCAGAGAACTCTCCAGTGTAAAGAAAAAGACATTCTTCCAGCTGAAATAGACCCACAAGAGAACAACCGCTCGCGCATTAAAAATGTCATTCTCTCTACTCCAAGGTCTTCTGATGTTCATGCTCATCAGGGCTCCCAGTTTGCAAAAGTGGTAAAGGCACTTCTTGTGCTCCTTTGTTTTTGGCGTGTGTGTGTCTCAAGTGCCACTGAGTCACAGCCAACTTATGGCGACCCCAGCAAGAGGCTTTAGACCATAAGAACATAAGAAAGGCCATGTTGGATCAGACCGAGGCTCATCAAGTCCAGCAGTCTGTTCACACAGTGGCCAACCAGGTGCCTCCAGGAAGCCCACAAACAAGACAACTGCAGTAGCATTGTCCTGCCTGTGTTCCAAAGCACTGAATATAATAGGCATGCCCATCCGATTCTGGAGGGAATAGGTATGCATCATGACTCGTATCCATTTTTACTAGTAGCCATGAATAGCCCTCTCCTCCATGAACATGTCCACTCCACTCTTAAAGCCTTAAAAGTTGGCAGTCATCACCACATCCTGGGGCAGGGAGTTCCACAATTTAACTATGCGTGGTGTGAAGAAATACTTCCTTTTATCTGTTTTGAATCTCTCGCCCTCCAGCTTCAGCACATGACCCCACGTTCTAGTATTATGAGAGAGGGAGAAAAGCTTCTCCCTGTTCACTCTCTCCACCCCATGCATAATTTTATAGACCTCCTCTTAACTTCCTTCTTTCCAAGCTAAACAGCCCTAAGCATTTCAAGGCGAGGGAGAAGCAGAGGTGGCTTGCCATTACCTTTCTCTGCAGAGTCTTCTTTGGTGGTCTCCCAGTACTGACCCAGCAGAATGCAGCCATGGATCTTGTGATTTATAGAGGGAAGCTGGCATAAATGGGTGGTAACAGAGGATCTATTAAATTCTTTACCTCTGTGCTGTTTTCCTGTTGAAAACCATCACCCCTTAGCTGCTTTTATTTTAACAGGAAAACATTTATGGGTTCCCATAACATATCTTTCCAACCCAAGTATGTAAACTAAAAATCAGGTGGTCCCTGATTCATATGAAGCTGCCTTATACTGTTTTGAGTCAGACTACTGGTCTGTCAGTTCTGTATTGACTACGTTGGCTAGGAGCAGCTTTCTGGAACCTCAAGTAGACAGGTCTTTTACATCACCTTAAACATGGCAGGGAGACAGAAGAAGAGAAGAGAAGAAGAATTGGTTTTTTATAGGCCAACTTTCTCTACAACTTAAGGGAGAATCGAACTGGCTTACAATCACCTTCCCTTCCCCTCCCCACAACAGGCACCCTGTGAGGTAGGTGGGGCTGAGAGAGTGTGACTAGCCCAAGGTCACCCAGCTGGCTTCATGTGGAGGAGCAGGGAAACCAACCCGGTTCACCAGATTATTGTCCGCCGCTCATGTGGAGGAGTGGGGACTCAAACCCGGTCCACCAGATTAGAGTCCACCGCTCCAAACCACCGCTCTTAACCACTACACCACGCTGGTGGTCCCTACTTGGGTGGGAGACCTCCAGCTAGTAGCCCAGTGTCCCTGCTGCTGCCTCTTGCTTGAATGATGTGTAAAGAATGTGGATGGGGGAACCAGCAGTCCCGGGACAGCAATGTCACTTCCAGGGCAAACCAGAAGTGACTTCAATGCATTGGGGCTATGCTCTAGCCTGCACCTGAAACTCTGTGGTATAACTGTGGTAGAAGCATTGGCATGAACCAGAAGGTGATGTGAAAGACCTTTGCCTGAGACCCTGGAGAGCCGCTGCCAGTCTGAGTAGACAATACTGACCTTGATGGACCAAGGGTCTGATTCAGTGTAAAGCAGCCTCCTGTGTGTATTCAGTTATTGCAATAATATACACAAAGCGCTTTGAACTTGCACCAAGTGCGGTGTACATACATGCTTGTGTCCTACTGTAAACCGATTGATTTCTACTGTTTACACTGTGCTCTTCTAAGGAGTTCGGCATGGCTTACACATGGGTCCCATGTTGCTTCCACCCTCCAGGCATTGCTGAGGGCCAGGACCTCTCAGGCTCAGCACTTGAACCTTGTCGTGTTGCTTCAGATGACTGTTCAGCATAATATACATTTCCAGTTGGCACCAGGGTGTTGGAGCTGCTCGAAAAGGAGGACAGCTCCTCAGAAGCCGTGCCAATGAAACGAAGCTTCTTGACAAAAGTAAACAGTCCCAAACAGCGGGGCTCGCTGGGTTCTGCTTAAGGCAAAGCCGACCAGAGGCTTTGGACATCAAGGTAATCACCGAGGGATTCCAAAGTGCAAGGACTGCGAGATGCTTTATATTTGCACTCAGGTAGATGCAGCGAGAAAAGATTCTGAAGTGTAAGGATGTGTCACTGGCCACCAAGATCCAGTTAATTCATGCCATCGTATTCCCTATTACTATGTATGGGTGTGAAAGCTGGACAATGAAGAAAGCTGATAGGAAGAAAGTAGATTCCTTTGAAGTGTGGTGTTGGAGGAGAGGGTTATGGATACCGTGGACGGCCCAAAAACAAATCAGTTGGTTATAGTTCAAATCAAGCCTGAACTGACCCTAGAAGCTAAAATGACTCAACTGAGGCTATCATATTTTGGTCACATTATGAGAAGACAAGAGTCACTCGAAAAGGGAGTCATGCTAGGAAAAGTTGAGGGCAGCAGGAAAAGAGGAAGACCCAACAAGAGATGGATGGACTCTATAAAGGAAGCCACAGCCCTCAGTTTGCAAGACCTGAGCCAGGCTGTCAAAGACAGGACGTTTTGGAGGACGTTGATTCATAGGGTCGCCATGAGTCGGAAGTGACTTGATGGCACTTATCACACACACAGATGCAGGTGAGTCGGGAGAGCATCTGCTTTGCTTGTCGTCCCTCCCCCTGGCTCTCAAGCAATTCTAAAAATGTAAAGCAAATTCCACTAGATGGCATTCTTTTGAATATAATAAAAAATAAACATCTTGCACTGACGTCTTGTTGCAGACTACAAGAAGAGAATCTTCAGGTTTTGCAAATTTTTGGTTTTCTTTTTGGTATTTTTTTTTTTTACAATGGAGTTATTACATACATTTGTATAGCTAGATTCAAGTCCAGTAGCACCTTAGAGACCAACAAGATTTTCGGGGTATAAGCTTTTGAGGTCGTTTTTATGCATGGGAGTTTACCTGAGGTTCGTTCCTCACTGGAGCCACACTTTCCTGTTGGGACTCTATACACCAGCAGTCTCCAAGCTCAAATCAGGAAGTATTTGAATCTCCGCCCCTTGACATGATGCTTTGTAACTGGCTGTCAGCTTGTTGTGAGAGAAACCAAGCTTCTGTGTCCCACCCTTTGCCTTATGCATGGGGATTTCACCCAGGCTGAGAGGGATGGGAAGTCCTGGGATTCTTGAGGGCTGGCAGCAAGGTCATCTCTAATGGATGGAAAACTCATGCATAACTTCAAGGAACAACCAAGGCAGATGGGGTGGGTTGGAGGGTGTGAACGTGAGTGAAAGTACCCACGCATAAACGACCTGAGAGTCAAAGCTCCCTTCGTCAGATACAAGCATCTGACTTGTATCTGACGTAGAGAGCTTTGACTCTTGAAAGCTCACAACCCCAATATCTTATTGGTCTCTAAGGTGCTGCTGGACTCGAATCTAGCTCTTCTACTTCAGACCAACATGGCTACCCTTGGAAACTATGTATTTGTATGCTTCTATATTCCATTCTTTGCAGTTTCAATACAAAACATATTTCTGTCTATAAATATTTTTGTTTTCTGTCCAGTTAGGATGAAATTCGCAGTGATTGTACCTTGTTGGTAGCTAGGGTTGCCAACCTCCAAGTACTAACTGGAGATCTCCTGCTATTACAACTGATCTCCAGTTTATAGAGATCAGTTCACCTGGAGAAATTGGCTGTTTTGGCAATTGGACTCTATGACATTGAAGTCCCTCCCTTCTCCAAACCCTGCCCTCCTCAGGCTCCACCCCAAAAACCTCCCGCCGGTGGTTCCAAAGCTGGAAAATAAACTTGTTGCTCTATTCACCCAAAATGGCAACCATGCACATTGGGAGGATCACAGACAATGTGTTCTCTCATTAGGCAAAGTTGGTGTACCAAAATTGTAAGAGTTAAACAGGACTCCCATTTTGAGGGCTTCAACAGTTACGTCAGTGGTAGTAGCTCTAGCCCTATCCAGCAGTTCTGTTATAGTCACCCAATGGTGGGATTTATGGGATGAGATTGTACTGTTTCTTGAACCAATCTGTTATATATAAGCAACATTTATTTGGCAGGTTCTTAAGAGAAATAAATTTTGTTGAAGGATGAGGAGGGTGTGCTATATCAATTTTATTAGTATTTCATATGTCATAACTAAACATACATTAGATGTCACTCCAAGGTGAAACGGTGTGACTGGCGCCTCCTAAACTCATCCCATGAAAATGAGTGCAAATTTCTTGCACCCGCAAGTTAGAAAAGGTCACCACAGAGGGGATAGGAAATTCAGCAACAGATTTACACATCTGCGCTTTTTCCTGTAGTGAACCACACAGGGTCTTTATATTTTGAGCACAGACTGTGGAAGAATATCTAGAAAAGGCTCTAGCAGAGCCAAGGAAGTGATGTAGTAGTAATACTATGTCAGAGGTCAATACATGCTCATGTTTATATGAAGCAGCTATATTATGCGATATGCTGATATTTTTGTATGCATTTTTTTGTTTTAGAAATTAGGAAACTTTAGAAACCTGGTAGGGTTGCCAGGTCCCGCTTCGCCACCGGTGGGAGGTTTCGGGTGGAGCCTGAGGAGGGCAGGGTTTGAAGAAGAAGAGTTGGTTTTTATATGCCAACTTTCTTTACCACTTAAGGAAGAATCAGTCCAGCTTACAATTACCTTCCCTTCCCCTCCCCACAACAGACACCCTGTGAGGTAGGTGGGGCTGAAAGAGCTCTAACAGAACTGTGACTAGCCCAAGGTCAGCTGGCTTCATGTGTAGTAGTGGGGAAACCAACCTGGTTCACCAGATCAGAGTCCACTGCTCCAAACTACCGCTCTTAACCACTATACCAAGCTGGCTTCCATGGGGAGGGGAGGGACTTCAGTGCCATAGAGTCCAGTTGCCAAAGCGGCCATTTTCTCCAGGTGAACCGATCTCTATCGGCTGGAGATCAGTTGTAATAGCAGATCTCCAGCTAGTACCTGGAGGTTAACAAGAAACAACAGCACGAAAGCTCGTAGTAAAATCTGAAAACAAATGCAAATGCAAACTTAAGTTCTGCAGTTTTATATAACAATAATCAATAACCAATAAATCCAAACCATACAGCAAATAACTATCAATGATAATATACAAAATTCCAAACGGGACTGAGTCCTTTCAAAACTGAAAAAATCAAGACAGAACGTCCATTCTGAATGATACCAGGTGAGTCGGAACCGTAGCGAGGAGAACAAAGTCCTTTCAATTCCACTCAAGGTAAGTAGTTGCAGAAATATGAAAAAATAATAAAAAAAATATATGTAATAAATCAAGCAGTAGAAGTGAGTCGGGCAGATGACACCTCTAGATTGGTGGTCGTTTCGCCTATAAGGCTTCTTCAGTTAGACATCTTAACTTCTTCCTGGATATAGAACTCCTTGTCTGCAATTGTTTTAGGGGCAAGTTGCCTCTGGAAAAAATACATACATAATAACATAGTTTCACTCAAAAGTCAATTGCTATAACAAGGTTTTAGGAAATTTTTTAAAAAATGCATTCTTACCAATATAGGATTATATTAGGGTTCAAGACCTCCCAATTTCTAGTCTCCTGCTGAGAGGATGTTGTATCTCATTCCCCTTGGTGGGAACCTATTCTAATTAATACAGGTCAGAGTCAGCTGGGTGGAACACCCAAGATTACATTTAAAGAAAACATGCCAGATCGAACTCATTGTTGAGTCTTGTGGGGGACATCGTTTTAAACAGAAAAATTAGCTTCATTTCTTGTCTGTGTAGTATTTTCACGATGTCTTGCTGGTGATAAGATCGTTGTTTATATTTCCACAGAGCAAAAAACAGAATGTCATCCTCAGAGTGCCCTTTTTGAAGATAGTGTTGAGTGAGTGGAGCGTCCATATTCCTCGCGCATAAACGCGCCCTGTGTTCCCCGATTCTTAGTCTTAGCTGTCTTGTTGTGGAGCCAATGCACAAAAAAGAACATGGGCACCGGACGGCGTACACAACATTGCTGGAAAGACAATTACTAAAATGTTTTAATTGATATTTGAAATTAAATGCAGACGAGCTAACTTCCTTGACAGGCAGGCTGAATGCACAGAAAGAACACGTCCCACATTTGTGATGGCCGGTCACCCTGCTTCCCGATTTGCTTCCCAATTGGTCAGTTTTAACCATGTGATTTTTAAGAGATTGTGTTTTTCTTAAACCAAATAGAGGTGGCTGCTGGCAGCCTGGTACATCCTGTAGAATGTGCCAATGGTGATTGATGATTCTTTTAAGCTCATAAGTTAAATGGTTATATTCTAAAGAGGCACATAGTCTGGGGAGAGGTGTTGTTTCCTGTTCTTTCCTCTCGAGAAGAAGAGAGTCACGGGTTGTGTTTTCTGCCCGATCCCTAGCTCTTTGGATGACTGAATGGTTATTACCTCTCGTGAGCAATTTCGCTGTTAATTCAGAGGAAGCTCTTTCATAATCATACTGATGAGTGGAATTACGTTTTAATCTTAGGAGTTGGCTAAATGGTAGATTCCGCCGGAGATGTAGAGGGTGGTGGGAATTAAAATGTAAACCTGCTCCTAAATCCGTCAGTTTTCGAAAGGGTTTCACTGCTATGGTGTTCTGCTGGGTCCTAAAGACCGTCACATCCAGAAAGGAAATGGAATTTGAATCATGCAAGCCCGAAAACTTCAGGTGTTCATCTAGAGTGTTGATCCATGTTAGAAGAGGTGCAAAGGCGGTGGCAGAATCAATTATGAAAAATAAATCATCAATGAACCTAAAATAAAACAACACGTGTGAGGCAAAAGTGGCACTGTGTAACAAAAATTCTTGCTCAAAAAAAATCATATATAAATTTGCAATAGAAGGGGTGCATGCTGCGCCACCCCTTGTGTTTGAACAAAAAACGGATCCTTGTACCTAAAAAAATTATTCTCAAATAAAATATCAACCAAACTTAACAAAAAATGTGTAGGGGGCACAGCCGTGACACGGGAATGGAGTCTATCTTCGATGATCCTCCTGGCACCATCCAAGGGGATGTTTGTATATAAGGCGGAAACATCCAGGGTTACAAACACTGCCTCAGGAGGAATTGTCTTGTGTTCTATCTTGTTGATGAGATCCCTTATATCCTTGATGTAGGAAGGAGTCATTTTTGTCATGGGTTGTAAGAAAAATTCAATGTATTTGGAAATTGGTTCAAGAAGGCTTCCTATTGCAGACATTATGGGTCTGCCAGAAGGGTTTTGAAGGATTTTGTAGATTTTTGGCAACGAATAGAAAATAGGAACTCTGGGAAATTTGACAAACAAAAAATCGGCGGTGGGCTTGTCAATATAATTCAATGATAAAACTTCATATAGAACAGTTTTAACTATATTCGAAACCCTATTGGTGGGATCATGAGGGATTTTTTTGTAATATTTCACATCATGAAGTTGTCTCCAATTTTCTTTGTCATAATTGCTGGAATCCAAAATAACAATGGCCCCGCCCTTATCCGCAGGTCTACACGTAATTGTGACATCATCAGCAAGTGATTTTACAGTAGACATCTCAGTGGGGTCATGTTCATTTGTTCTGTGTTTTTCCAAGCTCTGCACTTCTCTAGCCTGTCCACATCTCTTAAAACCAAAGATTGAAAAGTGTTTACATAGTGGCTAGGATTTTTTGGAATGAAGGACGATTTGAGGTGAAATGAACGACTCATGGTGGAGTGTCCCCGAAAAAATTCTTTCAGTTTGATGACTCTGAAAAATTTATATAGATCCACCCTTGTCTGAAAGGCTGAGTAGCGGGGAGTGGGTACGAATCCCAAACCTAAATTTAAGATGCGTTCCTCCTCGGGAGTCAAATTTTTGGAAGACAAATTAACTATAATGCTGGTTTGAGGAAGGTGTGGAGGTGGTTCTTCTCGTGGCTATGATGTTTGTTGTTGTTTGCGACAGGGTCCTCATTGCGGTCTGGGGGCATAGGAAAAGTCTCGCCGGCTAGGGCGAAGATAATAGGAGGAGCCATAGGAGCCTCCACTCGAAACGCTCGAATTGCCTCGCTCAGTAGAGGAAGCTTCTGAGTCCGAACCCCTAGATGCTCCCATTTTTCCTCTGTACTTCTGTTGTTGGTTGCCTTCTCCATGCCAAAATATACTCGATTATGAGCATAATCGTCCTGATCACGCTGGAATTTACTGCTTTTGTAAGCCTCAATATCAGCTGCGTATTTTTCTAGATCTTTCTCTAGTTGGTTGAGTTGAGATTCATAAGCCTCTTCCGGCATTGAGTCCTTAAGCTCCGTTTTTAAGTTCTCTGCCTCCTCTCTAGCTGTCTCAGTTTCCTTTAATGATAGTTCAATTACCAACATCATAAGGTCCACCGAGCATTTGTTTAATATGGACATCCACCTTTCATTAAATTCTTTTATCATTTCTATATAAGGCAGGGGATTTTTGTATCCTTAAGCCTCTGGGAATGATTTCATCCTCAATGTAATCAGAAAGGGTAACCGCATGCGATTCTGCTCTGGCCCCACGTTTAAGCATATTCCAGACTTTGGACATGTCTTTGCTAGGCGTTTTGCTGGTAGTTTGTTTTTTAGGTAATAGCTTAAATATTCTGTCCTTATCTGAGCTACTGGAGGTTGGCAACCCTAGTCTTGGCCCCAGGGCACCCAGCCAGCTCCCATGGCAGAATGGGGATTCCAACCTCGATCTCCCAGATTCATCTGGCACTCTAACCCCTGTACAACATTGACTCTCAGTGATGTATGGATGCAGCCCATGATGGTTGTTTGAAACCAGCTGAACTATAGTCTTTGGTGCTATCCTATGGCAAGGTTAATGGAGTGAAAAAGTATTTCCTCCTGTCTCTTCTGTACCTGCGTCCTTGGCTTGCCCTTTAGAATCTTCTTGTTCTTGAGTAATGATGATAATTAACAGGGGCTCCCGAACCACCTATGCTTTATGTACCCTGCCTCTCGTTACCCACCTCCCCTCTAAAGTCAACATTAAAGTGATTTTAATCTTGCTTTTCTGCGCCTGTGACCTTTCTCAGAGTGTCCTCTATTTCTGCTCAAAACCAAACAGTACTTCATTCTGTGAAAGCATGGCCCTGTTGCACCCTGAAGGTTACTAAATCTAAGAAGTGTACGAAGCTAAATTCCTTTGCTTAGCCTTTTGCCGCACATCATTATACCAGTAAAATATTTCTGGATCGGTTAAAGTGAAGGTGTTCCAGTCAGGCATACTTTGGGGTCTGTGACTTGGGAAAACAACTAGGCCCATTTGCATGGATTGGCTTACCTTTCAACTCCTTCTGTGACTCATGGAAAGGGAAAAGGAAGCTGAATGTTATGGCCATTTCCTAGGTCCAAAGTTGGGAGGGGGGCATAAAGGGGTATCCTTTATCAGGACCACCAAGTCTGGCAGGGACCAGTCTGAGTTGCCTGTTATTTCTCAGCACTATCACGAAGAAGTAAGTGCTACTGAAAGGCAACATGAAGGCCAGTTTTCATATCAAACCTGCAGAACTTAGAAACGGGAATAATGTGCGTGTGTTAAGTCCGTCAAGTCGTTTCTGACTCATGGCGACCCTATGAATCAATGTCCTCCTTAATAGCCTTGCTCAGGTCTTGCAAACTGAGGGCCGTGGCTTCCTTTATAGAGTCAATACATCTCTTGTTGGGTCTTCCTCTTTTCCTGCTGCCTTCAACTTTTCCTAGCATGATTGTCTTTTCTAGTGACTCTTGTCTTCTCATAATACGAGAATAGAAATGTAGTGAAGCTAAGGCCTGGTTTACACAGGCACCAGAAAAAGGTGTGAAGGAAGTAGTAAAGACTTGAGATGGTAGAATTAGCGGAATCCCTACAGAATAGGGTTGCCAACCTCCAGGTACTAGCTGGAGATCTCCTGCTATTATAACTGATCTCCAGCTGATAGAGATCAGTTCACCTGGAGAAAACAGCCACTTTGGCAATTGGACTCTATGGTATTGAAGTCCATCCCCTCTCCAAACTCTGCCCTCCTCAGGCTCCGCCCCAAAAACCTCCTGCCAGTGGCAAAGAGGGACCTGGCAACCCTACTAAAGAACATTGTTTTGAATGTCACTAACCCCCTCAAACCCTCCTGCCTGCTACTAGAAACAAATATAATAGGGGCTGGGCTGGCCAGAACCTCTCTCCCTAAAGTTGTAGTTTTTCATGAAGAAAGCTTTTTGATGGGAGGGTATATTTAAAAATGTGACCTCTCCATGCTGTCTTAAGTAGGGAAGAACATTATGGCAGCTCAGGATTCTACCACCTCATTCTGTTGTATGTGAAGACTTACTAGGGCTGTCAAAGCCCCCATGCCCTGAATTCCTATTGCCTGCTGCTGCTCCAAGCAATCACAAGAAACAATATGGTTTTATGGTAAAACATAGTAAAACAATAGAGTTTCCAGGAATTCCTAGAGCTACTATTGCTTCTGGGCATTCCCCTGCAGTGATGTCATCACACTCATGACACCCCCATCTTCCCATCCCCAACCTTCTCAATAGGGTTGCCAACCTCCAGGTATTAGCAGGCGATCTCCTGCTATTACAACTGATCTCCAGCCGATAGAGATCAGTTCCCCTGGAGAAAATGGCCGCTTCGGCAATTGGACTCTATGGCACTGAAGTCCCTCCCCTCTCCGAACCCCACCCTCTTCAGGCTCCACCCCAAAACCTCTCACTGGTGGTGAAGAGGGACCTGGCAACCCTACCTCCCAACGAGGGTTGCCAGCTCTGGGTTCGGAAATACCTGGAGATTTGAGGCAGAGCCTGGGATGGTTGGATTAAGGGAGGGGAAGGAGCTTGTTGGGTATAATGTCATGCAGTCCACCTGCCAAAACAGCCATTTCCCCCCCGGGAGAAATGGAATAAATCTTTTAAATAAATAAATAAGTAAACAAACAAACAAATAAATAATAAATACATAATTTATATAGTCTGGCAATCAGTTGTAATTCCAGGAGATCTCCAGACCTCACCTGGAGGTTGGCACCCCCTGCTGGTTGCCAGACTTGGTCTGACAACCCTAAGACTAGCCCAAAGTTTGGATCGGCAGCATTGTTATGATAAGATTATACATATAATTTACCTGACAAACTCTGGTCAATAAGATGTAGTTCAAAATAAATACCCTTAGGTGTGGAGCTTTAAGCTTCATCCTAATTCCTTGTTTTAGCAACAGAAAGAAACTATTAACGAAAGGTAAACTGTATGGGAGCTTGTGTTTGCAGTTCTAAATTAGCTTTTACCACTCAGGAAAAAGGATTTCGCAGTTCAGCCAGACAATTCGCTGCAGATGTCAACTGAGTTCACTGTGGTGGTAAAGCAAACAATGTTAGGAGCTATTAAAGAACAGATAGAGGGAAATGACAGGAGAATATTATAGGGACAACACTACAATACATGGTTATGTCGTATCTCATAGAATGTGCCACTCCAGGTTACTCCACCTTTAAAAGCATCTATCATACTGAAAAGGGCATATGACTGGAAGCAGTGACTGTTTGAAATGTCTTTCAAGAAAGAATGAGGAAGGAGGTTTAAAAAGAGGCCCGAAGATGATCATGCAAGTAACGGCAGAATGGTGGTTTATCTTTTCTCTCCATTAGGAATCAGGAACTCCTGAGGTCATGCAGACTTTCTGCCCTCATTATTACAAAGAGTTAATATTATCATTTGACTGGTATAATATATGCGTATATTGCTCGGGTACTGGATCTTACAGCTTGAAGCTAAGCAGGGTCGACCCTGGCAAGTATTTGGAGGGAGACTTCTAAGGAATACCAGGGTTGTGATGCGGAGGCAGGCAAGGTAGTATTGTACGATGGTGACATAGCATCAATTTTTTCTCTTTCAAAATGTGCAAATGTGCTTTCTTGCATTTCAGTGACTGATGTTTTATCCATCAATATTTGAACAATTCTTTAGCATACTGTGCCACCAGATGCAGTAGAAGGATCTTTGTGCGTTTGACTTACTGCTGAAAAGACCTGCTGAAAAGAGAGCATCCAGTCCCATGTCACTTCAAGCACTGCTTGGAGACATTTATTTATTTAAAATGTTTATTAGCCGCCTTTCTTCCTTATGGAGCTCCAGACATCAGGACTAATCATCAAAGGTTGACCTTTTCTACCACCTGTTGTCAGAAGGAGAGCAAGGACTTATTTCAGGAAGTTATTAATGTGTTGTCTCTAAACAGCCCCTGATGTTTCCAAAATGCTAATAATTGGTGGTGGGTAAAGTGCCGTCAAGTCGCAGCCGACTTATGGCAACCCCTTTTGGGGTTTTCATGGCAAGAGACTAACAGAGGTGGTTTGCCAGTGCCTTCCTCTGCACAGCAACCCTGGACTTCCTTGGTGGTCTTCCATCCAAATACTAACCAGGGCTGATCCTGCTTAACTTCTGAGATCTGATGAGATCAGGCTAGCCTGGGCCATCCAGGTCAGGGCGCTAATAATTAGGAGAAGCCTAATTACCCGAAAACATAGGAGAAACAAAATTCCATTTGCTGCATTAGTTCTCTCGTCTAGTGAGATAATTTTATGCATTTATTTAAGACCTTTATTAGCTGCCTTTCTACATTACAGAAGTCAAGGCAGCTGACAATTTTATCCAGGATGAGAAACGTAAAAATACATTAAAAAGCATGCCTTAAAATCACAATTGCCATTAAACTAATCAAATGGTGTCCTGAATAATGAGGGATTTTTGTTCATAAAGTATATTTGTTTTATAGCCAATTCATAATAATGATAATGATGATGATAGCGTTCATTTTGTCATCTTTTCTCTGCTTCCTGGCCTCAGTCTGCTTTTTCAGGAGACCTCTAACATTCACGCCTCATTTCTGTGGAATTGTCCACTCTCTCCTTCGCCAGCTCTCTCTGCCTAAATCCACCTGCTGTTGCCTTCCACTCTTCCTGGGCCGTTTCTTTTCATAAGCTACTTTGGTAGGTCAGCATGGGGTTAGAGAGCAATCCCGCCTAGAAATAATTGTTTGCTGCTGTGTTAAATTGCTCATTCCCTGCTCTTTCGGTTTCCCTAAAATGTGAACCCAAGTCAATGCACAGCGGGCAACGCTTCCCCCATAGAGCATATAATAACCCAGAAGATCATCCAAATGACTGTAAATGTTGATGTCCCAATGCCACTTAACTCGAGCTGATGGTTGCCACATTGTTCTCCCAGCAGATAATCTCAGCTGCCGAGCACCATGGGGCCTCATGGTTGTAATGCCCCAGCAGGGGCACAAAATATTGGCTCCCAGGTGGCATGGCCAAGATTAGCCTCAGAGAGGTTTTCCTGCAATGCCACTTGCAACATTAATGTGTGGTGGAGTACTCTACTGAAGCAGTCTGGTGAATTTCTCTACTGTAGAGTGAGGATTGCATCACGAATGCTGAGATTGAGCAGCAACCTTCAGAACAAAAGAATATGCACACTGTTTGAATATATGCCTATGAAGTTTATTTAGAAGAAGAAGAGTTGGTTTTTATATGCCAACTTTCTCTACCACTTAAGGAAGAACCAAACCGGCTTACAATCACCTTTTCCTTCCCCTCCCCACAACAGACATCCTGTGAGGTAAGTGGGGCTGAGAGAGAGTGACTAGCCCAAGGTCACCCAGATAGCTTCACGCGTAGGAGTGGGGAAACAAATCCACCAGATTATCATCCGCCGCTCATGTGGAGGACTGGGGAATCAAACCCTGTCCTCCAGAGTCCACCGCTCCAAACCACCACTCTTAACCACTACATCAAGCTGGCTTTCATTTTATAATGCTGGCTCTCACTTTATAACAAGTCCTACCAAGTTTGATTTTGGCTGTTACCACACTAGGTATTCCCAGTGATGTATCAAGAGTTTGGAAATGTTATAAAAAACATTGCTTTAAAAGGGTTTTTGGATGCCACAGCTAAAAAATGATTGGAAGACGTCTTCAAAGCTAAAGGGGTCAAACAATGTACGAACAGTATTTTTTATAACAGTTTCAAACTCTTAATACATCGGTGGGAATACATAGAAAGTGCGAACAGTATTTTTTATAACATTTCCAAACTCTTAATACATCACTGGGAATACCTAGTGCAGTAACAGCCATAGTCTACACTAACTAACATTGGCTGTCTAGGGTTTCAGTCTGAAGGGTGTTTCCCGATACCTGAGATTCATAGCAGCTGATTCCAGGGATTGAACCTGGGACAGTCTACAAAATGTGTGCTGGACCACTGAAATCTTGATGTATATGTTATATGTCATCAAGTCACTTCTGACATACAGTGACTGTGAATTAATGACTTCCAGATCATCCTATCATTAATGGCCTTGCTCAGGTCTCGCAAACTAAAAGCCATGGCTTCTTTTATTGAGTCAATCCATCTCATGTTGTGTTTTCCTCTTTTCCTACTGCCTTCAACTGCCATGGCCCTCAATTTGCAAGACCTGAGCAAAGCTGTTAAAGATAGGACATTTTGGAGGACATTGATTCATAGGGTCGCCTTGAGTCAAAAGCTACTTGACGGCACTTAACACACACACAGTGTGGGGCTGTGGCTCAGTGATAGAACATCTGCTTGCCATGCAGGAGGTCCCGGGTTCAATCCTTGGCATCGCCAGCTAAAAAGAGTGGGTGGTAGGGGATGTGAAAGACCTCTGCCTGAGACCCTGGAGACATGCTGCCAGTCTGAGTAGACACCGCTGACCTTGATGGACCAATGATCTGATTCAGTATAAGGCAGCTTCATGCGGGTTTCATGGGTGTGTATGCTGGCAGACAAAAAGAAGTGGAGAGACAAGGGTTGTTCTTGGGCAAATACACTGGGAGCAAGCTTTGGGGCTCGCTTGGACCTGGCTGGCAGGTGTGCAGATCTGGAAAGCAATGGCAGGCATAAATCTCCACCAGTCGTGATCTCCTGCGCCACCAGCCCAGCAGAACGGTGGAACACGGTGGGATAACCTTCTTCGCTTTACATTGCAAAAAAGAAAAAAGAAAATTGCAAGCAGGAGGTCAAAAATCTGCATATTTATGAATAAGGGATCAATTATGGAGATAAAAGCTTGCCTCTATTGATCACAGGGCGCTCTGTGCAATTAAAATAATAAAACTAATTAATATCGCAACATTAAAAAGTCAGCGCTTGCCGAAGGTGATCAACTACGCGGTGGGCACTGCTGCTGACTGGCTGCCCCGTCTGCCTGAAGTGTGGATTTCTGACATCAGCTCAAACATAAGTCATAATACTTCTGCCAACAATGCTATTAAAAGGCTTCATTAGAAGATACGATACCTGACTAGAGGTGTGAAAGTGGGAAGAGGTGCTTCCACTGAAATATGAATGATTGCCCCTTGATGCGAGTCCACCGAGCAGAAGACTGGTCTTGATCCAGTGCTATTCACTGGCAGCTTGTCAAATGTGGGAATAATAGATGGCCCTGGATGGGAATGCACATTCCTAATGAAATCAAAAGAAGAAGAAGAATAGTCGTTTTTTAAATGCTGACTTTCTCTACCTTTTAAAGAGAATCAAACCGGCTTGCAATCTCCCTTCCTCTCCCCACAATAGACACCTTGTGAGGTAGGTGGAGTTGAGAAAGTTCAGAGAGAACTGTGACTAGCCCAAGGTCACCCAGCTGGCTTCATGTGTAGGAGAGTTAAATTGTGGAACTCCCCGCCCCAGGGGATGGTGATGGATGCCAACTTGGAAGGCTTTAAGAGGGGAGTGGACATGTTCACGGAGGAGAGGGCTATTCATGGCTACTAGTAAAAATAGATACTAGTTCATGATGCATACCTATTCTCTGCAGGATCAGAGGAGCATGCCTATTATATTAGGCGCTTTGAAATGCAGGCAGGACAATGCTGCTGCAGTCGTCTTGTTTGTAGGCTTCCTAGAGGCACCTGGTTGGCCACTGTGTGATGGACTTGATGGACCTTGGTTTGATCCAGCATGGCCTTTCTTATGTTCTTATGAGTGGGGAAACCAATCCGGTTCACCATATAAGAGTTTGTTGCTCATGTGGAGGAGTGGGGAATCAAACCCAGTTCTCCAGATTAGAGTCCGCCGCTCTCAACAACTCTATACCACATCAGTTCATGCAGAGCTAGATTCAAACCCAGTAGCACCTTCGAGACCAACACATTTTTCAGGATAAAAGCTTTCTAGTCAGCTCCCCTGGTCAGATAGAAGTAGGAAATGAAGTAGGGCAAAGGGAGCCTTAACTCTGGAAAGCTTATACCCAAAAAATCTTACTTGTCTCTAGGGTGCTACTGGACCCGAATCTAACTCTAATGCAGAAACATGGGGAGCACATTGCCTAATCTAGTTCCTAACTATGCTTCCCACTGGCAGAAGGCACTTCTGTCTGCAGAAAAGGGGGAGGGCCAATTTTCATGGACTCTCCCTTTCACTGGCAGACTCCCCCCACTGTTCCCAGGTGTTTATTGACCCCTGGAGCAGAAGGGGGGGATTCCATGGGCTGCAGTGGGAAGGGGAAGTCAGAAAGTTCATGTCTGCTTGTGTTGCTCTTCTTGCGCTAAATTGGACCCAGGCCGCAGACTCCCCAATGAGCATTGAGACAGTGGTGGGAATATGCATCCAGATCTCTTGTACAGGAACAGTTTAATCACCCACACATTTAACTACTTCATTGCCAGTGTAATGTATCGCAGAGCCTGTTGGACTCATACCGGGGTGTATTCCGTACAATCGCCACCCAGGTATATGGCTCACCTGGTGGCCATGGAGTACTAGATATATCACAGCCAAACTGGTTCCAAAGGTCATTGTAGAGATAGAAGAAGAGTTGGTTTTTATATGCTGACTTTCTCTACCACTTAAGGGAGAATCAAACCGGCTTACAATCTCCTTCCCTTCCCCTCCCCACAACAGACACCCTGTGACATAGGTGGGGCTGAGAGAGCTCTAAGAGAGCTGTGACTAGCCCAAGGTCACCCAGCTGGCTTTGTGTGTAGGAGTGGGGAATCAAACCTGGTTCTCCAGATCAGACTCCACCGCTCCAAACCACCGCTCTTAACCACTACACCACGCTGGCTCTGGATGATCCCATGTAACCTTCCTTGGTCTCCTTGGGGGGAAAAAACAGGATACAAATGTAGTTAATAAATTACTCCTTGCCTGTTTGAAGAGTAGCTACCAACTTTCCAACCCCATGGGTCAAATGTTGCAGGTGCCTGATCCAAAACAGCTGTTCCAAAACCCTCCCTGCTTTTGACAAATCCAATCAGCAGTTATAATCCAGCATTAGGCATTTAAGACCTCCCCACTCAAGCTATTTGCATTCTTGCAGTTTTTTAAAACTTTAGTACCAAACTCTTCATTCTTGTGGGAACATTTGAAGAGCCATCTGTTTCTACGGCCTTCAGACTACAAAACTCACGAGACAGTGTAAAAAAAGATAAAAGCCCACATGCATAAAAACGTCCAGGTCCTTTAACTGAAGTAAGCAACTGGCACTATTGATGGAAAGGTGCTGCCAAAGCAAATCACCTTTGAGGGAATTCCACAATCTAGGCACCATGACCAAAAAGGCTCCGCCTCTGGTGCTCACTCCCAAACCTCTGATGATGATCTTAACCAGCGGGCAGGTAAGTATGGGAGAAGGCGATTTTTCAGGGATTCTGGCCCCAGGCTGTATAGTGCTTTATAGGAAATAACCAGAATGCTGAACTGTGTCTGGAAGAGAACTGGCAGCCAGTGAAGATTTTTGAAAACCAGCATAATATAAACCTTGAAACTTGAATCTAGCAATAGCAGAGTACTACATAAAAACATAAGAAAAGCCATGCTGGATCAGACCAAGGTCCATCACGTCCAGCAGTCTGTTCACACAGTGGCTAACCGGGTGCCTCTAGGAAGCCCCCAAACAAGACGGCTGCAGCAGCACCATCCTGCCTGTGTTCCACAGCACCTCATATAATACGCATCCTCCTCTGATCCTGGAGAGAAAAGGTATGCATCATGACTAGTATCCATTTTGACTAGTATTTATGGATAGCCCTCTTCTCCAAGAATATGTCCACTCCCCTCTTAAAGCCTTCCAGGTTGGCAGCCATCACCACATCCTGGGGCAGGGAGTCCCTCAGTTTAGCTACGCGTTCTGTGAAGAAATACTTCATTTTCTCTGTTTTGAATCTCTCACCCTCCGGCTTCAGCAGACGACCCCGCGTTCTAGTATTATGAGAGAAGGCGCTCTTCTCACCTTTTCTCATTCATTCCAGTTTTGACTTCCAGGCTATAAGCAACATGAGCAAGATGATTTGGGGGCTAGCCAGCTAGTTCAGCAGCATGGGGCCAAATGCATACTAATTATTTTTTTTATCAATCTCTGATTTTCTCAGCTTTTCTTCATGGACCGCTTTGCCTAGCGTGATGCCACCGATGCCTTCTCTTCCCTTCCCTTCGGACTGTGCGCTCCCATGATAATCATCGCCTGCCGTCCTTACAGGCAGCCCAAACAAATGACACATCTCAGTGTGCGAGAAAGTAACGAGGGGGCCAATCAGTAGTTTTAGTTATCTTTCCCTTTTGTGCTTATTGCGGTTTGCCCTCGTTATTTCAAAGGCGCCGACATTGATCGACAGCTTCTATTACAGCCCTGCGAAAGGCAGCTGGATTGAACAGATACATTAAATAAAGCAGTTATTGCTTTTCATTGCCTTTCCGTAAAATATCACCGCTAAATAGCTTCTGCCATCAGATGCAGTTAGGTACATGGTTTTAATTTGAGAGACTGCTTTCTAACACCACGCAATTGACACTGGCCTTTGTTTCCCTTACAATAATCATTGTGTACATCCTGGAGAATTGATGGGCTGTCTGGGGAGGATAGAGGGGTGGGGTGGGGACTGGGAGGGATGGCTTTATTGTGTCTCCCCCCCCCCTCGCCTTCTTTTTTGTACTAACACATGCTACACTTGTCAGCGGTTTGCAGCCCGAGCTGGAATAATGTCAGGATGGGCTCCTTATCTCAGGATGTTGTAATGTAGCAAGCTGCATGCTCTCGCCTGAAGGCAAGATAAGAGCAACCTTACAAGTATGGAAGGGAGTAATGAGGAGGGGAAATAAATAGGAGGGGGCAGCTCGGTTGGTGGTATTATGGAGATAACAATGGCAGAGCTGTCACTCACGAGCTTACAGCTCTTTCTCGCGCCAGGGAAATATACGGACGCCGAGCAGTGAATAACAAGCATGAAAATAAAAGTCTCAAATGTTCATCTAATAATGATGTATTTGTAACCGGATTCACTGCCCGGCAATATTCCCCGCTTTATCTCGGAGCGAAATGGCCAGGCAGCTGTGTGCTTTGGCACTGCACAATGTCCTTTCTTTTGTGCGCTGCATATTAATCCTTTATTGAAGTAATTAAATGTGTGCTTAATGGCCATGAGCTGGCAGAACGAGTGCGCAATTGAATTAGCGGTTATGATTGGGAGCATGCTACAAGATGAACTGAATGCAATTACTGTAGGCATTTTTCCCCCTCCCTAGCCCTCCAAGCTGAATTGGGCGACATGACATGACTTAATTACAGGTTGTTAGATACACTTACTCTATGATCTGGTGGGGATGAATCCGGACTTAAGGTTACAAATTCTAGCGTCTGCCTATGACGCATGCTGAGGACCTGCGTGTGCTGATCCGTTAAGACACATTTAACCTAGCATGAAGGTCGACTTGAATTCTGTAACAATCATCTTAAATGCAAAAGAGCCAGGTTACTGTGTATTCTGGTGCGCCTGACCAGCTATGCACCCATATCAAAATGAGAAAGGAGGGAAAAAAAGATTAAAAAAAATATATATCCAAGCTTTTCTTAGGTTGTTGGAATCAGTCGTATTGTAGATATTGGCCAAGATACAAAGCGCTATGGGGCATTGATGTACACATGGAGCCTTGTACAAATTTGGACTGCCCCTGCAAATCATTGTGAAGGAACATTCAGTGCATGCCCACTGTTCTGTATGCATAGATTTTCCCAGGATTTGAGCGAATGGGACAATGCACTTGAATAAAGAATTCCATGTGCACATTAGAGTCCATCTGATGGCCTCAGAACTTCTGGCTATTGTCTGGTAATGGTAGTCTGCTGGCCCAAGTCTAAACATGGGTCTTTTATGCATGGCTGTTTCACTCACTGTCACCACTCTGACAACTTTGGATCTTTGTTTGGATTATGCCTGCCGTTTCCGACCATCGGAGGTCGCCTCTCTCTCCCCCTCCATTTCCCTGCGTTTTGCCCACTTTTTGAGAGGCTCATTGTATCTCAAATTTGAAAACGCGTGCAAAACGTGGGGAAATGCAGGGGGAGAGCACGGCTACCTCTGATAATCAGAAGCAGCATGCATAATCCAAACAAAGACCCGAAGTCATTGGAGGGGTGACCAATGAGTGAAACAGCCATCAAGGTCAGGGCACTACTGGTGTAGGGGCTTACATGCAAAAGAACTTTGTCCATATGTGGCTTGTCTACATGAGGAAGAAAAGTTCATGAGCTTGAGGCTCATCCCCCACCATGGATCCAGCCTTTGTAGCAAGGCCATGTGTGTGACCACCATACTCCACGAAGAGATCCCAACACCACACACTGTTACCACACCCTTCCTTAGAGAGGTTCTACTCCCATTTGAAGCTCCTGCACATGCTGCTCATGAAGTAATCCATGCACCTTGTTTCATATTTAAGTTCAGCAAATGCGGTTGAAGTCTTTTTGGGGGGTAGTTGGTGGGCAAGCAGAGAAGGTGATTTTATAGCTCTCACTCTCTTTGCTGGGGCCATAAATGAAACCCTTTCAGCCCTAATGACCACAATGACTTTCCTCGATCATGTTATTGCTGCTTTGGCACATTTATTGCTTTCACATGCACTAATGGACGAGTTTGGATATGTTAACAATTTATATATCATCTTGATCCTAAAAAGAACCCCTCCTCTTCCTCTCTTCCTCCTCCTCCTCCTCCTACCACCACAGCCAAACTAACTTAGCTCTCAGGATTGAGTAGCTTTTAAGGAGTATAAATGAATTTAATGCTTTAGAAAGAGTCTTTGTAAATTATGAACATGACACCTATTACATTAAGCTGCATTAAGCATTAATACATCTTCATTACTGGCAAGTTGCCCAAAATTCCAAGATTCTTTTTGTGGGGGGCAGGGAAGGAAGCTCACAAGACCCAATGTGGAAGTGATCTAGGCTAAAATTTATAGTCCTTTTTGAATGGTAGGGAGAGAACATTCACTGCCTACTGTGAAGATTAGCCTTGCTGGTATCCATCCTCCAATCCCCCCTTTTCCCTACAAAGGGTTTTCTTTAATGACCTGGTAAGTTTGGCCTTCTAGGCAAAGAATTATATGAAATCTCCCAGCATTGACTGAAAAGAAAGCCCATCATATTAACCTTTTTAAAGCCATGGTGCTGGTTCATTATGCCAATATTGAAATCACTATTAAAATTACTGTTGATGTAGCAATAATTGCTTCTTATGAATCCTCTGTGGGAGGTGGATACCAGGGGCTGAAATTGCTGATGTGAAAGTTTGGATGGTGGAAAAGGGGTAAAAAATATGTATAAAGGGGGGGGGGAAGCGTGCCAGATTAACGATGGGCTACCTTGTACTGTCAAAGAACAAGAGATAAAACTGATTTTAGTGTCTTAAAAAGCAATATCCATTAGACTCGCATTTGGCTACAGCCGAAGTGGAAAAGGCTTTATTTCCACAAGATGTAGAGGCTTGGCTGGGGGAAAAAAACAAGCTAACCGCTTGTGACATATTGTAATTGATTTTATGTTGTACATTTATAAGACTGGCAATTCATGCTCCATATGGGATTCAACGCCGAGGTGTCACTAGGACTTCGAAAGGCTTTATTATATTACAATTCTCAAAGGGCTTCCGGGAGACTCTTTCGCAACATCCCGGCGTGGAATTCTTAGTTTAAATTGTGCAGCAAATACACTTGCACAAAAGCGAACCTTTCCAGCTGGGGAAATGGGACTTTTCAGCTGACTTCTGAATGTTTATATGAGACCCTAAAACGCTGCTTCACTCAGTCTTTGTTTTTGGCAGTTAATCAGACGCTCGAATGTAACCGCAAGGTCCAATGAGTAGTCCATGGAGTTTTTCTGCGAGGCAAAATATGAGTTCTCCGCATAGGGACGACTCAGGTGCTCTCAGAGATGGAGGCTTAATGGAAGTTGGTTAGGGTGTTGGGATGTATTGGGGGGGGGAACTGTCTTCTGTTGTTGAAATCAGTCAGAGATCCTCAAAACCTGTGATAACTGCAGTCTCAGCAATACACATGTGTATAGTCGGTTTGATATTGGCTGTTTTTAAATGTTTTATGGTGGTGGTATCTGTTGTGAGCTGCCTTAGGCCTTCTTTTGGCAGGGAGGTAGGGTTGCCAGGTCCCTCTTCGACACTGACAGGAAGTTTTTGGGCGGAACCTGAGGAGGGTGGGGTTTGGGGAGGGGAGGGACTTCAATGCCATAGACAGGGTTGCCAACCTCCAGGTAGAAGCTGGAGATCTCCTGCTATTACAACTGACTTCCAGCCGATAGAGATCAGTTCACCTGGAAAAAATGGCCCACTTTGCCAATTGGACTCTATGGCATTAAATTCCCTCCCCTCTCCAAACTCTGCCCTCCTCAGGATCCACCCCAAAAACCTCCCGCTGGTGGCGAAGAGGGACCTGGCAACCCTAGCCATAGAGTCCAATACCCAAAGCGGTCATTTTCTCCAGGTGAACTGATCTCTATTGGCTGGAGATCAGTTGCAATAGCAGATCTCCAGCTAGTACCTGGAGGTTATGGGAAATAATAGTACTCAGCTCTCAACAATATAAGCAAAATGAATATATATTCAGAGCAAATACAAGTAGCCAACAGTGACGAAAATGTAACAATATATACAATATAGAACAAGAAAGTATAGCTAATCAGCTACTGCACTGAATGGTAAATTCAACTTATATAGTGTCTCAAGGTAAGTACAATGTCTCTTGTATGTTTCTTTCAGATATTACAATAAAATGAAGCGTGGACTGGAGAGATGAAAGATGGGGAGCGCCTTCAGGATGATTTTGGATGCTTTCACTGTCACAAGACAGCTTCCTCAGCCATCAGCTTCACAATTGTTGATGTTCCTTATACAGATGTACAATTTCTTATCAAAGTAACTTGTCCTTCTAAGCGCCCGGCTGGCTGCTTGAATAAATGCTGCTTTGTATATATTGTTTATATATTGTGTTATCATATATATTGTATATATTGTTACATTTTCGTCACTGTTGGCTACTTGTATTTGCACTGAATATATGTTCACTTTGCTTATATTGTTGAGAGCTGAGTACTATTATTTCCCATAGCTAGTCTATTTAGTATTAGTGCTTTATTTTTGCTAGTACCTGGAGGTTGGCAACTTGCAACCCTACAGGGAGGTTGTAGTATCAAACTGTTTCAATTAAACAATTGGCACAACAGTGAGGACCGCAGCAAGGTACTGTGTCTTCCTGGGTTGGTTTGTTTTCTGCTTTTTAATTAGGGCATTAAAAAAAAACCTCCTTGTACTTTGTGCCCTGTGTGTGAATAGGGCAACGCTAGGGGTGTCGGGTCTCTCACTTCTGGAATCTGGGCTCCTACTGCTGCACAGTGGAGCAGCAGGAGGAAAATGAAGGGGGAAAGCAGCATTGTGCAACACTGTGATGTCATGGTTAAATAGCCAGAAGCGACATCATGGCAACCTTGATGGAATTTCCCAAATCTCTGTGGTTTTACCACAGAAATTTAGGGAATTCCTAGAGGGTCACTGCAACACTGTGATGTCATTTCCAGGTACATAACCAGAAATGTTGTTGCGGCACTGCACTCTGCAATAGCACCATGACCCACCTAGGGTTGCCAACCTCCAGGTACTAGCTGGAGATCTCCTGCTGTTACAACTGATCTCCAGCCAATAGAGATCAGTTCACCTGGAGAAAATCGCCGCTTTGGCAATTGGATTCTATGGCATTGAAGTCCCTCCCCAAACCCCACCCTCCTCAGGCTCTGCCCCAAAAACCTCCTGCTGGTGGTGAGGAGGGACCCTGGCTCTCCAGGGTCTCAGGCAGAGGTCTTTCACATCACCTACTTGCCTAGTCCCTTAAACTGGAGATGCCGGGGATTGAACCTGGGACCTTCTGCATGCCAAGCAGATGCTCTACCACTGAGCCACATTTATACATATATAAATGATGAAAATTCCAGATGGGCAGCCATGTTGGTATGTAACAGAAAAATAAAACAGGAGTCCTGTGTAGGGCTGTTGATTCGGTTCGGCACGAACTGAAAATCAGCCGAATTTCCCCTGTTTCGGTGGTTTTTAGTTCAGGAGGAACCGAACTCAAAACTGGCGGGCAACCGGAGGGGGCCCCCGAATTCAGCGAGTTCGGGAGTTCGCGAATAAATTCGGCAGATTCGGGGCCGTCAGTAAGCAGCATAACCGTCAGTAAGCAGCATTCTCCTCCCCCGGCCAATCGGTGGCCAAGCTGGGTCTTCTTCTGGCCAATCAGTCAGGATTGAGTACTGGAGGAATCAGCTGATGTGCAGCCCAGCCAGGGAGAGAGAGAGAGAGAGCGAAATCCTCGTGTGTGTGTGTGGGGTGCTTGTGCACATTTGCTCCTTTCTGTGGCTGCAGGGGGTGTATTTTTTGGGGTACAGACACAAAACTTTCACTGGAGCTTCAGATGAAGCTTCTTAAGATACCCCCCAAGTTTTGTAAACATTGGGTCAGGGGGTCCCAAGGTATGGGCTCCCCCCTTTTTCTTTCCATGGCTGCAGGGGGCGCATTTTTGGGGGTACAGATCCCAAACTTTGAGCGGAGTTTCAGACCAGTGTTCTTAAGATACCCCCCAAGTTTTGTAAACATTGGGTCAGGGGGTCTCGAGATATGGGCTCTCCCCCTTTTCCCTCCCCCCTTTTTCCATTTATGTGGCTGCAGGGGGCGCTTTTTTGGGGATATAGCCCCCAAACGTTTAGCATAGCTTCAGTCAATTATTCTTAAGATCCTACCCAAGTTTTGTAAAGATGGGTTCCCCCCTTTTCTCTTTCCATGGCTGCAGGGGGCGCATTTTTGGGGGTGCAGATCCCAAACTTTGAGCGGAGTTTCAGACCAGTGTTCTTAAGATACCCCCCAAGTTTTGTGAACATTGGGTCAGGGGGTCCCGAGATATGGGCTTTCCCCTTTCCCCTTTCCCCTTTTCCCTATTGGGATGAATGGATCAGCCGATCCTGTGCATCTTCTCCAGAGCAAAACGTCCTGTGCCTAATTGGAATCATCTTGGATTACAAGTCCTCTTCAGCCCCTCTTGATGGAACAGAAGACAGCCATAGTAAGACCCCTTTGGGGGCTTTAATCAATAATTTTTCTCCTGTGTATGTGTGTGTGTGGGGGAAAGCAGAGTCTGTGTGTGTGGGGGGAGGGAGCAGTTTCTGTGGGTGGGGGGGGAGCCAAAGGGGGCTTTCGTCGGTTCTGCCTGGGGTGTGTGTTCCCCCTCGAGTCTCTCGCTCCCTGGTTTGAGGGGGGAGGTTTCAGTTGTGTGTTGCAAAGGTGTTGTTTAACAAGGTTGTGTTGTTTTGCAGTTGTTTTGCAAATATCTCAGCTGCTGTCGGGGCTGGGAGCTTTGTGCGTGGGCGGCAAGCTCTGCTGAGAGATGCACATTAAGGGTGGGGGGGACCCCTTTCAGGGCCCATATCTCAGCCCCCCCTGACCCAATCTTTACAAAACTTGGGGAGTCTTTCAATAAACGTCCTTTGAAGCTCTGCCAAAAGTTTGGGACCTCTAACCCCAAAAATGCCCCCCCCAGAGCCGCGGAAAGGCGCGATTGTGTTTTTAATGTCTTTATTCGGCCGAATTTTTTCCCGAACTTTGAATTCCCGCCGAATTGAATGGATCCGAAGTGGGGGAGTTTGGACTTCGGCATATCCCGAATCTAAACGGGCCGAATTCGGCCGAATCTGAACTATACCGAATTTTTTTTAATTCAACAGCCCTAGTCCTGTGGCACCTAAAAGTGACAAAAATATAAGCACGTTTTAAAAAATTTGCTTGCTCATTCCGATCACAATTTAGATTTAATCAAGACTTTGAATGATGGATCAGGTAATGGCATATGCTTAAATATTTAAAAATCATCAAACAATAAAACCTAGTTTAAGCAAATGCTACTTATCCCGAAAATCATTAAGAGCAAGAGTTTTTGTATCAGAGCTTTTTAAAAAATCGGTCATGTGCCACCCAGGAGAGGAATACACCTCCAATGTAGCTTGCGGATGAATCAAACCCTCCAATCACCATACAATCCCATTTCTTCATTGCTTTATATTAACAGCGGAGAGTGGCTGAGTGGACTTCCTTGTTTTGAATAAACGGAGGTATTAAATTCGCAGTCTTGGTTTCATCTGCAAGGGAGAAGGATCTGACCCGCACATTCCTAAAAGCTGAACTAAAACGTTTGGAGGCAAACTTCAAAGCACTGAAAACAATATGAGTAACACTTTGGACACTACTGGTGGGGAGAAGAGGAGGGAGAAATTCCCTCTATGAAGAACACCCAAGCATTTAAGAAGAAAAGGCTCGTTTTAAAAATCTCACTGTTTTTCTTTGCCAGGGCAACACGCTGTGGATTTTATTTTCCTTTGCAATGCTTGTGCCGCCGAAGGCCTTTTTCTCAGAGATAGGCTGACGTTACTGCGGAGAAGGGAGCTAGCAGGTTCACCGTAGAAAGTTTATTTGTAATGTGGCCTGTGTTGCATTTGAGAATTCCATTACGGTTCGGAAGACTTCACAAGGTTGGAATATCAATGGCACTTCAAAGAGGCATAACTGCGAATTAGCAGACGTGGTCCCTTGCAGGCCCCAGAATAGAAAGGAAAGGAGAGGGACTCAAAGCTAGGAAATGGGTAGAGTTTCTCCAAGACTAAAGTAGGCTCCCCAGGTCTTCATAAATGTTGTAGAGTCTCTCTGGGATAAAGAGACTGTTGTGATTGTGTAGGCAGACAAAGCACTCTCATTCTGTCTCTGCCATGCCCCTGCAAATTAATAATAAAATAATAATAATAATAATAATAATGCATATATATATACATATATATATATATGTATGTATACACAAATATACAATTATATAATTATATGCATACATCATACACATACATAATATAGGACCTCTTTAATTTGTTCTCCTCTGCTCCATTTTATCCTGTATCCTGTGAGTAGGGTTGCCAAGTGCCTGGTGGTGGCGGGTAAAATCCTGCCAATCCACTGGGCTGCCCACTGACCAGCTGAGGGCTGGCGGGCACTACATTGCACACACAGGGGCAGGCAGCGCACACGTCACTTTCGGGTTTACCTGGAAGTGACGCGGACGCTCTGGCAACCTCGGCTAAAACTCTGTGGAAACCATAGTGTTTCGGCCAAGATCGCTAGAGCATCCACGTCACTTCCGGGGGGAGCACACATGTGCTGCAACAGGCATGCGTGTGCATTGCACACCTCGGCCGCAGCCCCGCAAAGCTCCCACCGTTGGAACTATGGGGCCTGGCAAGCCTACCTGTGAGGTAGGTTAAGTTGGAAGAGTGGGAATGCCCCAAAGTTCACCCAGCAAGCTTCCATGGCATGGTGGAGATTTGCACCTGAGTCTCACAGATTCTAGTCTGACACACTGACCATTACACCATGCTGGTTCTTTTGCATCATTCTATAAAATGAAACATCAAGACAGATATAATAAATATAACACAGGTTTGACCTTAGGTCAATGGAAGATCTAAGTCTCATTGAGTTGGTCTCATCTGTGGACTTGCATCTGTGGTTGGTGTGCAATATTCCGATCCAGATTTCTATCAGTTGATTTGGAACTTGATCTTCCATATTCGGAACTGGAACACTGTCTACTGAATGAAACTGGCTGGCAGACTCAGACATGCATCAGAACTGTCCCCTTGACATTTTTGGTTACAGGCTTCCACGAGAGCCAGTAGCATACATTTAGCCTGCCAACTTGGAAGACTTTAAGAGGGGAGTGGATGTGTGGTCTGTTCCAGCATGGCCTTTCTTATGTTCTTATCTGTGGACTTGCACCTGTGGTTTGTGTGCAATATTCTCCCCAAGAATTTGTTCTCCAGGTGCTTTAGGTATTACTACAACCTATGGATCTTGTGCCAACTGCCTATATAATCTAGCTCTACCATTCCAGAGAAGAGCCTTCATGTTGGCAAGATTAAATGCCTTTCCATCGGCAATGACTTTGTACACCTCACAATGCCTGACTATGCGCCTGTGACGCGGAAGTCCCCGACTCTGTGGAACATATCCTATTAAACTACCTATTCCACAGCAAACCTCGCCATATAATGCTCAGTCATCTGCCAGATCCTCGGCGTATAAGATCAAAAAGGGATATGACTCGTTTCCTTTTAGTAGATCAGGATAGTAACCTCACGGCTCTAGTAGCCTCCTTTTTAACTACAGCCCTCTCTGAGAGAATCCCCAAAGATCATCTGGTTCAGGATAGCTCAAGTATTATATAAAACTATAATTTGAATTGATAAATTATCATTGCTAATGAATCATAAGAATGATTTTAACCTATCTTCGCTGGCTGTTCAGTGTGTTTTATTACTTCAAGATGCCAATAAAGGTATTGTATTGTATTGTGCAATATTCCGATCGAGATTGCTACCAGTTGATTTGGAACTGGATCTTCCATATTCGGAACTGGAACATTGCCTACTGAAAGAAACTGGCTTGCAGAGTCAGACTGTGCATCAGAACTGTCCCCTTGACATTTTTTTATAAAGGCCACAATGGGAGCCGGTAGCATGCATTTCGCCTGGAGGTGTTACTTTTTGCCTGGGGAGACCATGGCTTCTAGCCTGAGCATTTTTACTTTCCCAGCCCTGCCTATAAAAAAACCAACCTAACTTGAAAGCTGGTATGTATGTGTAAAGTGTCGTCTAGTAGCAGCCGACTTATGGCGACCCTGTAGGTAGGGTTGCCAGGTGCCTCTTTGGCACCAGAGGGAGGTTTTGGGGGTGGAGCCTGAGGAGGGCAGGGTTTGGGAAGGGGAGGGACTTCCATGCCATAGAGTCCAATTGCCAAAGCGGCCATTTTCTCCAGGGGAACTGATCTCTATCGGCTGGAAATCAGTTGTAATAGAAGGAGATCTCCAGCTGGTACCTGGAGCTTGGCAACCCTCCCCATAGGGTTTTCAAGGCATGAGATGTTCAGAGGTGGTTTGCCATTGCCTGCCTCCACATTACACCCCTGGTATTCCTTGGAGGTCTCCCATCCAAATACTAACCAGGGTCAGGGCTGAGAGTGTGTGACTGGCCCAAGGTCGCCCAGCAAGAGTGGCGATTCAAACCTGGGTTTCCCAGATCCCAGGTCCAACACCTTAACCACTACACACTGGTTCTGTTCTGTTCTGTTCTATTAATTATTAGCTTATTATTTTATGTCTGTATTATAATATGAAGTTGCACATTTGTTAGCCTCCTTAAGTGTGCTTTTGAACAGAAAGGTGGGATATAAATAAATTAATGAAATACATTTGAACACATGAACACATGAAGCTGCCTTATACTGAATCAGACCCTTATACTGAATCAGACATCAAAGTCAGTACTATCTACTCAGACCGGCAGTGGCTTTCCAGGGTCTCAGGCAGAGGTCTTTCACATCACCTACTTGCCTAGTCCCTTTAACTGGAGACGCCGGGGATTGATCCTGGGACCTTCTGCATGCCAAGCACATGCTCTACCATTGAGCTGCAGCCCATTTGATATCAGAGATGACATTTCAGCAGGAGAAAGAGTTTCTCTGGCAAAGGAATAGCCGAATCTGAGACACAAAGGCTTGGAGTTCGCAGGGTGAGCAGTTGCACTGCTGGGCATAATAGCTTAAGAGCAAACAGCATGTGAACTTGGACGGGCTCATTGGCTGCAGGCGAATGCTTAAGTGAACAGCTTACTGTGGCTTTTAGCGTGGGGCATGCTGTCAACCGTGGCCTTATGTCCTGGGCAAACAAACCCAGTGTCAAATGGAGTATGTATTCAGGCTGCTGATGTGTGCCTGTCGATTGGGAGCAGGCGGCAGGGAGGGAGGGCACCTTTAATGCCAGAGATAAGCATCCATTCCAAGACTGTGAGTCATTTGGTGCCAAAGAACACTGGGAAATGATTCGCCGGGAGCCATGTCAAGAGAAAGGCTATTTGATGTTCATAAGCTGAGTCTACAAATGGCGCGGAACAGTGACTCAGAAATTTACTGCAAAAATAATTATGTTAGAAGATAGTGTTGGTACATAATTAAGATTCAGACTAAAGCGTGAATACATTACCAGATTTGTACTACAGCTTGATAGGTTGTTTTTTATTGTTTTGGTCCCGGTGGTTTTCTTTTTTCTTTTACTAAAAAAAAAAAAAACATTCTAAGGGCCAAATTTAAAATTTCCAATTTCATTCATTAAACATCCTTCTCAGAGGCAGTACATTCTGATGGTTTCCAGTAGGGTTGCCAATTCTTGGTTGGAAATTCCTGGGGATTTGGGGATTGAACCCGGGGAGGATGGAGTTTGGGGAAGGAAAGGACCGCAGTGAGATATACTGCCATAATGGTCAGCCTCCAAAGCTGCCATTTTCTCCAGAGGAGCTGAACTTTGTAGCCAGGAGATTGTAATTCCTGGAGATCTCCAGGCCCCTCCTGGAGGTTGGTAACCCTAGCAGGGTATAGAAAGGAGCTTTTGCCAAGACCCAAATCCTCAAGCTCTGTGCTCTCATAATACCACCAGAAGGTCATCATCTAGAGGAGGAGTAGCCAACCCCAAGCATGCGTACTGAACAGTGGCACGCTGGACAATTTTGCTTGCTGTACAGGGTCAATTCTCTGCCCAAATGACTGAGGTGAGCCCCCTGAGGTAATGGCAGTGCCTCCAGGACTCAGCTTGATCCCATTGTATTGGGCCAAATACAACCCTCTTTTCTTCTCCCTTTTGTATTACATATATCTAGAACTGCCTGCCCCAGGATGTGGTGATGGCTGCCAACTTGGAAGGCTTTAAGAGGGGAATGGGCATGTGCATGGAGGCTAGGGCTATTCATGGCTACTAGTCAAAATGGCTACTAGTCACGATGCATACCTATTCTCTCCAGGATCAGAGGAACATGCCTATTGTATTAGCTGCTTTGGAACCCAGGCAGGACAATGCTGCTGCAGTCGTCTTGTTTGGGGGCTTCCCAGAGGCACCTGGTTGGCCACTGTGTGAGCAGACTGCTGGATTTGATGGGCCTTGGTCTGATCCAGCATGGCCTTTCTTATGTTCTTATGTTCTAGATTTGCACTGGTAGTTGTTGTGGGGATTTTGGCACTTGGGCCCCAAAGTTTGCTTCCACGAGAGCATTGATTCTCAGTTTCCTAGGAATCTGTCTCATTCCTCTGTGACACTCTCCTAAATTCTCTCTTCTTTTCTTATTAGGGTGCCTGAACAATGAGGAAAAATTACATTCTCTACACCCTTCATACAAGCCAGACTGTTTGGCTGAAGAGCTGATGTAGTCCCATTGAGTGGGGGTGAAATGGACTTAAGTCAAATTTGCCATCAGATTGGGTTGTCAGTTCTTCAGAATTCCTCCATTGGTAGAATTGCAAATCTACAATCAAGTTCAGGTTTATCTCCAGTGGCTTTTCTACTTTGGACCACTTTGTGAGGCAGACGTCACCAAAAGGCAAGCCGTTTATATACAACTGATAGCTGTGCTTGAGAAGGTGGTTTTTCAATAGACCTTTGTTTTGGTGTTTGCAGACATTTTTTGACAGTGTTTGTGGAGAAAACAGGTCAACCTGCATGGTGAGAAATTGCTGATGGCCAGCTCCCAAACATGTGTACTCCGTTACGTGTGAATTGTGATGATGTTATTGAGATTGAACCGATGATCTTCTGTATATAAAGAATGTGCTGTACCAATGAACTACAGCCCTTTCCTCTCTCCTAATCTGTGTCACAAGAAGTAGTGACACAAATCTGTGGTAATGATGAAAGTGGTAGTAAACCTGAGGAAAAAGAGTCAAAAGAGAGTTGGTTTTGTAATATCTCAGAGAAGAAGATGAAGACGAAGAATTGTTTTTTATATGCCGACTTTCTCTACCACTTAAGAAAGAATCAAACTGGTTTACAATCACCTTCCCTTCCCCTTCCCACAACAGGACACTGTGTGAGGTAGGTGGGGCTGAGAGAGTGTGACTAGCCCAAGGTCACCCAGCTGGCTTCATGCGTAGGAGTGGGGGGGAATCCAGTTCACCAGATTAGCCTCCGCCGCTCATGTGAAAGAGTGGGGAATCAAACCCGGTTCTCCAGAGTTTGGCATACAAGAGGTTGATAAGAAATGGATGTTGTTATTATCATCATTATCCTCTAATAGGAATCTAGTAGCTCCTTTAGAGGCTAACAGGTTTATTATTCTAGCATTAGTTTTAAGGGCTAGGGTCCACTTCATCAGGTGCACTTTGGAACTTCCCCATCTAGGCGTTGTTACATGAGGCTACATTGAAATTTCCATTTTTAAGCAGCAGTCAAAAGACCATGAAACGCAGTAAGTACAAGGGGAGATGAAATTATATAAAATTCAAACATAATGAAAAAAGATTCATAATTCTAGATAATTCACAATTATCTAGAATCATAGAATCATAGAATCATAGAGTTGGAAGGGACCACCAGGGCCATCAAGTCCAACCCCCTGCACAATGCAGGAAATTCACAACTACCTCCCCCCTCCACACCCCTAGTGACCAGAAGATGGCCAAGATGCCCTACCTCTCATGATCTGCCTAAGGTCACAGAATCAGCATTGCTGACAGATGGCCATCTAACCGCTTCTTAAAAACCTCCAGGGAAGGAGAGCTTACCACCTCCGAGGAAGCCTGTTCCACTGAGGAACAGCTCTAACTGTTAGGAAATTCTTCCTAATGTCTGGACGGAAACTCTTTTGATTTAATTTCAACCCATTGGTTCTGGTCCGACCTTCTTGAGCAACAGAAAACAACTCGGCACCCTCCTCTATATGACAGCCCTTCAAGTATCTAGAATACTAGGAGTGCAATCCCAAGCAACGTTATATCCCTCTAAGTCCATTCAAGCCAATTGGTTTAGAAAGGTACGACTCTTAGGGTTGCCATCTCCAGGTTGGAAAATTCCTGGAGATTTGGGGGTGGAGCATGGGGAGGGTGGATTTGGGGAAGGGAGGGACCTCAGCAGGTTATAATCAGGGTTGCTAGGTCCCTCTTCACCACTGGCGGGAGGTTTGGGGGTGGAGCCTGAGGAGGGGGGAGTTTGGGAGGAGGGACTTCAATGCCATAGAGTCCAATTACCAAAGCAGCCGTTTTCTCCAGTTGAACTGATCTCTATAGGCTGGAGATCAGCTGTAATAGCAGGAGATCTCCAGCTAGTTCCTGGAGGTTGGCAACCCTAGTTATAATGCTCCCTCCATGTTCTCTAGGTGAACTGATCTCTGCAGTCTGGAGATCCACTGTAATTCTGGGAGCTCTCCTGGCCCCATCTGGAGGTTGGCAACCAAATAACTTTGTTTAGGATTGCACTGTAAACCAGGCCAAAAACAAACCTCAATTGTTAACTCCCCCCCTCCCCATACATGTATGTCACGTTTTAAAGCTGAGCCCTCTATCTACGTTCAGTGCCAAGAATAGTAATGGGGAGGGGGGATCCTTAAAAGTGTATTTATACATTAACGTCATTCATTTACGTAAACGGTCGTTGCAGCTGCTTTGATTTATACAGCCAGCAGATGTTGGAACTTAAAGCACCTGCTAAGAAAAGCAGAATCTTTATAGCTCTGGCCCGGCCCCGTCTCCATGGGACTTTCTTTCCCCCACAGCCTCCTTGCTGAGGTCCAACAGAGCCTGTTCATTTGTATAGGCAACGGCTGCGGTGGGTCTTGGAGGCTCCATCCCGTGTCTCTGCTAGGTTGGCTTTGATAGCCTAGCCAAGCCACTGCTGGTCGACATGTCCAAAAATGCCAGAAGCTTCTCTCTCTTCCCTCCCCTCACTCCTGAATGTACACAAACGAAGGCCCAGGAGGGCCCATGATGTAAAGCAGGCATATGCCGGTGGACTATGCTGCGTGCAAAAACAGAAGCCCCGCTCCGCCTCCTGCCCAGGTTAGGTTTACAACACCTCCCCATTTAAAGCTCCAAAGCTGGTGACCACATGTATACTGGATGTGCCATGCATTGGGTTGTCAGCGCATTGATATGGACTGACTCCCGAAGCAGGAGTTCTTTATTATTACAGTCAAAGACCAGCTCACGTCCAAATTACAGTCCGTAATAAAAAGAAGAAGAAAAAACTGTATAAAATCAGAAACTAACAACCCTGATTGAGGGTAGCTATGTGGCTGGAGATCGCCTGCTATTACAACTGATGCCTGGAGAAAATGGTCCCTTTGGAAGGTGAACTTTATGGCCTTATACCCTAGTGAAGTCCCTCCCCTCCCTCAAATCCCACCCTCCTCAGGCTCCACCCCTAAAATCTCCAGGTATTTCCCAAGCAGAAGCTGCCAGGTCCTTCTTCGCCACCGGTGGGAGGTTTTTGGGGCAGAGTCTGAGGAGGGCGGGGTTTGAGGAGGGGAGGGACTTCAATGCCATAGAGTCCAATGGCCAAAGCAGCCATTTCCTCCAGGTGAACAGATCTCTGTCGGCTGGAGATCCGTTGTAATAGCAGGAGATCTTCTGCCACTACCTGGGGGTTTTGGCAACCCCACCTCCCCGTGACCTGCTCCCAAATGTTTCCAGGGGTACCAGCCTACGTGATTGTTAAATATGTGACTTTTCAGAGGTCACACACTCAGAGGGCCAATTCACACTTGAGATCATTTGGATAAAAGTGTCTCTAGCCATTCCACTGTTCCTGTGATGTCCCCAACAGAAAAATGTGTGAACTAGGGCAGAATTTCCAGAAGTTTCAATTCCTTAAGGATATACAGAACAGCAGGTACAAAATGGGTGCGTTCTAAGACTATTTTTTTCCATAAACAAGGCCTAAAACATTATTAGAGATGAAAATTAATGAATAAGCCATTAATTCCTCTGGTCTACAGAACAACGTTGTAGTCCACAAAGGTAGGGTTGCCAACCTCCAGGTGGTGTACTGTACAAAGAGGCAGCACGTGGCTCAAAATAATAAACATCAGTATCAAAAAACAACAATTGTGTTTGTCGTACTGTCAAATGTATTGAAAATAGACCACCAAAACAAATGAAAAGTGTGTCAAAGAACACACACAATAGCCTCGCAGGGCTAGCCTCGCAGGGCTTAAGGCAGTGCCAATAGGCTGAAAATATAGGAAAGCCGAACAGCTAAACAAAAATAAAGCCTCCCGGGCTGAATATAAACCAAAAAAGATATGGTTATAAGCAAGCAGCAAAGGCCGAGGCCGTATTGCTTACAACCACCACTATTGTTGTGTATTGCTTATAGCTATATCTTTTTTGGTTTATATTCACCCCGGGAGGCTTTATTTTTGTTTAGCTGTTCGGCTTTCCTATATTTTCAGCCTATTGGCACTGCCTTAAGCCCTGCGAGGCTATTGTGTGTGTGTTTTTGACACACTTTTCATTTGTTTTGGTGGTCTATTTTCAATACATTTGACAGTACGACAAACACAATTGTTGTTTTTTGATATTGATGTTTATTATTTTGAGCCACGCGCTGCCTCTTTGTACAGCAACCTCCAGGTGGTGGCAGGAGCTCTCCTGCTGTTACAACTGCTCTCCAGCCAATAGAGATCAGTTCACCTGGAGAAAATGGCCACTTTGGCACTTGGACACTACGGCATTGAAGTTCCTCCCCTTCCTATATCTTGCCCTCTTCAGTCTCCACCCAAAAAACCTCCCGCCGGTGGCGAAGAGGGATCTGGCAACCCTACCAGAAATATCTGCTAGGGTTTCTGCATGTGGCAGGAGATCTCCTGCTGTTACAACTGCTCTCCAGCCGATAGAGGTCAGTTCCCCTGGAGAAAAAGGGCCGCTTTGGCAACTGGACTCTATGGCATTGAAGTCCCTCCCCTCCCCAAACCCTGCCCTCCACAGGCTCCTCCCCCAAAACCTCCTGCTGGTGGCGAAGAGGGACCTGGCGACCCTACACAAAGGGCATCAAGCGTTTTTTTGATTCTATACCAATTTAGCTGCCATGTCTTCCCTCAAAGGATCTTGGGAACCGTAGTTTAGTTTGGATGCTGAGATTTCTGTGTGAGAGGTGGAACGACCTATTAAAGCAGTTTTAGTCAGGTTGAAGAACGTGGACTGGTTGAAGTATGTGGAATGGAGGCGACCCTCTGGGGCGAGGGGAGCCTCCATTTCCCCCATCCCTCCTACAGCACTGTAGCAATCGCTTTTCCGCTCCTCTGCCTGCCCTGTCATTTCATGGTCTCCTACTTATTTTTCATTAACACAGAGCGGGTGTTTTTAATTTATTCGGATCAGCTAGAAATCCCCTGGTGGTATTTACTCCAGCGCGCGCCTCTTCTTTTGTCGTTCCCTTCCCCGCTGTTTGGGCCCGCCTCTGGCTGTGAGAAGACTTCAGGTACGGTTCCTTGGCAAAAAACCCAGATGCATTTCTGATGTTTCCACTGGAGTACACAACATCAGTGCGGAGCCCCCTAGAGAATCTGCTTCTTGCAGGGCCTCAGCTGCAGTTGTGGCTTTTGGAGATGATAGCAAGGTTTGATTAAATGAAAACTTCTGCAGAACAGCTTGTGGGGCTCCAACGCACTGTACCGGATTCAGAGCCTTTATCAGTTTCCCCTGAGTCGACAAGAGGGTAGCTTTTCCCGAAGTTTTACCGAAGATCAGCGGTAAGATAAAGATTTGCTCAGGAAAAGGTGAAGTGAATCTAAAATATGGATGGCTCGGTATCCCCCTAGGGTTGCCAACCTCCAGGTACTAGCCAAAGAACAGGCACCTCCGTGCCTACACTGTATGTTATAACCCTCACACTCTGTGAGAGTGAGGGTTATAACATCAACATCTCTTGGTATTAAGAGCGATTGTAGCAATTGTTCCAAATTATACGGTATATGTTTCAATATAGGATTAGAAACGGGGGCTGAAGAAAAGACTGTGAAACGGCCGTCCGTCCCCCCATTTACTTTACAGATGGGATTATTTTGGATGATACCAACCTTTGGATCGTTCTGAGAACTGTGTTACTCTATTTCCAAGAAGATTGCATTGTAACATAGAGACTGCACTGTGAATATATTGTACACACTGTATATATTAGTAGTAGGATAGTGATTCAGTTCTGTTGTTTGTTATGTATACAATGTTGTGTTGTTATATATGTTTAGCATCAATAAGATTTTTGCAATTTTGAATTATTTTCTCCTGTGCTGATTTCCTAACCTTTTTGCAATTTTGAATTATTTTCTCCTGTGCTGATTTCCTAACCTCCAGGTGCTAGCTGGAGATCTCCTGCTATTACAGCTGATCTCCAGCCGACAGAGATCAGTTCACCTGGAGAAAATGGCCGCTTTGGCAATTGGACTCTATGGCATTGAAGTCCCTCCCCAAACCCTGCCCATTTCAGGCTCCACCCCAAAAACCTCCCGCCGGTGGTGAAGAGGGACCTGGCAACCTTATATCCCCCCCTTATTAGGATGGTGCCTATGATAGCTAAATGGCAGGCTAAAATTCAGTAGATGTGGCATGGAGAGACAGTGTTGGGGGGCATCTCACCTGTTGGATTCTGGCTGCCTTGCATGTGTCAATGGGTGGTGTAGGAGCCCTGCCCCCCAAAAAACCTAAAACCACAAAATATTCCATTAGGAAACCTACCTTTTGTCCATCATCAGAGAGGTAGCAGGTTCCACCCCCCCAGGTATTTATCTACTTAACCATTTTCATAGCTATATATGTTGTCTTACACCCAGCATGGTATAGTGGTTAAGAGAGATGGTTCTTGAGCTGGAGAACCGGGTTTGATTCCCCACTCCTTCACATGAGCGGCAGAGGCTAATCTGGACACCGGGTTGGTTTCCCCACTCTTCCACATGAAGCCAGCTGGGTGACCTTGGGCTAGTCACAGCTCTCTTAGAGCTCTCTCAGCCCCACCTACCTCACAGGGTGTCTGTTGTGGGGAGGGGAAGGGAAGGTGATTGTAAGCCGATTTGATTCTGCCTTAAGTGGTAGAGAAAGTCGGCATATAAAAACCAGCTCTTCTTCTTCTTCTTAAAATGTGCATGGCATTAAAGCACAGATCAGTCAAAACACACATGCATACAAACCCTATTCAGGTGACATTTATGTCATAACCCAGAGACAAAATTGTAAACACAATAAAACAAGAGCCAAAAATAAATATTGAGGCAACAATAACATCACAATATCATAACAACAACAACTAATGATGATGATGATGAGTTTAGAACACTAATATATCACTTTTCCATAAAAAGTATGCCCACAACGACATTATTCCAGCATGGCACCACATTTTTTTTAATTACCAAGTAGGATATGAGATTTTAGTAACATATAAGTCTCAAATTAAAGTCATTATTTTCACTGGGGTTTTGAAATGCAGACACAATATTAATGGAGGCCATTGTTCACAAAAGCTATTAACCACTTAGCCTTGTTCATATTATTTAATTATATTAGCCAGTTTCTTCATTTCTGCCTCATTAATAATAAGTTTTCTGCAATAATGCAGAAAAACCTCACCCGCTGCTGTATGCGTCATGCATAATAGATCTGTAAGAAAGAAAAGAAAAGAAAGAATTTAGACAGTTTTGCTATTTCATCAATAGTTATGAGTGGTCCATACATACTCTGACTGGATCATTTAGTCTTTTCACTGGATCTTGTTTTTACCTTTGGGCCTTCCAGCCTCACTTTATAATAACTCATCCCCTTCTGCTGTTTATAGTTTGGGGATCTATATATCTCTACCAACTGAATGTAACACTTCATGCATTGATGAAGCGGGGCTCTAACTCACAAAAGCTGATGCCACAACAAATTCATTAGTCTTAAAAGTGCCACAAGACTCTTTTGTTATTATGAGATAATTCCCTCTTGCAAGGCAGCAGCAAATGATTCTTTTGGTATCAGCTCGAAGCACGGTGCAATTTCCCGTCTCGTTCTCTGTGGAACAAATCAAAACACCGACCATTCAGTGAGAAGCCATCCGTTAGTGGCCTTTGGCAATTGAAAACAAATGGAAGGAAGGAAATATTTATGGTCACTTTAGCAGAATCAGCTATGGGATGACCTATGACACCCGACATCTTCCGCCAAAGAGCTAATCAGCTGTAAAACTAGATGACAGGTCTATTGTATAAGCAACAAAGGATGGATATGTTAGTTTGGTTTAAAGGCAGTTAAGTGTTTCCAGACTGCCCGTACTCTGCTGGAGTGTGTGAAAAGTTAACTTTTCTTAATTAGGTTGAGAACAGGATCTGCTGTAAAAAAATAACCTCAGGTTTAACTATGATGGTCATGGATAATTAAGTTAAAATATTTGAAGGTGAAGAAGAAGAAGAGTTGGTTTTTATATGCCGACTTTCTCTACCGCTTAAGGCAGAATCAAACCGGCTTACAATCACCTTCCCTTCCCCACAACAGACACCCTGTGGGGCTGAGAGGGTGCGACTAGCCCAAGGTCACCCAGCTGGCTTCATGTGTAGGAGTGGGGAAACAAATCCAATTCACCAGATTAGTTTCCGCCGCTCCTGTGGAGGAGTGGGGAATCAAACCCGGTTCTCCAGATCAGAGTCCACCGCTCCAAACCACTGCTCTTAACCACTACACCACGCTGGTGGTAGCAGCAGCAGCGTAGTAGCAGTAGTATTAAATTAGTTGATTGTTATTTAATGACCATGAAATAAATTTGGTATCCCACTGCTGACTCAACCGTATTGAGATGAACACAGAATGATTTCGTTTATTTATTTACCTCCACCCCAGAATGATTTCCTTTATTTATTTACCAAACATTTACCTCCACCCCAGCCTTTCCACAATGCCCATATGCTAGGGTTTCCAACCTCCAGGTGGTGGCTGGAGATCTCCCGCTATTACAACTGGCCTCCAAGCGATGGTTCACCTGGAGAAAATGGCCACTTTGTAAGGTGGACTCTATGGCATTATACCCCACTGAAGTCCTCCCCTCCCCAAACCCTGCCCTTCTCAGGCTCCACCCCCCAAATCTCCAAGTATTGCCCATCCCAGAGCTGGCAGCCCTACCATATGCATTTGATGCGTGCTGAGGTGATTTCTTGCATCCCCATCATAGTGGAGATCCATGAACAACTGATTTGTTTCTTACCTTTAGATGAAGGATCCCCAGTCACAACTGTTTGCACACAGACAATTGACCAAAAGGGGAAATAAATCGAAGCTAGTTACCTGATCCAAAAAGGGACTTGTGTTTCCTGAACTACCCTTCGACATGGTTGCCTAGTTTTGAAACTGAGGGGAAACTCAAAAATAATTTGTGAAATAGCATTGAGGGCACGAGTGTAAATTAGGGTTGCCAACCTCCAGGTACAAAGAACAACTCAATTAACACTGTTAAATAGTACTGGCAAGAAGAAAACAGTGCGGGCAATTATATCAAAAACATATATTCATGAAAAGTGCAAAACATCAAACAACAACAACAGTATACAAAAGAATGATCACAAAATTACAATTATGTACAAAGCTATTCACAATGTGAAAAGCAATATTTCAATAAAGCCCAATGGCTATCTTCCAACGTGACAAGTCCAAAATCAAGTCCAAAATCAAATTTCAAGAATCAGCATCTGATTTGTAGGTACTAGCTGGACATCTCCTGCTATTACAACTGATCTCCAGTCGATAGAGATCAGTTCACCTGGAGAAAATGGCCGCCTTGGCAATTGGACTCAACAACAATTAAACTGGTGCTTTCCGAATCAGAAAAAATGCTTTTGAAGCAAACAGTTTGCAACTGAACAATGCAACTGAAATGGAACAAAGATTATATTCTTGTGCCATCTGTTGTGAGTGAGAATCCCAGTAGCCACATTTTATACCAGCTGCAGCCTGTTTGTTTGTGTGTTCAGAGATACCCGCAGAAAAGGCATTAACAACTGGCCAAATTGAATGAAACAATGCAGGAACAAAATACTCCTGCAACGGAGAAGACAGGGTGATGACATAGGCTGGCTCTCTTCCTACAGACAGGGGTGGAAGGCAGATTTCAACACACAAGACTCGATTGTACACTATACACACGGTCCTTCGAAGCAGTGTTTAAGTGTTCCATACTGTAATTCACATGTTACATTTCTGTAATATTCACAGAATTTTGGGGTATATACCCCAAGAGTATATTGGGATCCATTGATATAATGGTTTTCCTCTGGAGAAGAACACATATGGAAGTCCGTATGAAAAAACAATATGTTGTACTGCATAGATTGCAGTCCAGAAGAAGTTGGACATGCTTGAAAGTGCAGTGCCATGAAAATCAAGGATCCGTTTCAACATGACCGCTCAGGGATGAGCATGATCTGGTACCTGCTGAGATCTCCAACTCAGCAAGGGGTCCTCCAGAAGAGCCCCTGCTGCTTTTCTTTTCTATTGGTGCCTGCATACTTGTCTGCTTTCTCCTTTGGGCCCAGAGGGTTAAGCAAGTGAGCGTAGGAATAGGGGTGAGCATAAGAGCAGGTTTGCCAAGAGATGTAGGCTGGGGGTACAAAATTCCCTGGATCTGGGTTGCTGTGTGGGTCTGAGAAGACAAGCGGTCCACCTAATGCGAGAGCAAGGAAGTAGCCACTACTATGCCTTTATTCTTGGAGCTTCAGAAAGAGCTAGAGGCCTTTCTAGGAATCCATAATCACTCAGTTTAACCCTTTTCTTGACTTGAAAGCATAGCCGGTGTTCTCTTGCTAGCTTTGTTTTCCAGTTAAACAAATGGTAACGAGAGATTCCTAAAAAATTGTTTGTTCCTCTGTCCCATTAAAGACTTTGTGAGTGCCTTCCTTGTGTGTGTATATATGTCCTTTATAATCATATTTTAAAAGTTACCAGATTAATTCAACTTTTTTAGTTGACCAGATGTTTTTTAATTGATCTTTTATAGCAGGGAGGTGATGTTGGAAAACATCTCAGGAGCTGCATAACATCCAACTGACCTTCTGTTTCCCTTCCTGCTTTCAGGTATTTAAAGCCTGGGCATGGTCAGAGACACAAGGCTTTTGGCATGAGCTGAGGGGCTGTTGGACTGAGGGTTGCCAGCTGCGTTCCTGGAACCCCTGGGAGACTTTAGGGGTGGAGCATGGGGGAAAAGACACTGTTAAATCATCAACATCACCTCTATGTAAAACCCAGAAACCAGAGAAAAAAAATGTGTCTCCTATCAGAGCTTTCTCCCCCCCTCTTTTTCTCTGGGTTTTTTAAAACCCAGAAATGACATCACCAACGTTCTAGGATTTTGCCTATCTCTATGGTAAAACAACAGAGATCAGCAAAATCCTAGAGCATCAGTGCTGCCACTTCCTTGTTTTAGCTGGAACTTCAGTGATGTCACTTCCCTGGTAGTTTTCTAAAGAGACTGGCCACAAATGTTGGAATAGGCAATGTCTGTTGTACAAAGAAGAAGATCCTGCAGAGGGCGGCAAGAAGACAATTAGATAGGATAACAAGGTCAGCACCTTCTCTTCTGTTAAGTGTCATTGTCTGACTCCAGATTGCTACTCTTAGGGCAAATTCCTGCTTGTTCATGGAAGTTCCACGTGTAGTCTCTCTCTCATGTAGTTAGGAGTCGGTCCCTGTTTCTGTCTCACCTCTTCACCATCATGCATGTTAGTTCCTGAATAAAGCTTTAGCTACACTTTAATCAGGTTGCAGTGCTAATTACTCTGCCACCAATAAATTATATGGTTCTTAGGATAGTGGCAATATCTATTTTTTCTTCTTCTTCCAAATAATGAGTGGATATGGAAGATTTCCCAAGTGACCCATGGCCTTCTGATCTTGCCAGCTGGGAAAAAAAATCTTTTTTAAAAACACTGTCATAACATTTGTGTATAGAATCATAGAGTTGGAAGGGACCACCAGGGCCATCTAGTCCAACCCCCTGCACAATGCAGGAAATTTACAACTACCTCCCCCCCACACTCCCAGTGACCTCCTACCTACTCCATGCCCAGAAGATGGCCAAGATGCCCTCCCTCTCAGGAACTGCCTAAGGTCATAGAATCAGCATTGCTGACAGATGGCCATCAAGCCTCTGCTTAAAAACCTCCAGGGAAGGAGAGCTCACCACCTCCTGAGAAAGCCTGCTCCACTGAGGAACCGCTCTGTTAGAAAATTCTTCCTAATGTGCTTATCATCATAATTATTATTACCAATTAAGAATCAACCTTTAGATTTCTGATATTTATTTTTGTTTATTCTTGTGTCTGTTTCAATTCTTCAGTTTGTTCCATTGTACGGAGAAGGAAGCCTCACAAGCCTTGTTTGTTGCAGGGGACGTAGGATAGTTCAGCGTGCTCTGTATCATATAGTGACAAAGATTATGCACTTGGCCGGACACTCGATGCACCTTCCTGGAACACTTTGCCTTTCAAATCTGCAAGCAAACAGCTGACTCCGCACTGCAGTGTTTGCTCGCTACCTGTCCTCATCAAGCCTCTACAATCTGGAGTAGAGATGTTGACACAAGTAATCAATAGAGCAAAGAATGATGAACCAATGAAACGCGGCTGCCTGGAAGACCTCTGCAGGGCCCACGACAGCCGCAACAGGCCATATCCCTAATTATTGTGTTGAGGGGAAATGGCTTAAGTGCCAAAATCATGAGATCGATATTTTAAACCTTGCAAAATGGGCAAGGTTAAATAAGAGGAGGCCAGAAATTAGGGTTGCCAACCTCCAGGTACTAGCTGGAGATATCCCGCTATTACAACTGATCTCCAGCTGATAGAGATCAGTTCACCTGGAGAAAATGGCCACTTTGGCACTTGGACATTACGGCATTGAAGTTCCTCCCCTTCCTATATCTTGCCCTCTTCAGTCTCCACCCAAAAAACCTCCCGCCAGTGGCAAAGAGGGATCTGGCAACCCTAAAAGAAATATCTGCTAGGGTTTCTGTGTGTGGCTTTTCTATTGAATCTTTTTGATCAGTAGCGGTTAGGGTTGCCAGGTCCCCCTGGCCACTGGCAGGGGATGGGGGTAGGGTTGCCACTTCCGGGTTGGGAAACTCCCAGAGATTTGGGGGTGGAACCTGGGGAGAACAGGGATCTCAGTGGGGTACAATGACACAGATTCCACCCTCCGAAGCCTCAGTCACATGCTGGCCAAATAGTACAAAACTCAGCTGTACTTATATTTGACCAACTGTGTAGCCGCATAAAATGTCAGGGATTCAAAGGGAGTTTTCGAGGCAAGTGAGATGCAGAGGTGGTTTGCCATTTCCTTCTTCCACAGAGATCTGACGAGAAAGGGCTATAACATGCCACCTTTCCTCCCAATCTATACAAGGGCACTATAGTATCGGCTGTTTTATTTTTAGTCTTTCCTAATAATCCCCAGCAAAGAGGTTGACTTTTTCACTGCTGCTGTATACTGACTGAACATTTCACTGAGCTATCCACTATGTCGCCAAGGTCTCTTTCTCCTCTGTTTCAGTAAGTTCAGGCCCCATCAGCATTTACTCAAAGCAGGGAATTTTGTTCTGGTATGCATCACCTAAACAAACAAAAAAGTGTTTGGGTAAATGCCACTTGATAAACTGAGGTAGTTCGTTCAGACTACTTACAGATACTGTTCCATTGAAGGGTGCTGCCACGGAAAAGGCCCCAGTCCATGCCCTATTGCATCTAATTTCACAAGTCTTGGAAACATAATCTCACACAGTCATCTAAGGGGGCTGAGGCATTTTGCCTAAGAAAATGTAATGCTTTAACAGTGCAATCCTAAAGAGAGTTACTCTAATCTAAGCACGGTAAGCAACATATTTTACCATAATATCCTGATTGATTGGGTAAAACAGATATACATGTGTTTGGCAGGAAGAGCCAGATTTCTGAGTTCCAAGCAAGAGACTTCCCTAGAACCGGCCACATGGAATTTTATCTAGGATGTACATTAACTCCTCTAGATTATTGCTTCCTCAATCATTCCATGTAATCTAGGCCCTTTGTTGTTTCACATGTATTTTAACATGCAGTTCCATCGCATAATGGATTTTGTGAGGTAAGATCACAGAGGAAACTTTGGTAAAAAGTATGGAATAAAAGGCTTAAAGAATTTCAAATCCTAATATTGCAAAAGATTATAACATTCATTGATGTAAGTATGAAGACTATGACAAATTCTAGGCCAGGGAAAAAATCTTAGCAGATTTGCCAAAAGATCTTCACAGCAGCCTTTACCAGAATTCTGTTCTGAATCCATATTTTTCTTTTTCTTTTCGTTTTGCAAAATTGCATCCAGAATCTGGATGACTTCGAGACTTTGTTTTGATTATGCCCACTGTTTCCAACCATCAGCGGTCGGTCACCTTGCTCTCCCCCTGCATTTCACCATGGGTGAAAATGCACGGGAGCTTTTGCCTTGGATTTGCCGCTTTCTAAATCCACATTTCCCCCAGCCAAATTCTCAAAATTCAAAAATAAGCCCCCATGCAGAGTTTAGATGGGAAAAATGTGCATCTAGAGAGCGGCAAATCCAAGGCAAAACCTCCCATGCATAAATGGCCCATATTTCCCCTGCGTTTTCAAATTGATCCGGTTTTCGTTTAAACCTAAAGAACAACCCTGTGATTCTTGGAAGGCACAGTGCCAGGGACTAGTTCATAATCTGCTTAGTTAATAGCACTTTCAGTAACCAGTGTCAAATGCCTAGTTCATAGTATTTTTTACAAATGTCAAATGAGCTCCACCCATCCTTAGCAGTTTTGGTGGATGAGCTAACCTTTAGGAAGGTGTCTTGAAAGATGGCTTTTAATAAATGTTCTGTCTAAATGTAGGTCACCGAAGAGTGGTGCTGCTTCCGGTGTCCTTGGCAAAAACCTGATTTGTGCTGAAGTTGCAAAAAGTATAAGTTGGGTGTCATCTGTTTCCAGTATTCCCCAAATGGCTGATTTATTTCACATTATTAATGAACTTTGGAGCAGTCCGACTTGTCAGGCCCACTCTGCAGGGGTCAATAATGAGAGGAAACCTGATGTTAGTGGATCCAGCTTAAGTGATTCTGTCATGCTAACGATTCAATATATCAGGGACAAATGTCAGCTCCTTCCAATATGTTAATTCCTCTGACCTCATTTGCATAAACTACAGTCAATGAAACACAAGTTCTTCCCTCGAGGGGAGTTGATAGAGATGTTGAAAGCCTCCCCCCCACCCCAACCCTAATTATTCTGGTTTTAAATAAGAAGTTCATAAGAATTAGAAAGACGCATATGTAAACCCACATAGTCATTAAATGACTGCTTTTGGGTGCAAGATGTTAGAAGCCTGGGTGTTGGATCCATTGAAATGAGCAAAGCTGAGAAACAGCGCTTGGTACATGAACACATGAACACATGAACACATGAAGCTGCCTCCTACTGAACCAGACCCTTGGTCCATCAAAGTCAGTATTGTCTACTCAGACCAGCAGCGGCTCTCCAGGCTCTCAGGCGAAGGCCTTTCGCATCACCTACTTGCCTAGTCCCTTTAACGGGAGATGCCAGGGATTGAACCTGGGATCTTCTCAGCCAAGAAAATGCTATACCACCGAGCCACAACAGCTCCCCATTTTGTCTCTCCAAGACAAAAAGTGAAATTCCAATAGTAATCATCTGGGAGGACTGGCCACCTATCTGAACAAGCCTCCGATTATGGGAGAAGTATTTTATCCCATAATGTCTTGATATAAATTTATGGTATGGTCTAGGGTTGCCAGGTAGACCGGGATTGGTGACATGGGGGGGGGGCACTGTCAGTGAGAGGGAAACCTGGAAGTGACATCATGCCCCTGTAAGGTAAAACCATACCATAGAGTTTCTGGCGATTCTTAGAGAGGACTGACATCACCAATAGCAATTTCCAAAATGTGTATTTCGTCCTGCTGGCCACTGTGGTGGCGGCTGGTAGGGTTGCCAGTTCCTGGTTGGGAAATTCCTGGAGATCTGGGTTGGAGACTGGAGAGGGTGGAGCTTGGTGAAGGAAGGGACCTCAGTGGAGCAGAATGCCATAGAATTTGCCCCCTGAAGCAGCCATTTCCTCCAGGGGAAATAATCTCTCTAATCTGATGATTCTGTAATTCTGGGAGATCTCCAAGCCCCAGCTGGAGGTTAGCAACCCTAGGCAGCTGGCCACTGGCTAAGGGATCTCCCACAGCTGGCAGGAGGCTGGCAAACCTAGTGTGGCCATATTTGGAAAGTTCTGATCATTCCATTTTCAAAAAGGATATCACAAAGGTAGAGAAAAGGCAAGGCAAATTGGAGCATGTTTTGTGCAAGGAATGGCTACATCATTTGGGGCTTGTAAGTCTGCAAAAAGGGTGAACTGGTCCTGGTTTAAATAATTATGAATGTGATTAAAAAGCTAACTTTTTTGTCCTAACTTGGATGGATTTAAAAATACGCATTCATGGGAGTCTACCAGTAGCTAGTAACTTAATGGAACCTCTGTGTTCAGAGGAAATCTACAGACAGACAAGCGTCATCCTAAACAGAGTCACATCCTTCAAAGCTCATGGACTTTAACGGGTGTACAAGGGTGTAACTCTACTTAGGACGGCCCTGCAAATGTCACAAGGTTGCCTTTCAGCTCCGCATGTGAGCTTCCCAGAGGCGGCTTGCCAGTGCTGGAAACAGAATGCTAAATAAGATAGACCTTTGGTCCAATCCAGCAAGGCTCTTCTTAACGTGCTTAAAAAATGCTACGGCACTGTTTATTTTGGCATACTTTCTTTCCTTAGGGCTATGGCTTATGAGCACTTAACACTACAATAATGGTCTTATATGCTAATCAGCGTCGAAAGAACAAGACGGCCTTTCCCACTGGGTGTGAAAAAGTTTCCCAGGACAAAATAATGATCAGTTAACTTCTGTCGCTCCCTTCCCTTCCCGCACCAACTCTTCCTCTGTGTATGAAATCAGTTTGATAGATCTGCAGGAAGAGATTTAGTTGCAGGTGGCAGAGGTCAGTGCATTGTGTATTCAATGTAGTCAATAATAAAGTCAGGACTTATGCTAACAGAATGTTAATAAGGCGTCACAAGGACCTTGGAAAGTCATTGCGTCTGGTCATTTGCTTCACAATATTGCTCCAAACAGACACTGGAGGCCACTACAAGGGAATTATAAAGCAAGCACACCCCAAAAAGTATATTAGAATAGCAGAAGGACTAAGTATAAGATTCATGACACTAAGATGCAGTGTGTCCTAAGATGCATTTCTTATGCCTTTCTCATTAATTTTCTGTAGCAGAGGTGGGGAACCTTTTTCCCGCCAAGGGCCATTTGGATATTTATAACATCATTCACGGGCCATACAAAATTACCAACTTAAAAATTAGTTTCTTGGGTGGTCCTAGCAGCTCCATAGCTAACGACTCTTCTGCAAGGGGGAAAATGTTCCTTTTCTCGGCAAAATAAACTCACATCTGCCTTGAATAGAGGCTATTCCTGTCTGCGGGAGGAGGGTGGATCATCAGTCTTAGATCCTTCTGAGCTAGAGATCTGCCAGGACCCACGAAGGGCCAGACCAAATGATTTTGCGGGCCTTAAATGCCTCCAGGCCTGACGTTCCCCACCCCTGTTCTATAGGGTAACACATAGGGTTGCCAGCCTCCAGGTAACACATAGGGTTGCCTTGGTCTCCCATCCAAGTACTAACCAGGGCCAATCCTACTTAACTTCCACAATCTGACAAGATCAAGCTAGCCTGGGCCATCATATGTCTTTGTCTTCACAGCAGTGATGACTGCAAACTAGAAAATCATTGTTGTGTGGATGTACTGATGATGCCATATCATCTGGAGGCAGCATGCAGAGTAAGCCACATCAGAGAAGGACTGGGGCTTCCCAAGGAAAACCTTCCTAGAATCATAAAATCATAGAGTTGAAAGGAACCACCAGGGTCATCTAGTCCAACCCCCTGCACCATGCAGGAACTTCCAAACTACCTCCCCCCCACACCCGTAGTGACCCATACTTCATGCCCAGAAGATGGCCAAGGTGCCCTCCCTCTCATCATCTGCCTAAGGTCACAGAATCAGCATTGCTGACAGATGGCCATCTAGCCTCTGCTTAAAAATCTCTAGGGAAGGAGAGCTTACCACCTCCCGAGGAAGCCTGTTCCACTGAGGAACCGCTCTAACTGTTAAAAAATTATTCCTAATGTCTAGATGGAAACTCTTTTGATTGAATTTCAACCTGTTGGTTCTGGTCTGACCTTCTGAGGCTACAGAAAACAACTTTGCACCCTCCTCTATATGACATCCCTTCAAGTACTTGAAGATGGTTCTCATATCCCCTCTCAGTCTTATGTCTATGCAAAATTACTTGTCTAAGCCCACTGCTTTCAGTGAGGTTAGAATGGAGTAACAACATAGGATTGCACTGTTCATTGCTCAGAACACATAGGGACAGTGCTCAAACTCTCAATTTTTAAAAGAAAAAACTTGTACACTAGGAAGAGCAATGCTGCTGTGGGAATGTTCCACATGTTTCCCCCAAATAACGTGGTTCCCAGATAGAGACATTAATGGTGCAACGCGGAGCTCCCACAGACCTGAATGATGATTAATGGCAACCATGATTCCTCAATAACAAGACAATCAAGTTTAAAACGACCATGCTTGGAATGGCACCACCGGTCTTGTACTCGGCTAATGCACACTGCTATTTCAGCGCGGCAAGCTGCCCTTTCAAATGAATTTATTGCAAATGTCTATACAATGAATGTAGAAGGCAAATAGGTCTGCCATAAATCTGAAAGAATAAGCTCAACTCCCCCGTTGTTTTCTGGCTGAATCTTTCGGCAAGCGTCCGATGTTTTTGTTGTAATTCTGTGTGAGTGGAAGGAGCGACCAGCTGGCAAAATGCTAGCCTTGGACGATCATTCCAGCGTATTTACACTGGAAAGAACTGGGAACTTTTGTTAATGGAGCATTGCATTCTGATCCAGGGGTAGGTTCCAGATGGCACTTGTAGTCACTGTCGGCTCTCTAAAACAGTGGTAGGGGTCAGCCTTCTGCAAGGAAACCTGTAAAGAGACTCCTGCTTCAGCGAGGGACCTCTTGACCCCCCTCTCCTGGCAGAGGAAAGAAACGAGAGGGTGGCCAGCCCAAGGTCACCTGGTGAGTTTCCTGGGGGAATTTGAACCCAGGCCTTCCAAAGCCTGGTAGAGATGACCTCCCTGCATTGACTCACCGCACTGGAAGGGAGAGCGGGCACAAGTATGCTGAGTCCGCAGCTTGACTCTGCGTGATTGCCTGATATTCTTCAGAGTGCAACTGCACAGAGGAAGCAGCTGCCTCTCCAAATGATCTATGGTTGCCAACCTCCAGGTACTAGCTGGAGATCTTCCGCTATTACAACTGATCTCCAGCCGATAGAGATCAGTTCACCGAGAGAAAATAGCTGCTTTGGCAATTGGACTCTACAGCATTGAAGTCCCTCCCCTCCCCAGACCCCGCCCTGCTCAGGCTCTGCTCCAAAAACCTCCCACCGGTGGTGAAGAGGTACCTGGCAACCCTATCTCCAGCCAATAGAGATCAGTTCACCTGGAGAAAATGGCTGCTTTGGCAATTGGACTCTATAGCACTGCAGTCCCTCCCCAAACCCCACCCTTTTCAGGCCAGGGTTGCCAACCTCCAGGTACTAGCTGGAGATCTCCAACTATTACGACTGATCTCCAGCCGATAGAGATCAGTTCACCTGGAGAAAATGGCCATTTTGGCAATTGGACTCTATGGCATTGAAGTCCCTCCCTTCCCCAAACCCCGCTTTCTTCAGGCTCTGCCCCTAAAACCTCCCGCCGGAGGAGAAGAGGAATCTGGCAACCCTATCTCAGGCTCTGCCCCAAAAATCTCCCACCGGTGGCGAAGAGGGACCTGGCAACCCTAGCCATTGCCCAGAAGAAGAGAGTGGGACCAGCATGCTCATTTAGTTGTGGGTGTCTTCTGGACCATTTTCAAGTCTTAGGGCAACATTATAACTACTACATCACGCTGGCTCTCTTGCCTCTCTCCCAGGGTCGTTACGTGAATTACAATGAGACATTGTAAGTGTGGCAGTTCAGATTTTAAAGGACTATCTAAATACTAAGAATTATTAGTAGGTAGGAATACTGTGTTTCATGACAGCTTTGCAGCAGAATAGCTTTCCAGCATCAGGATACGTACGGTTTTTCAGATGTAGCATCTATAGGGTTGCCAATCTCCAGGTGGGGGGCTGGAGATCTCCCACTATTACAACTGACCTCCAGCTGATAGAGATCAGTTCAACTGGAGAAAATGGCCACTTTGGCAATTGGGCTCTATGCCATTGAAGTCCCTCCCCTCCCCAAGCCCCACCCTCCTCAGGCTCCTCCCCCAAATATCCAGGTATTTCCCAACCCAGAGCTGGCAACCCTAAGCATCCTGTAACTGCTGGCTACTTTGCATCAAATGGAGGAACTAAGATCAAAAGACATACAAGAATAAATCTGTATTGTTGGTTGCATCCATCTGAATTTTGCCCTCAGTCTTCCATATAGCTCCGTCCTAAATATAATGTAGACTCAGATGGTGCCTGCTGTTCTCATAACACAGTATATAATGGGTCTTTTTGGAATTCTGATTTAGTTTGGTGGGCCCTGTCACAAAATGGCTGCCATAGGAGGCAGACCCAGGCACAAACAGCTGCTAAAGCTTACGTTCAGTCATACAGTGAAGATCCTTATGCTATGATGGCAGCTGCTGCAAAAGCAATCTTTTTAAAAATCCGCACTGCCAATCAAATCTCCAGTGGCCAATCAGAAACCTTGCTGGGCAAAAAGCCCCACCTGGTCCCACCTATTTTCTAAAAACATTTGACAGGTGCCAGGAAAGGTGTAAGAGGGTGCCATGGCACCTATGAGTACTAAGTTGGGGACAAGTGTTGCCAACCTCCGGGTAATAGCTGGAGATCTCCTGCTAATACAACCGATCTCCAGGCGACAGCAATCAGTTCACCTGGAGAAAATGACCACTTTGGTACTTGGACTCTATGGCATTGAAGTCTCTCCTCTCCTCAAACCTGGCCTTTGCAGGCTCCACCCCAAAAACCTCCCAACGGTGGTGAAGAGGGACCTGGCCAACCCTATTCGGGACCTCTGCACTATATATTAGTACCTTCATTCACAACCCCCTGTTGTGTTTTTAGGTAGAAATATCCCTTCCTTAGTTTATTCTTATGCCTTTAGTTCCTGCATCAGCTCCTTGCATTTTGGGAACATCTCAGGGTGTCATTTTAGCATGTATAATTATGTGCATTTTCAACCAACTTTCAACTGCAGAGATTTACTGCCTCTTCCTTCTCAGCACTATGCCAAGTGCAGCATGCATAATAATCAGCGATGAAAACTTTGGACATAGTTTCAGTTTACGTAACGCTATTATTGCAGCTTGAGAAGAAGACGAAAGGCATTTGACTTTCAGAAAGTTCTCTGATGCTGTCTAAGCAGATGTAAGTATTGTTGATATTTCACAATTTAGAAACAAAACACTAAGACCTTATTATTACATTAAGGAAAATCAAATGGTAACTCCCCCCCCCCCCTGGATTACATTGTAATGACCTTTTTACTGCTTTGGAACTTCCAAGTATATCTGAATGTAAGTAAAACACTCGACTCAAAACTATACGGTGCTTAAATCTGTCAGAAAGGACTGTTTTTCTACAGCAGCCGTCTTCAGGTTGCTAAGGCCACTGGGATACACAGACCAAATACAGGCCATGGGAAAGAAGTATGGCAGTGAAGGAAAAACTGGGGTGAAATGGCATTTTGTGACACAACAATGTCACTTTCAGCTGCATAACCAGAAGTGATGTTGCCACATTGTGAGATGCCCTAGGATTCTTCCAAAACTCTATGGATTTTACACCATAATGCTAGAGCATCCAGAAATATGGTGATGTCACTTTCAGTTACACCACTGGTTCCCAACCAGGGGTCCATGGACCCCCAGGGGTCCGCGAGAACTAAATTAAGGTCCGAGAAACAAAGTTATAAACCCATAATAAATTAATATTTTCAATTAAAAGTTCTCTATTATAAAATATATATATTCAAATATAATTCTAAGTTTAATGTTTAACTAACAGTTATGATTAAAGTTTATTTTCAAATTCCCGGAATTTTTATTTTGAACCTTGGGGTCCCTGCACCGAACAAAAAAGTCCTAGTGGTCCCTGGTCAAAAAAAGGTTGGGAACCACTGAGTTACACAGACAGAAGTGACATAGCGGCGTTATGGGATGCTGATTTGGTAAGTGTCCCCCCCCAAGTCTCCCAGGGGTTACCAATAGATTTGCCAGCTGTGGGTTGGGAAATAACTGGAGATTTTGGGGGTGGTGCCTGAGGAGGGCGGGGTTTGGAGAGGGGAGGGACTTCAATGCCATAGAGTCCAATTGCCAATTGTCCAATTGGACTTCAATGCCATAGAGATCAGTTGTAATAGTGGGAGATCTCCAGCCGCCACCTGGAGTTAGGGTTGCCAGGTCTCTCTCTGCCACCAGATTTCAGATAAATACAATAATGCCCATAGGTTTCAATACATGCAATAATGCCCCATGGGCACACAGTAGGGTTGCCAGGTCCCTCTTCGCCACCAGCAGGAGGTTTTTGAGGCAGAGCCTGAAGAGGGCAGTTTGGGGAGGGGAGGGACTTCAATGCCATCAAGTTCAATTGCCAAAGGGGCCATTTTCTCCAGGTGAACTGATCTCTACCGGCTGGACATTAGTTGTAATAGCAGGAGATCTCCAGCGAGTACCTGGAGGTTGGCAACCCTAGTTACCAGCCAAGGGCTGTCAACCCTGGAATGAACACTCTTATAACAGTGGTTGATTATGTAGAAGAAGCAAATTGAAATACCATAACATAAAAAAATAAACAGAAGGCTTCACGGCATGTCTTTCTTTTCTTCTTGGTTAAAATGGGATTACCATGCAGGACTCCGAAACTGCACATGGTTCAAAAGGCTTCTGCTCAGTCCAGGATGGTGAACGCAAGAGGGCACAGGCTGCAGCAGAGCCCATCGATTCTTGGGATGCCAGGATGCCCACCACTGCCATGAAACGGAGCGTGGCAGCGGCAACTGCGAGCCCCCGTTCTTTGAATGGCTCAGAAGCTGTTTTGAAATATAGGCCTTTTAAAAACATTTTTTAAAAACGCTGCTTCGGCGAGCCTATTGATTTCCTTATTGAAATCAATATTTATATAATGAGCTTTGAAGCAATTCTGACCCATGTAGATTCAGTGAATTCCACAGGAGGAGCGGGGGGGGGGGGGGAGGAAGAGACTGGAGGGGGGAGGATTACGTTAATGGAAGTGTAAAAGGTCTGCGTTAGACCGGGAGCAGACAGACAATTCAACGTCAAGGATGTTCTGGTCCCTTTAATGATGACCCCTGAAGTCAATGCATTTTAAAGAGGCTGTAGGGTCCTTTGATAACATGGTCGCTTAAGCTCTAAGCAATCTGACACTGTGCTGGGTGAATATTTGGATTGCAAATAGGGTTTAGCTATGCAAGACAGAAACTGAGCAAATCATCAAACAGTAGGGCTGCCAGGTCCCTCTTCGCTGCCGGCAGGAGGTTTTTGGGGTGGAGCCTGAGGAGGGCAGGGTTTGGGGAGGGGAGGGACTTCAATGGCATAGAGTCCAATTGTCAAAGCGGACATTTTCTCCAGGTGAACTGATCTCTGTGGGCTGGAGATCAGTTGTAATAGCAGAAGTTCTCCAGCTGGTACCTGGAGGTTGGCAACCCTATCAAATGGGCTAACGATATGTGGAAGAGTCTGCTCTGCTGTCAGATATACTATTAACTACTGATTCAAACAGAGAGCTCGTTAGGGTTGCCAACCTCCTGGTACTGTAAATGCTAAACAATTGATACGTATGCTGAATAAAACACAGTTTAAACAATAAACAGCACCAGCTCTAGGAAAAAATACATGTAAAGCAAATTACACACTAAAATGTGCACATTGTACTTTCCAAGTGAATAGTGTACAGAACGCTCTTATAATATGAAACACAAATTATGCAACAATATATATATATACATACAATATATATTGTATGGTGATGTAACCTTTATATATATATATATAAAGGTTACATCACCATATATCTCAGTATTGAACTCTAAAGGGTGCAGTCGCCCTGGTCTAATCCTGACCCAAATAACAAAAGCAAAAATGTGCTACCATTTCCAAATTCCTAAGAACCTTTCTTCAGAAACTGGGGTCTTCTGCATACATAAATGGACTGTAGGCATAGGTATTTAATCCCAGGATCCAATTATAAGGGCTTGAATCCATACATATGTACAAATGATGAATTAAGTGGATCAATTCTACCTTATATGTATTCATCACCATGCCATTCATTAGCTGAACAAAGAAAATACTTTCAGCGTTTCAGATCAGGAGTCTATCACATTTTGGCAAGACAAAAGTTTCCATTTTGAAAGGCTATGTGAATATCCATACACCACCTTGATGCCCTCTTTTTAAAATTAGTTCAGACATAACATCAAACAATTGCTTTTTGTTTCATGGAATGAAGTCCTGTAGGATCCATCGGTTCATGCCCTTCCTCCCTCCCTCCCTCCTCCAGTCGTGTGTAGTTCTATAATTAAACACTGGTCATTTCTGAGTAGTTTGTCCCCCCCAAGCAATGAACTTTTGGTTTCCCTTCGCCTTCCTCTCTATTGTCCACCAACCATTGGAAGAGAACCACAGCCTACATCAGTAGGGTTGCCAGGTCCCTCTTCACTACCGGCGGGAGGTTTTTGGGGCGGAGCCTGAGGAGGGCGGAGTTTGGGAGGGGAAGGGCTTCAATACCATAGAGTCCAATTGCTAAAGCGGTCATTTTCTCCAGGTGAACTGATCTGGAGATCAGTTGTAATAGCAGGAGATCTCCAGCTAGTACCTGGAGGTTCAGTACAGGAATCCAGCCATAAATGATGCCAAATATATTCTGGCTAAACCTTTACAGTATGTGGTAATGTAACCACCAACACCATATATTGCCAACAAACAAGTGTATTTTTTCTTATTTACAGGATATTTCAACAGGTAAGTTCACAATTAATTCCTTCCACTCCAGGTAAGGACTCCCGTGGAGTGGAAGGAATCCAATATCTTACCCCTTTTGGGGAAGAATTTTGCACTTTAATTTTGAATATGGTATTCAGCTGAAACCTGATATTGTGAATGGTGATGTATAACTGCACACAGTATATATTTTTGAAGAACTGAGGAAGAATTGGGCTTTGTGCTCCGAAACGATCGTTTTCTCCTTCAATAGCCTGCTGTGCTGCAAAGAAAGAAATACACCTTAAAAGGACATTTTTAAGTGAACTTTGCTTCAATACTTACTTGTTAAAGGAATTAATTGTGAACTTACCTGTTGAACTTATCCTGTAAATAAGAAAAAATACACTTGTTTGTTGGCAATATATGGTGTTGGTGGTTACATTACCACATACTGTAAAGGTTTAGCCAGAATATATTTGGCATCATTTATGGCTGGATTCCTGTACTGAATTTCTCATCTTTTGGTAATTGTACAGAGGTGTCTGATTTTTCCTTCAGTACCTGGAGGTTGGCAACCCTATACATCAGCCACCTACTCTCCATCCCCTTTTCAATACTGAGCAGCAAACCACATATGCCCAGCAGTGGTGGGAAGTGCTGTCAAGTTGCAGCCAACACGTGGTGACCCAGTTTTCAAGGCAAGATGAGCAGAGGTGGTTTGCCATTGCCTGCCTCTGTGTAGCAACCCTGGACTTCCTTGGTGGTCTCCCATCCAAATACTAACCAGGGCCCACCCTGCTTAGCAGCCAAAATCTGATGAGGTCTAGCTAGCTTGGTCCATCCTGGTCAGGGCCCTTCACATGGTGATGCTGTAGAGCGATTTTTGGCAACCCCATAGGGTTTTCAAGGCAATACAGGAACAGAAATAGTTTGCTGTTGCCTGCCTCTCCATAGTAGCCCTGGACTTCCTTGGTGGTCTCCCTCCCAAGTACTAACCAGACCCAACCCTGCTTAGCTTCCAAGATCAGGCTGGCCTGGGCCATCCAGGTGAGGTGCATAATATTGTAGCAACACAAGGGGGGGGGAACGGCTCATGGTGTGATTCTTGGGTGAAGCCAGGAAGATGTTTAGAGAGGTTGAAGACTAATTGATAAGTAGAGTTGCCAAGTGGTGGTTGGAGTTCTCCTGGGATTACAACTGATCTCCAGACAACAGAGATCAGTTCCCCTGGAGAAAACGGCCGCTTTGGAAAGTGGAGTCTGTTTCATTATATCCCATTAAAGTCCCTCCCCTCCTCAAATGCCACCCTCCTCAGGCTCTTCCCCCAATCCCCAGGTATTTCCTAACTTGGAGGTGGCAATCCTACTGATAAGAGACAGGATGTGTGTGTGTGTTAAGTGCCATCAAGTCGCTTCCGACTCATGGCGACCCTATGAATCAAAGTCCTCCAAAATGTCCTATCTTTGACAGCCTTGCTTAGATCTTGCAAATTGAGGGCTTGGGCTTCCTTTATTGAGTCAGTCCATCTCTTGTTGGGTCTTCCTCTTTTCATGCTGCCCTCAACTGTCAAGAGACAGGATAGTGTGTGGAATTCAGGACAGCCAAGTATGACAGAGGCTGCTGAGGGAAGCTGATTGGTCTTAGAATAAAAGATTGGAAATACTCAGAGCTTCTGAGTTGTCCAAAGACAGGAGTACAACCCAGGAGGGACGGACAATAGAGCCAATACATGAAGCCCAACAGAAAGAATATATAATTCAAACCCCTGGCTCTACCCAGGAATTACAATAGAACCCCCCCCCCCAATTGCTACAAGCATGAGGCAGCTTCATAATATTACTTCGTTTGGGAGAGAGGCAAAGCTTGGTGTAAGAACACATACCAAGGTCCCAGGTATCTCCAGCTAAAAAATCTTAGGTGGCGGAGCTGGGAAATACCTTCCTCTGCATGAGGTCTTGGAGACTAGCTGTTACTAGGGTTGCCAACCTCAAGGTGGTTAAACAAACAAAGTGAAGCACTGAAAGCACACTGTGTATGTACAGAAAATCCTTTTATCTATGTAATAATAATAATAACTAGCAATTCAACCCGACTCTCTGTAACATTTACAGAACATATGCAATTAGCAAGGCGGCTGTAGTGTGGAGGCAGGCAGCTCTCCAGAGCAAACATGAAAATCCGGAGTGGATTTCAAAATGAATGAACTTCTTCAGGATTGAAGTACGTTGTGCCAAGATATATAGTTCATTCACATAAGCCGCATAAGATGATAGGAATTACTTTATCCCGAGATGGGAGACCGGTAAGACCCATTTCGCCGTAGCTTTGTCCATCGGGAAAGTAGAGCATGAGATGGCGCCTATCTCATTGCTGAAATGCTTGTAGCATACAGATTGTAGGATGGCTTCTAGCAACCTCAAGGTGGTGGCTGGAGATCTCCCACTATTACAACTGATTGGTTCACCTGGAGAAAATGGCTGTTTTGGCAATTAGACTCTATGGTATTGAAGTCCCTCCCCTCCCCAAACTCCCCAAGTCCCTCCCCTCCCCAAACCCTCCCCTCCCCCTCCTCAGGCTCCGCCCCCAAATCTCCAGGTTTTCCCAATCCGGAGCTGGCAACCCTAGCTCTTACCCATCTAGTCTATACTGGTTTTGATGGATCAGTGATCTCAGTAGAACAAAGCATCAGATATTCGTATGCTTGCGATCGACATCCCGAATTATTACCCACTCTTATGAAGATTCAACCTTATGAAGATTCCTTCTTCTAATGCTGATTTCTTCCTCCCTGAGAAATTTCACCCATAACCTGAGGCCCCAGTTTGCTGAACTGGCAATAAACCAAAAGTGGGGAGCGGATGGTGGGAGAAGCTTTTTTTTTTTTGCAAAGAGAGTAGACATTACTCCTTTCTGACATGAGACAAATGTTTCATTCAAATGCAGCATTTTCGCATATTGGAAACGGTAATGAATTCCTCTGCACCTCTCTGCCTAGTTCACAATGTCAACCCCTGGGCATTGTGGAACCTCGGGCCTTCCTTACAAAATTAAATTTAATGTTACACCCTCCAATGGAACGGTGCATAAATCAAGTGTTTGATTTGCATGGACTCTCGTGAACGACCCAGTTCTGGGCAAACATAAACCCGGCCTTGAATATTATGTCAGGGAGAGGAACAAAGCAATCTGTGGCTGCCAATAAAAGCTTAGTACCTTGTGTAATTCATGCCGGTATTACGCTGCTCTCGTGTCAAGTCTGTTATTAAAATTCTTGTTTTTGCCTCCTTTTTCATTTCAAAGGAAAATGTTTTCCCTGACCTTCTATGTATTCTGGAGAGGGAAAAGAAAAAGAAAAAGAAAACACCCAGTGCTCACCAGTACTATTTATACACTGGTGTCTGTTAAGGGGAATGGGGAGAGAATTGTTTCTCCTGTATGCACCACAAGCTATAGAATCATAGAGTTGGAAGGGACCACCAGGATCATCTAGTCCAACCCCCTGCACAATGCAGGAAATACACAACTACCTCCCACCCCACCCCCAGTGACCCCTACTCCATGCCCAGAAGATGGCCAAGATGCCCTCCCTCTCATCATCTGCCTAAGGTCATAGAATCAGCATTGCTGACAGATGGCCAGCTAGCCTCTGCTTAAAAACCTCCTGGGAAGGAGCGCTTACCACCTCCCGAGGAAGCCTGTTCCACTGAGGAACCGCTCGAACTGTTAGAAAATTCTTCCTAATGTCTAGATGGAAACTCTTTTGATTTAATTTTAACCTGTTGGTTCTGGTCTGACCTTCTGGGGCAACAGAAAACAACTCGGCACCATCCTCTATATGACAACCCTTCAAATACTTGAAGATGGTTATCATATCCTCTCTCAGTCTTCTCCTCTATAGAATGGCCTATATAGAATAATTTAAAATAGGAGGGGGGAGGGACTTCAGTAGGGTATAATGCCTTGGAGTCCATCCTCCAAAGAGGCCATTTTCTCCAGGGGAACTGATCTTGGTCGTCTGGAGATCAATTGTAATAATGGGAGATCTCCAGGTGCCAGCTGGAGGTTGGCAACCCTACTTAACTTCCAGAGGGAGTCTGTTCTGCAAGTCCAGGGCTATTGGACTTGGTGACAAAGCCAATGAACAAGCTGAAGCAGTTCTAACTGCCCTGTTGGCTCCCACTGTGGTTGGGAGGAAACACACAGCTCAAGTGGGGTGACCTTCTTGCAAAAATACCATGGGGGTCTTCAATCACAGGGAGCCTCTTTATGTATGAATTATTTCTCAGATGATCTGAAAATACTCCATTGAATCCCTGCAAAATTAATTGAGCTTTATCTGTGTTACAAAACTTATTTCCTCTTAAATCCTAGAACAGATGTACAATCTGGAAACCAGCCAGTTCAACCATTATTTTACAAAATGGTCCATAGCTGGCAAATGGTTCTGGAAAGGATTCATTTAAGTATTACTCGTTGTATTTTAAAATAATGTTTTGCTATGCATTATGAATGGATTAAGCAATTGCTTTCTGCATTGTACGCTATTATGATTTTTAGGTTAATATTTTTCAACTTTACTTTAGGCATGCACTCCCTTTGATTCATGGCATTTTCCAGTTTTGGAAATGGATATTAGAAAACACGTGGAGAACAATATGGGGGATATGATTCCCTAAGATCAATTATTTAGATCACTTGACAGGTGGACACTAATCTAGAGAACTGGGTTTGATTCCTCACTCCTCCACATGAGCGGCAGACGCTAATCTGGTGAACTGGGTTGGTTTTCCCACTCCTACACACGAAGCCAGCTAGGTGACCTTGGGCTAGTCACAGCTCTCTTAGAGCTCTCTCAGGCCCACCTACCTCACAGGTTGTCTGTTGTGGGGAGGGGAAAGGAAGGTGATCGTAAACTGGTTTGATTCTTCCCTAAGTGGTAGAGAAAGTCAGCATATAAAAACCAACTTCTTCTTCTTCTTCTTCTTCTTCTTCTTCTTGATGCATATTGGTCACTGGAGCCGTTGGTCATGGTATAGGCTCAGCAGGTGATTGGCACTATGCTGTGAATGGGGTCCATTCTTTTTTCAGCCCGTCAAAGGGCTGTTCAGAAAGATCCTAAAAATCCATTTCCTCTTCGCAGTTGACCCCACAAATGCACATGACTAGTTTAAGGCAGATTCATATGTTGAAGGATCTTCATGAGCTCTTCCAAGGCCCCAGTGCCTAGAATGTTGCTGTAGAACTTGATTTGGAAGACATGAAACACAGCAGTGTAGCTAAAGCAGCTCATAGGCTCATGTTATGCAAGAAGACTTTTCCATACCAAGAAGCATTCTTCGCCATCCCTAGGCATGTGCTCACATTAGGGTTGCCAGGTCCCTCTTCACCACCGGCGGGAGGTTTTTGGGGTGGAGCCTGAGGAAGGTGGGGTTTGGGGAGGTATTAAATGCCATAGAGTCCAATTGTCAAACTAGCCATTTTCTCCAGGGGAACTGATCTCTATCAGCTGGGGATCAGTTGTAATAGCAGTCTGTCACAGAACGAAAAGTATGTCCAGGCAGATATAACAAATTACAAAACTATATTTAGCAGTGTAAAACAATCATATCCAAACTGTGTACATAAGGTAAGTGTCAATCCTTTATATCATCCCATATCTGACACACTTCTGAAATGTTAATATTTTGCAGGTGCAGATCAAGGGTACTCAGGTAAGTATGTTCTGGTGTGTTCCAGATATCTCCGTGTTCAGGGAGGAAGACGAGAGGCAGCCGTTTCCAGTTCTTCATCAGTCCCTCTTCATATCCATTTTGTATCTCTTGTTATAAGTTAAAGTCCATAATTAAGGCATCTTGCAAAGGTTCCAGTCAGGATACCAAATTATGTGCATTGGCCCTAAGGTGCTTCTCCTTGAATCGAAGGATGCACTGTGGCTTCTACTCTAGCTCTTGATGGCATATATTAGAGACAGGAGATTAAAACTTTCAGATTTTAGAAAATTAAAGCTTGATCAAAGTTTCGAGTGATACATTCCGTGGAGATCAGCTCCATGTCCAATTTTGATTGTCATCATTGTGATTAAGAGAGGACATGAAGGGTGACCCCTGGTCTTGATTAAATCTGTAAAAAATAATGAGAGTGGTGGGACCCTGTTCTAATCAAAATGGGGAGAAACAGCAGCTTGAAAAGGCAATGTGGAAAAATCAAGTTTCCTTTTTTAATCTGCTATCCAATACTCTAGGCTCTCCCCTAAAAAAACTAATACTGAGGAATAAGAATGCAATTTGCTAAGAAATAAGAATGCAGTAAGTCCTCATCTTAATAATATATCCTATAATGGCTGATGTTGTGAACATATTTATCGATCATTCATTCATTCATTCATTCACATTATTTATAGTCCACCTTTCAGATTACACAGTGTAAATCAAACACAATCAACAGGATGGGACATCCAGTAAACAAGGCAATAAGGTTTGGATTGCAGACAGCTGAAAAGAGTGATTAAAACACAATGTATAATGCTAGTATATATTTTCACTAAACCCTTAACAAAATAAAAACGCACAGATTTAAAAATGCAGCCAAATCTGCCCAAACAGTTTACACTCTACTAAATACTCCCAAAACACAACAGCTTTGCTCATCTTCCTAAACACAGCCAGTGAAAGCACCCTTCACTTCCTCTCTCATGGACCATTCCAGATAGGGTTGACAACCTCCAGGTACTAGCTGGAGATCTCCTGCTATTACAACTGATTTCCAGCCAATAGAGATCAGTTCACCTGGAGAAAATGGCTGCTTTGGCAATTGAACCCTATGGCATTGAAGTCCCTCCCCTCCCCAAACTCCGCACTTTTCAGGCTCTGCCCCCAAAACCTCCCGCCGGTTGTGAAGAGGGACCTGGCAACCCTCATTCCAGAGGATGCGACCTACCACAGAAGAAGCCCACGACTTAGCTGTTGCCATACCGACAATCCTTAGAGAAGGCATCACAAGAAGAAGGCTGACTTAGGAACATAATTGGCACATGAGAGTATACCATAATATGCAGTTTGATAAGATCTCCTGGGGAAATGCTGGATTCAGATCAACATGGTGGAGATGAACAAGTGGTTCAGCTTCCTTTTCCTCAGGCACCCTGCCAAGAGAAGGAATAAATTCAGTCTTGTGCTTTGTAAGGGGCATTTAAGAAGAGAGGAAACCATGTGACTTCCTTCCATAATATTGTAAACATTTTTTTAATAATTAGTTTCACCCTCAGTGCTGCTCTTCCTTATCTCCCATCCAAGGATGTGTTTTCATCCTTGGATGGTATATAGAACTAAGATTTAGAGCCAAACTACACATTATGGCAGCCACAGGTCCAACCTAAGGTTGCCACCGCCAGGTAATAGCTGGAGATCTGCTATAACAACTGATCTCCAGCCGATAGAGATCAGTTCCCCTGGAGAAAATGGCCTCTTTGGCAATTGGACTCTATGGCATTGAAGTCCCTTCCCTCCCCAAACCCCTCCCTCCTCATGCTCCGCCCCAAAAATCTCCCGCCGGTGGTGAAGAGGGACCTGGCAACTGTAGCCCAACCCATGGCCGCTGAATCTATTTTAGAGGAAATTTTCATCATTTAAAATTACCATGAGACTGTGCTGCTGCAGCACTTGGCAATATTGTTTCCCCCCATGCCTTTTCAAGAATCAAAATAGTAATTTTTAAGATGATAATTTAGAAACAGCGACATTTCCCTCTGAAATGGTGTCAGTGACCACAGATTTGAGCTGTGGTGGTTGTATCATGTAGTTTAGCCTTTACTGAATTTACATTTCTCAGGTAAGAAAAGATCTCTGTCTGCTCGACACTCAATTGATTGGGATTATAAACTTTGGTGTATTTAGTCTAAAATGAATCCATTCTTATGGTTCCCAGCCAGCTAGGGTTTTTGTTCCCAGTGGAATTGCTTGAAATAACAACTCTATTTTTGCTCTTCGTATACCATGTACCAATTTCAGCTGCAAAGTGACTCCATGAAATAAGGACACAATATTCTTACCCAGCTAGCTCTGTGCTCTCCTTCCATTTAATCATGAAGAATAATGAATCAGGGACAATTGTAGTGATAAAATCCAAATGTAGATATTTGCTGTCCTTACTAATGAGAGAAATATATAGTAGACCATTGGCCTAAAGGTTCCAGCTGCGGTTCCTTTGTAGCTTAAGAGTGCATTAAAATGGCTTTATTCGGCAAGATAAGTTAATTTTTTATGACCTTTATAAGCTGTTTAGCACAGAACTCAGGGACATCGCTGCCTTAAGATTAAATTTCTTAAAATCCTCTTAGCGCACAGTTGCTAAGCCTTGTTTGGAAAGAAACATCCAAAATCTATAAAGAAATTCTGTTTGTGACAATTATGGTCAGGGTAATGATTAGCTAACATGGCACTTTTAGTTTTTAGTCAGTCTGCCTGTACAATACTAACCAAACGGAGCACACTTTCCCTTAATGCAAAAGTTGTGTACAGGGCTACATTATTGCCCTTTGCAAGTGACCCTTTTTGGGGGAACAAATAGAGTTGCCACTGATGTTATCTCTTTGCATACTGTAATCTGTTGCTAAGCCTGGGAGGGAGGAAAAGTCATATAATTATTATCACATGTCCAATAGCAAAGCCCTTAGAAATGGCAAAATAGTCATAGAATCATAGAATCATGGAGTTGGAAGGGATCACCAGGGTCATCTAGTCCAACCCCTTGCACAATGCAGGAAATTCACAACTACCTCCCCCCCATACACCACCAGTGACCCCTACTCCATGCCGAGAAGATGGCCAAGATGCCCTCCCTCTCATGATCTGCCTAAGTTCATAGCATCAGCATTGCTGGCAGATGGCCATCAAGCCTCTGCTTAAAAACATCCAGGGAAGGAGAGCTCACCACCTCCCGAGGAAGCCTGTCCCACTGAGGAACTGCTCTAACTGTTAGAAAATTCTTCCTAATGTCTAGACAGAAACTCTTTTGATTGAATTTCAACCCGTTGGTTCTGGTCCGACCTTCTGGGGCAATGGAAAATAACTAGGCACAATCCTCTATACGACAGCCCTTCAAGTACTTGAAGATGGTTTTCATGACCCCTCTCAGTTGTCTCCTCTTCAGTACTTACTGATGATAATACCATTTAGAAAACCTTTTCATTGTTCAAATTGATTCACATTTGATTGAAGACTATTATCCTTGATGCATAAAATGATTGAGAATTTTTTTTTTGAGATGGGCAAGTTTGCATGTATGAAGCAACTGTTATGTGTCCTGGGGGAGGGGGGAACCTGTTGTCCGATTTGATAATATTCCAAAGAACCAGCGTGGTGTAGTGGTTAAGAATGGAGAACCGGGTTTGATTCTCCACTCCTCCACATGAGAGGTGGTCGCTAGTCTTGTGAAGTGTGAACCAGGTTGGTTTCCTCACTCCTATACACGAAGCCAGCTGGGTAACCTTGGGCTAGTCACAGCTCTCTCTCTCAGCCTCACCTACCTCCCAGGGTGTCTGTTGTGGGGAGGGGAAGGAAAGGTGATTGTAAGCTGGTTTGATTCTCCCTTAAGTGGTAGAGAAAGTCGGCATATAAAAATCAACTCTTCTTCAAATGATTCCTGGTTTGAAGAAGAAGAAGAGTTGGTTTTTATATTCTGACTTTCTCTACCACTTAAGGGAGACTCAAACTGGCTTACAATCACCTTCCCTTCTCTTCCCCACAACAGACACCCCGTGAGATAGATGGGGCTGAGAGAGCCCTAACAGAGCTGTAACTTGCCCAAGGTCACCCATCTGGCTTCATGAGGAGGATTGGGGAAACCAACCTGGTTCTCCAGATTAGCCTCTGCCGCTCATGTGGAGGAATGGGGAAACCAACCCGGTTCACCAGATCAGACTCCACCGCTCCAAACCACCACTCTTAACCACTACACCATGCTGGGTTATTCAATCCAATTCGAAGGACTTACCTGATGCAGCAGGTCATTATGGTTGCCTCTCTTTTGAAAAGTTTCAGGTGAAAACACTGCCCTATCCTCTGTTCTTTCTTAAAGAAATCATGCTTTTGACAGGCTGCTGTACAATATCAAATGTGTTATTGGTCACACACACGATTGGGTGGAAGTTCTCTTTGGACACCCTCTATAAATTTCCTCCCAGATGCTGCTGCCATTCAGCCTCAGTATACTGATTTCAAAGCTATGATGTTGTTGACTGAATCAAAGACAAAATGCTGCCAGTGTTCCTTTAGTAGACTTCACTATACTGCCACCATGAAAGATCTCAGGATTGTTATTTACTGGAAATAAAAGAACCAGGCAGGTATTGATTACCAGGAATCAAGATTTATGTCTCTATTGGCTGCTGTATATGTCTCTGTTGGTTCTAACTTCATGGAAGATATATTTTAATGTATAAGGGAGGAAAGCGGCGTTTGCTTTTTTGGTTTACCTTTTGCTTATTATTTTTGGCATTCTTTTTGGAGAAATTCTGCAAATTGATACTTAGATTATGTGGGTACCAGGTCACCAGTGGCGATTGATGGATCTGTTCCTTTGGTGGTGATCTGCAGTTTTCTGTCCGCTAACTCCAGAAGATGTCTTTCAAAAAGAATACAGAAGCTGTTCTTCCAGATGTCTAAAAACTAGGACTGTTAATTGATTAAGGACATAACATAAGGAAGAGTCATGCTGGCTCAGGCCAAGGCCCGTCAAGTCCAGCATTCTACTCTCACAGTGGCCAACCAACTACCCCCAGGAAGCCCACAAACAGGAAGGCTGCAACAGTATCATCCTGCCTGTGCTCCCCAGCAACTAATAGAAGAAGAAGAAGAAGTTAATGCACAGTTAAATTGTGGAACTCCCTGCCCCAGGAGGTGGTGATGGCTGCCAACTTGGAAGGCTTTAAGAGGGGAGTAGGCATATTCATGGAGGAAAGGGGTATTCATGGCTATTAGTTAAAATGGATACTAGTCATGCTGCATACCTATTCTCTCTAGTATCAGAGGATTGGGTGCTGTGGAACACAAGCCTATTATATTGGGTGCTGTGGAACACAAGGCAGGATAATGCTGCTGCAGTCATCTTGTTTGTGGGCTTCCTAGAGGCACCTAGTTGGCCACTGTGTGAACAGACTGCTGGACTTGATGGGCCTTGGTCTGATCCAGTAGGGCCTTTCTTATGTTCTAAGAGTTGGTTTTTATATGCCGACATTCTCTACCACTTAAGGGATAATCAAACCCACTTACAATCACCTTCCCTTCCTCTCCCCACAACAGACACCCTGTGAGGTAGGTGAGGCTGAGAGAGTGTGACTAGCCCAAGGACACCCAGCTGGCTTCACATGCAGGAGTGGGGAAACCAACCCGGTATACCAGATTAGCCTCAGCTGCTCATGTGGAGGAGTGGGGAATCAAACCCGGTTCTCCAGATCTGAGTCCCCCGCTCCAAACTACTAGTCTTAACCACTATACCACACTGGCTCTCTGTACATTACACAGACAATACTGACATTGATGGACCAATAGTCTGATTCAGAAAGAGGCATTTTCATGTGTTCAGTATGAAATCGGGCCCTAAAGAGTAGCTGCAGAAGACCTGTTCTCAGGACAGTATTTGAGAGTGGGAAATCTTCACACCATTTCCCAATTTGAAAATGCTCAATATGGATTCTGTATCCCTCCTCCCCCCTGGGGTTTAAAGCACTCAAGGGGGATTTCAGCCTCGGCTACATGACCACTATTGAGGGCAAACCAAGCGAGTTTGGAGTAAGGGCTGTGCTTGTTTGTCCTCACTCTTGATTAGAGAACTGTGATGGGCTGCATGATTAAGTCACTGTTATTAAAAGGGAGGCAGAAAACCTTTCAGGCAGATATTGGCTCTAAAGTGGAGCCAATCAGACATGCATCTTCAGGGAACTGTCAGAAAAAGATAATATTTTGGGAAGCTCCCACCTCCTGATTAGGGTTACCTGGTCTGTCCTGCAAATGGCAGGAGGTTTAGAGGGGTGGGTTTGGGGGCGGTGATTGGCGGCACCTATGCGATGATGTCCCATCCAGTTTTTGCAGAAGTGCTGGCATCACTTAGGTGCCGCTGATCACTCCCCCTCCCTTCCCTCGGCCTGCTTTTACCCGCCGACCAGCTGAGCGTTGGCGGTCAGCAGAAGCAATCAGCAGGCGATTGCCCACCATTACCGGGCAATTGGGAATCCTACTCCTGATGCCCCTTTTTTGTGCCAAAAATGTCCAGGGGAGAATGCATGAAGCTGCTTTATATTGAGTCAGACAGTTGGTCTATGAAGACTGGCAGCAGCTCACCCAGTAGCTGCTGTACTACAGAACCATGTCCAGTCCCTACATGAACACATGAACACACATGAAGCTGCCTTATACTGAATCAGACCCTTGGTCCATCAAAGTCAGTATTGTCTACTCAGATCGGCAGTGGCTCTCCAGGGTCTCAGGCTGAGGTCTTTCACATCACCTACTTGCCTAGTCCCTTTAACTGGAGATGCTGGGGGTTGAACCTGGGACCTTTTGCATGCCAAGCGGATGCTCTACAGACTGAGCCACAGCCCCTACATGGGCCTAGCCCTTTGTTCGGACATTAAAATAGCCTGTTTCAAGACCTTTCTAGTAATTAAGGTGACTTGCAGTGCTATCATCAGGGCACTTTCCTGGAAGTAAATAACATGAGACTTACTTCTGAGTAGACCTGCTTAAACTCTCTCTCTGTGTATCTACCTGTATCAACCATAATAAATTGGACAACCCTGTTGCTGAATCAAGAAGAGCCATGTCTCGTTATGTACATGATATGAACTAGAGGATGCAATTTTTTTAAAAATGACCCTCAAGTAATAGTTGTAACTCTGTGCTTTGGAAAGTGGGCTGAAGAAACCAGAAATGCTACCAAGAGCGGTCAAGAAATTATCTCACTGGTGCTTAATGCTGATCAAGATTTTATTTGTGATCTTGCAATGTGTTGGCGCTAAACACGTGTGCCTTTGTTTCGATGGCTTGCCAGCCCAGTAATTCATGCAAATGGGTTAATTGCAGCGGGCTATTGTAAAATCGCCACCCCATTAACATTGCTTTGCTAGCGAATCTGGCATCTGCCACCATGCCAGAAGCAATCAGAGCCTTTTATTTTTTCCGGGTGAGGAAACCACTGTGAAGTCTCTTCAGTCTCTCTGCTGTGCAGGAAACTTAGCAGAACACAACATTACCTGTGGCCTTTGCACTTCTGCTGTTGCAGCAATCTTCCTGTCGGATGCCATTTGCTTTTTTTGCCATGACTAAGCCATAGGCAATTACATTCAAAACAAAACGCGGCTATTCATGCAATATTTAGCACACGGGCATTCCTATGCTTAACGGGGTGGGTGTTGGTGGAAGTCTAACCTCCAGCATGAACCACCAGGTGGTCTTAGGCAAGTCACTTAGCTTTCTTTACTCTCTCCTTTTATTTATTTATTGTATTATTTATTTACTAACTTCATTTGTACCCTATCTTTCTCCCCGGGTGGGGGGGGGGGATCCAAGGCATTTTACATTGTTCTCCTCTCCTTAGTCTGAGAGTGTGTGACTGGCCCAAGACCAGCCAGCAAGGTTCCATGACAGATTTGAACCTGGGTCTTCCAGATCCCTAGTACAACACTGCACTGGGTGACCTTGGGCCAGTCACACACTCCCAGCCCAACCTCCCGTGGGGAGGGGCTGTGGCTCAGTGGTAGAGCATCTGCTTAGCATGCAGAAGGTCCCAGGTTCAATCCCCAGCATCTCCAGTTAAAGGGTCTAGGCAAGTAGGTGATGTGAAAGACCTCCGCCTGTCCCTGGAGAGCCGCTGCCCTACTGAGTAGACAATACTGACTTTGATGGACCAAGGGTCTGATTCAGTATCAAGGAAGCTTCATGTGTCATGTGAGATCTCCAGCTAGAACCTGGAGGTTGACAACCCTACAAATTAGAATAGAATCCTTTTTTCAAAAAACACTCAGGGGGAAGGAGGGGAATGCTGTGGTCATTATATTCAGGTGCTGAAGCCTCTGATTCATACAATTAAAAGTCCGGTTTAATTGCATTACTGTCCATTAGCTTTCCCTGTATTTTCTTCCTCTTCTCAGACCGAGGCCTTCCTTTGTTCAGAGTGCCCAGTGGGCCTCCCTTCCCACACTCCTCCATTGCAGCTTCCAAACGGCACCTTTCATCAATCTCCTATTAATTAGCTAAATGCCGCATCGTATTATGTATTCTGCCGTTCCGTCGAAGCAGCTCTCTAATGCGAGCAGACCTCATGATCCGCTCGGGCTTTTCTTCCAGGCTGGTCATTGGTATTCCAGGATAAGTCAGCTTACTGTAATTTGAAATTGGTCTGCCGTCCCATTAGGAATCTACCCAATCAATAATGAGTGAATTAGAGTTTCAGTGATCTGATTAACTCCCCATTATTTTCTACCCAGGCTGATTTAGAATGCATGATGAGACAATATTCCGGTTTCTTTGCTCTCTCCCAGCTTAAATGGGACGTGGGCGTCCTAAGAAGGGGTGGCCATGCATTTGATTTGGCTGAGCTGTAACAAAGCTGAATAACATAAGTATCGGCTTTATTATCATGACAGCTGTAAGCGACGGCCATGCTGAGCACACCCAGAACAAGCAGCAGTCAGCAGAAAAGAAACCGTTGGGCTAGTTAGTGGCAAGTGGCTGCAGTTTTGTTTGATTGACTAAATACACTGTAAAACAGCAAAGGTTTCACAGCACAGGGCTGTCTGCATCTTCGTATAAATATATCTAATTTTCAACATTGCCCCATCCGTGGAGACGTAAAACCGCACAGTGGAGCCATGAACAGATGACAGATCTTTCTACAAATCTGAGAGAAGCCCCAGGTTTGTAGAAAAAACTGAAATTAAAAAATTATGTATACATTGGAAGGTTAAACACCTCCTACAAATAATAGAAGCAGCGCCTGTACCTTTTGGGAATGAATGCCCTCTGAGTACTCAGTGGCCATTGGGGTGGGGGGTTACAACGATATTGCCCGGCTTCAGACCTTGGCTCCTCTCAGTAAAAGGCATTTCCAGCATGATTTTAACCTTTCAGTCCACCCCTGCTCCCCTCCCTCCTGCCCTGGAGGGAGGACTTACGAGGGCCAGGGGCAGTAACAACTACCAGGCAACTTGCTATCATGCAATTGGCACAACTCACCCAGGTGCAGCAGTGGCTGCAACTTCACGCCACATAACTTGCCTTGGCCAAGAGGCAGCCTCCACACAACTTGCGCGACTTGGCCTGGCCTGGCAGTGGCCACCCAAAACTCACCTGATCAACCTGGTTGCCAGCTCCGGGTTGGGAAATACCTGGAGATTTTGGGGGTGGAGCCTGAGAGAGGGCAGAGATTGCAGAGGGGAGGGACTTCAATGCCATAGAGTCCAATTGCCAAAGCAGCCATTTTTCTCCAGGTGAACTGATCTCTATCGGCTGGAGATCAGTTGTAATAGCAGAAGATCTCCTGCCACCACCTGGAGGTTGGCAACCCTACTGATCAACTTGCTACCAAATGACTTTTGCAACTTGGCCAGACTTTTTCCCAGGGACCTCCGCGAGTCCTTGCATGTTTCTCACTTGTAATCAATAGACATGTAAATAGTTCTTCTGTGCTAGTGTTTGGCCCTGTTCTTAAAACTTGGCTAATCTAAAGCACCTTGAGTCAGTTGTCACTGAATTCCCAAAAAGGCCCTCTGATACCTATTTCAAACCAAGATAAGCTTTACAATGGACCCCATGTACAACTTTTTAGGTGTTGTTTGGTTAGGGTTGCCAACCTCCAGGTACTAGTTGGAGTTCTCCTGCTATTACAACTGATCTCCAGCCCATAGAGATCAATTCCCCTGGAGAAAATGTCCGCTTTGGCAATTGGACTCTATGGCATTGAAGTCCCTCCCCTCCCCAAACCCCTCCCTCTTCAGGCTCCACCCCATAAACCTCCCGCTGGTGGCAAAGAGGGACCTGGCAACCCTAAGTTTGGTTTGTGAGCTTCAAGCTGTCCATTTAGGAGGTGGGACTTGGAGGGAACGAACAAGCTCCAGAGTACATGATTGCACTGGAAACTTTAGTAGCATCCTGCTTTCCCAAGTTATTGAAAACCCAAGAGTCCAAAGGTGCATCTAGACTATTTTTCTGTTTCACATTAATGACCAACCTGATACTCCCAGTAATCACCAAAGCCAAAACCTCACCCTATTGTTGACCTCAGCACCCAACATTCAGAAGTTTTCTGTCTCTGAACAAGGAGGTCCTATCTAGCCATCCTTGGCAGTCCATGATAAAAGAGGTTTTTTTAAATGTATGAAACTACCATCACCGGATAACTACAATTAAAAAAAATGTCAAACACAGAGTACAGCGGTTCCTGTAGGTTATCCGGGCTACAGAGTACAGCAATTGTAAGACTATATTGTTTCCTTTGGAAGAGGGAACATTCAAAGCCCCCCGGTGCACGCTGAAACACTTTTAGGAATACAAGCAGGGTCCAAACTATACCCGCAGCATTAATCAGTGTGACGAGATTTATGTCGTTCATGTTTTATTGTTATTTCTGAGAAGACCATATAGAACTCTATTAATTAAAACTCAGCCCCGACACTTGGGCTCCAGGAGATTTAGAAATTAGAGAGATTTTATCTCATTAGTGCATTTATTGCCATGTTTGCCCTTTTAATTAAGCGTTACCTCCCTCCGAGGTGAGCTTTATCATCCCATAATGCAGCCAGCCCTTCGCGATGTGTCCAAATACACATTAGGATATGACAGCCACTTAGAACAGTGGCTCTGTGTGTGTCTGTCTCTCTCTATAATTTTCTTGAAAGTTAAGTTTCACTGGTTGTGAATAACTGGGATTAAGTAGCACGGAGTAAATTTAACACAAAGTAGTATTGTCACACTGTAGCAGTCATTTTTTTAAATTTATTGAAGCATTGTCTGAGCGCTATTACCCAATCTTCAGATGGAAGGAAGGCTAGAAATTCAAAGAATCAATGTAGGAAAGACTTAGTACAGACGTCATGTAGAAACTTGATTTAATTAAACTGACTAATTCTAGTGTAATCATTCAGATACAGGCCACTCCACTAACGGTTCATTGGAAAAGTGCCGTCAAGGCACAGCTGAATTATGGTGACCTTGTAGGGTTTTCAAGGCAAGAGACGGACAGAGGTGGTTTGCCATTGTCTGCCTCTATGCAGCAACCCTGGACTTACTTGGTGTTGTCCCATCCAAGTACTAACCAGGGCCAACCCTGCTTGGCTCTCAGATCTGATGAGATCAGGCTAGCCTGGGCTATCCAGTCATTTATTAGGGTACATCAAACCAGAATCTGAAACCGTGGTCTTAAGGTCATTTATCGATCACAACTAGACTTAACTATGGGTCTGATTGATGTACAAATGTGAACATCTTGGCTTAACCTAGGGTTGCCAGGTCTCTCTTTGCCACTGGCGGGAGGTTTTTGAGGTGCAACAATAGCTGCAGAGCCATATGACTTCCAGTTAAAACAAACAAACTGAAGTGGCGTAGGGTAACTCTAGGATTTGCCAGAAATTTTATGGCAAACTCACAGAGTTTCCAATGATCCCTGGAGCTACCTGTGTCACTTCTTTTTAAATTGAGAGTGACATGTTGTCACAGCCAGTCACGTCCCCCATTTCCTTAGGGTTGCCAACCTCCCTGTGGTGGCTGGAGATCTCCTGGGACTACAACTGATCTCCAGGCGACAGAGGGCAGTTCACTTGGAGAAAATAGACCCTCCCCTCCCCAAATCTCACATTCCTGAGGCTCCACCTCCCAAATCTCCAGGTATTTCCCAACCCAGAACTGGCAACACCACAGCCAGTGGTGGATCTACTATGAAACTAATGAAGCTTAAGCTTCAGGGCTTTTAATCCCGGAGGGGCCCTGAAGCAACCTTTTTTTTTTTAAATGAGTGAATTTTTCAACAAAATCGATGGAGTTTTTAGAAGTGTTTGTTATTAAAAATAAGGCTATTTTAGTGATAGAATAATAAGCCAATGGGTTGAAGTACTTAATATTGACCTTAGAATATGGTCTAATACGCATTTCATATGGCCTCAAAATGTCCCTGTAGTTGGTCACATTTCAAAATTTTCCCAGGAGCTTGCAGCACCCGAACCCCCAGATGTAGGGGCTCGCTGAGCTCGCCAGAATCTATTCATAGCCTACATTTTGGCAGGTGGATCCTCGAATCCTTCATTGTTGCATGGCTTAATAGTCCTAGAGCTCAGCCCTTAGGCGAGAGACAATCGGAACCATAAAAAGACACCTGAATTCTCAATTCAGGCTGCATTCGCTTGTACATTTTATCACCAAAAATAAGATTTTCACCTCTTTATCCTAACGAGCCCCCTCTGATTACCTTCTACCTCTCTATTAGAGAATGAACCAATACATCTAGATGACCCTGGTGGTCCCTTCCAACTCTATGATTCTATGATATGCCATAGAACAACCCCATTGAAGAAGATAACCGCAGTTATCCAGACCTCGTTGCTGGTGGAAAAGGGTTTTCTGTATGGCCCATTTTCAAGGACTCCACCCCACCACCCTGCTCTCCGCCATTTGGGCCTCGAGGTCCTTGCAAGGGCAGCAAGGCCCTTTGGACCTTGTTGGATGTTGCCCTATTGTTGCTGGTTGCAAAGGGGCCCCATAACAGTTCAAGCTTCAGGGTCCCGAAAATATAGGTCCACCACTGCCCACAGCCCTCCTGCAAGTTGCCATTCACTGCTGGGCAACCCTAGTTTCGGGTCATGAGTGCTTGAGTTTGAGAAGATGGGAAGATTGCTACCACTAACACCAATCAGGTGTGCAGCCGTGACCCAACCCAAGGACACCATGGCCGCTATTTAACAATTTCAAAAATCCCATTGGATCATGGCTTTTCCCGCATCTCGTGTAGCGTGACTTGGTGATTATAATACATCAAATGGGAGAGAGATTATATACATGGGACCTTTTGTAGAAGCTGAACAGGGACCCCATCGTTCACAGACAGTAGCGGACTGGCCCGGGTGTCAGCTTGCCCAATGGCAAGTGGGTCCTGTGGGCCCCTGATGAAGTGGGCCCCTTTAAACATTAGACAATATGTTTAAAATGTTAATGACCTTTTAGTAGTTTGAAATATAATACATTTATTTAAAATTATGTATTTAATATTTTTTAAAGAAAATAAAAAATTCAATTATAACAATCTGTATTTACATTTAGTATCTACTGTATACTGCTAGTAATATAAACAATATATGTACACTGTAATTACTAATTAAATATACATTTATTTCGCAAACATTTTAATTGTACCTGTTTTCCACTTATGTGTTTTTTGAAAATTTTATTTATTTCTTATGAAAAACTAAATGATAGCCTTGTAATTGTGGGTGGCCCCCCTTTGTCTCCTGGCAACCAATATTTTTACACCCAGTCCGCCACTGCTCACACAACTGCATGGACTGTGTTAGAAGAGCACGTTTGTTCCATACTACGAAGAGAAACAAAAGAACAATACAGGCAGTTAAATGCTCTGGCAGCATGACAAGATCTACACTGATAATTTTCATTTCCTAAACTCTTTGAGAGCTGAAAGGGTTTTTGTAACTTCCTAGACGTTGTCATTTGTCTGAAGCCATTATCTCACCTCCATGCTACCGAGAGAGACTTTGGAACGGCTCCCCCACGCAAGATCTAATCAGACTTTATTGCTGTAGATATAAAATGCTTGCACATTTCACCCCCCCCCACACACACACATCTCTTTTTTTCATTATTAAATTTACAAAGTTGAGCATCTGCAAGGGGGATCAAAAGGTGGCCAGTTAGCAGACTATGATGCAGTATCTCTCATATGATAAAAAGCCTTTTCTGCTAATTTGTTGGGAAAATAGGTGACTTTTCATTAAGGCAGCAGACCAGAAGAATGTCCCGTAATATAATACTCAGAGTTGATAATCTCTTTAAACAGAAAAAGGTGAGGTTGAACACCTGGACCTCAATTGCAAGCGTATTGCAATTCCACTTTCCCTGGTTCGATAATCTCATCACTCGTACGAAGGACAAGACAGACTCGAAGACTGCCTACTCAGGAAAAGCCTACAGTTTGAGGAAGTTCATTTTGTTAATACTATGACAGGCCAGTAGGATGCCATCTTTGTTACCTGGCTCCAGTGGCTGCAAGGAGATCTGTCTGGCTCTGCAAAACTCCCAAAACATCACTGTGGTGTAGTGGTTAAGAGTGGTGATTTGGAGCGGTGAAGTCTGTTCTGGAGAACCAGGTTTGATTCCCCACTCCTCCACATGAAGCCAGCTGGGTGACCTTGGGCTAGTCACACTCTCTCAGCCTCACCTACCTCACAGGGTGTCTGTTGTGGGGAGGGAAAGGTGATTGTAAGCTGGTTTGAGTCTCCCTTAAGTGGTAGAGGAAGTCGACATATAAAAACCAACTCTTCTTCTTCATCAATCCAAATTTGTCTCTTCCTATATAACCTAGCGGGAGGGAAGGTGGCAAGGTATAGACCGATCTCGTCGGATCTCAGAAACTAAGCAAGGTCAGTACTTGGAAGGGAGACTACCAAGGAAGACTCTGCAGAGGAAGGCAATGGGAAACCACGTCTGCTTTTCACTTGTCTTGAAACCCCCTTGCTGAGGTCACCAAAAGTTGGCTGAAACTTGATGGCACTTTACACACACATATAACCTAGCACTTGGGTCCCAAACTTTCTAGAGCCTGAGGGAACATCAGAAATTTTGTGAACACGACTACAAAATGGCTGCCGTCGCCAACCATAACGTTCTGGAAAGTTCAGTCAAGGCATTCTGCTATGGCTATTTATGCAGGGCTGTTTCCCCGCAGTCACCCCCACTGACTGCTTCGGGGCTTCCTTTTGATTATGCATGCCTTTCCTGACCATCAGAGGTTGCCTTGCGCTCCCCACCAGTTTCCGCACGTTTTGCCTATGTTTTCTGGATTCTGGCTAACATGGGCAAAATGTTCAGAAATCCGTAGGGCAAGTGAGAGGACCTCTTCAGAGTCCTGCTCGAGGCAGCTGACAAGCAAAAACAATACCATAAAATCACAAAAACTTCGAACTATCAATATAAAACCAAAACAAGCCATTAAAACAGCCAATTAAAAAATTATGGCCCAAGCTAGGGCCATATTGTCAGATCTCAGAAGCTAAGCAGGGTCGGCCCTGCTTAGCACTTGGATGGGAGACCAACCAAGGAAGTCCAGGGTCATGATGCAGAGACAGGCAATGGCAAAACCACCTCTGAACGTCTCTTGCCTTGAAAACCCCATGGGATCACCATAAGTCAGCTATGACTTGATGGCAAAAAGGGAGAAAAAAACAACAACAACCCCGGTGGGAGTGGATCACATGCAATGTCGAGGAGGCACAGTTTTTTTGATATATGATTTTACTTTAGAGAATCGTGGTGTTGAAAGGATTTTGTCTGGATGAAATCATGTTCAATTGCAGTGGCAATATGTAAGGAGAATGTGGAATGGCAAAGCAGGCAGTAGGTGGGGGGAAAGAAGAGACGACTGACTGCAGACATGCTGGAGTTGTTGGAGTTGTGTGTCCACATGTCTGATTTCACATGGAGGAGAATATATCATTCGACCAAACGGCTTGGGGTGGGCTTCTTTGGTGTGTGTGTATGATGCATGATGATGTGTTTTAAATATTTCTGGGTTTGTGTCCTTATTAATGTATACATTATAATGTATAGTCTATGCTGGTTTAAATATATTGGTTTATAATAGACATGATCTAATCAAGTGCTTTGAAATCACACTGATGTGCTTCTTTCTCTCTGGTTGATATCAGTGGGACTTAGACTGGTGACTTGGAATGGGCTGTGCCTTTTGTTTAAAACCTGAAAATATTTGATTGTTAGTGAGTATTGCTGTAAAGTAATATAATACTAATGTCTTTTCAAGAGAAGAAGAAGAAGACATGAAGCTGCCTTATACTGAATCAGACCCTCGGTCCATCAAAGTCAGTATTGTCTACTCAGACTGGCAGTGGTTCTCCACGGTCTCAGGCAGGGGTCTTTCACATCACCTACCTGCCTAGTCCCTTTAACTGGAGATGCTGTGGATTGAACCTGGGATCTTCTGCATGCCAAGCGGATGCTCTACCACTGAGCTAAGGCAGAAGAAGAAGAAGACGACGATGACGACGACACCATCAAGTCATAACCAACTCATGGCAACCCAGGACCATGGGTTTTCAAGGCAAGAGACAAACAGAGGTGGTTTGTCATTGCCTTCTTCTGCATAGCAACCCTAGACTTCCTTGGTGGGCTCCCATCCAAATACTAACCACGGCCAACCATGCCTATCTTCCAAGCTCTGACAAAAGAGGGCTATTCAAGCTGCTTCCATGCAAAAAGCAGAGTGAGCTCTATCATATTAACGCATGATAACACAATACAGAGAGTCTAAAAGTCATCTGTAAAGGACAGGAACAGGATATTAAAAGCCAGAAAGAAGGGCGAGTGATCCCATTAATCTGTTTGACTCTGATTTAGAAGACAGGAGGCCTAATAGTTTATTATCGTTTGGGGTATCTTCAAAAAGAGATATGCTCTGAGGATGACCAATCAGCAGGCGGTACTCAGTGTCTGTCAAAAATGGATGGGTAAGAGCACTAGAACTCCCCTGTTAGATCAAACCCAATGGCCATCTAATCCAGTATGCTGTATCTCAACATTTGCCACCAAATGTCATCATACATCTTTTTCTGTAACTATATCATGTAGTTATGGCGGTGATTTGTGTAGGTGTGTGGGTGTCTCCAAGTAAGAAGATGCTCCCAGAAGTGTGTTCTAAACCTTTCCTTCCTATTCATTGGCAGTCTGATAATGGGGACGGGAACCTCTTTTAGACAAGGGCCATAATTTCTTGAGTGACAAATATTCAGAGCCTATTTATTTGTTTATTTACTTATTTTAAAGGGGTTTTTCTGGGGGAGGGGGAGAAGCCTGTTAGTATGAAAAATATGTCCAGCAAAGTTTGTACACGGAGAAAGATTATTAGAAAGTTATTATTAGGCATATAAATCAGATGTCCTCATGTAAATGCAGGCAAATGTCCCTAATTTATTAATCTCATCTGCATATAAAATTACTGCCTTCATTGTCAGCAAGAACTCGCACTTACTGGAGGTTTTTTTTTTAAAAAAAAAAATCAAAAGGGATTGCTACCACCAGGGAAATTGCCCCATATCAAACATTAAGGACCGTTTGTATTTTTGGCCTTAGTTCCTTAATTTGAAAAGAAATCTAACTTTTGAAGAATATTTTTAAAAGAAAAACACAGACAATGATAAAAGTCACCACTTTGCTCCCCCCTCTCTCTATTGTGCAAGGTCCTTGTAGAAAGCAGATAGATAGATAGACAGATAATTTATTTACAGCCCTTAGCCAGATAAAACAAGATAAAACAGAAAACATGGGCTAATAAATTCTTACAAACAAAGAATTACAGTCCGAGTCTTATAACACTTAAAAAGAAAATTACAGCTGGGACACATCTGTCAATTGCACTAAGAGGCTGTTCTATGGCATCGAATTTTCATTGCTGCCATGCAAAATTTCGCAACCTGAAGAGTGATTGAAGGATTATCCCCTTGTAGGAGCATCTCAATCCTTTCTCCTGCCCTGTCAGGTCCCATTCTCAATAAGAGGGGCTCAATAAACTTCGAACGGGATAATGTATAAAAATTGCAGTTCAGGAGGGCATGCTCAACAGTTTCTAAGTCCCCTGATTTGCAAGGGCAGAATCTCTCCTCCCAGGGTGTCTTCTTAAATTTCCCCTCTAGCATAGCAGAAGGTAAGGCTGCACATCTGGCCAGGGTAAAGGCCCTTCTATAATTATTTATCTCTAAATAGTGGAGATAGGCTGCTGGTGCTAGGATGTATTTAGAATGGAGGGGTGCCATGAATAGAGGCGCCCTTGCTAAATCTGCTTGTCTCTCAATATCTTTAATCCTTTGGGATATAATTAATTTAGCATGTTTCCACCCTAACTGAAGTAGTGCTAGGGGTGTAAAACCCAAGTTATTTAATTTGTATTCTATGGCTATCACCCATTTTGACCTAAAGGTGTCACAAAGGATTAGTGGGAGAAGACCATTAGGGTTAAAGTTAATTTTTAGCCAGAGATAAATTGAGGACTGGACAATCCTTTCCTCCACCTTGACCATGCAAGTTTCTAAATGGATCAAAGCATTTGGAACACATCTTGGCAATTGTAGGGCAACTCTAAGGAACTTGGATTGCACACGCTCAATGGGAGTAAGACAAGAAGGTGGAGAATCGAGTTGTGTTCCATATAGCATTTGTGCTAGGGTTTTCGCCTGATAAAGTTTAAGTGCTGCTGGAATGTAATGTGCCCCTTTGGTCCGGAGGATATTGATTATTAATCGAGCTGATCTTTCCCCCAAATTGGCTACATGGGT